>NC_135719.1:90410918-90710918 GCF_964656455.1 Halichoerus grypus | reverse complement strand
AGTGAATGTACGGGCTCTTAGCAGATGATCGCTCAGGACACGGAAAGGGTGAGTAGTGCTCAGCATCTGGTCTTCGGGTCTCATCCCCTAACTGCGAGCGCAGTTGCAGGGACACTTCCAGCAAGCCGTCCCCTCAGCGTCCCAGGGGCAGGCCTCATGAGCTGCACCAGGCTCAGACTGATCCCCTGTACCCCAGCCATGCAAATGGGGACCTCTGGTCTGGAGGATGCAAGCAGCTGCAAGGCCTGGCAGAGCTTACAGGCGTCCCTTCACCCACCATCGTCTTGTGTCTCCCTGAGGAGTGGAGTGCTGTTCCACAGCTCAGGGGAAGGCACCCCAGTAGGAAGTAGAGAACAGGGTCTGAGAGGGGAAGAAGAATGCCTGTGGGAGAGGAGTACTCACGGAGATGTGCAGGAGAGCAGTGGTGTGACTGACGCCCCCACAGTGAGCGCAGAGGCTCTTAGCTGCTCACTTTCCTCCCTCGAAGAGCACATGAGGACCTTTTCTGTTTACTGTGTTTATTTATTTTATTTATTTTTAAGATTTTATTTATTTGACAGAGAGAAAGAGAGAGACAGAGAGCGTGCACAAGCAGGGGCGAGGGGCAGAGTGAGAGGGAGAAGCAGGCTCCCTGCTGAGCAGGGAGCCCAATGGTGCAGGGGGGCTCTCTCCATCCCAGGACCCTGGGATCATGACCTGAGCCAAAGGCAGAAGCTTAACTGACTGAGCCACCCAGGCGCTCCCCTGTTTGCTGTGTTTAGACCAGAAACACATACACATTATAGTGTGGAGGGAGAGGAAGAGTTAAGTCAGCTTCCTTATTCTCCAAGGAAGCCCCACACCAGGGATCAGAAACAGAAATTGCCATACTGTGTCGGCTCTAAGTTGCCGGAAGCTAGGTCTGTCTTGGACAGAATTTTGTAAGTCAGGCTGAGGAAAAGCAAGTTTTCTAATTGACAGAGGCTCAACTTGTACCCCAAACATCTTGTTTTCCCTGACCTCATTTTGGATCTGGCATCCCTGAATTTATCCGAGAATTTTAAAGCTTTTTATATTTTCAGCCTCTAAGGATAAAAGGGTCTCACATTGTATAAAGCAATGGTTTCCTTTTCTTTCTCTCTCTGTCTCTCTGTCCTCCCCCCACCCCCCCACCCCCCGCCATCATCCCAACTTATCTATCTGTCCATCTGTTTCTCCATCCCTCCATCTATCCTAAAGCTATTTTTTTCAAGAGTCAGGGAAGTACTTCCTGGTTCTGGTAAGTTGGGGTTTAGTAAACAAATCCACACTCTGTTTATGATTTTATAGCCTATATCCATTCTCAGCTTTTGTTTTTTACATTCATCCTGTAAACTATGAAAAGAGCAATCTGAAATCCCGTGCACTCACTATCACGTTTCCTGATAACTTTGGTCAGCATGGTTGTCTCTTCCCTTCCTAATTTATTTCCGGATAATATTTGGAGTTTTATTATATGTTGTATTAGTTTTCTAGCTGCTGTAACACATTATCATAAACTTGGTGGCTGAAAACAACACACATGTATTATGTTGCAGTTGTATAGGCTAGAACTCCAACAGAGGTCTCATTGAAGCTAAAATCAAGATGTTGGTGGGATTGTGTTTCTTCTGGAAGCCCTAGGGGAGAATCTGTTTCTTTACTTTTTCCGGCTTCTAGAGGCTGCCTGCATTCCTTGGTTCATGGCTCCCTTTGTTCATTTCAAAGTCAGCAACAGAGCATCTCTGTGAGCCTGCTTCTGTCATCCCAGCTCTTTCTCCAACACTCTCTGCCTCCCTCCCCCACTTCGGAGTACCCTTGTGATGATAGCCGACCCACCTTAATAATCTAGAATAATCTCCCTATTTTAAGGACAGCCGATTAGCAGTTTAATCACATCTGCAACTTTAAATCCCCTTTGCTATGTAACCTAACATAGTCACAGGTCCTGGAATTAGGATGTGGACATTTTGGGGGGCGTTGCCCATTATTCTGCCTCCTATATGTTGGTCCTCCTTTATAAAGTTTTTCCCATTTTGATGTATGGAGATTTTGATCTAAGTAAATTGTGGACTTCTTGAAGGTAAATCTGTGATAAAATATTTTGCTTTTCTATATTTTTGGTCTTCCCCGTTAACATTTTCAAAAATGCCAGAATTTGATAGGATCTTGGTAAATACTTACAAGCAGCTCCCAATGGCTTCGATGACTATAGTCATCCTACTTCCATTGGATTCTATCTTTCCTGGAAGTTCATACGGACAGAATTCTCAGGTGCTGATGCACTGCATTTATTCATGTGTTGGCTAATTTTTACCAGGAGGAGTTGTTGGGAATGGGTTAGGAGTTAGCCTCTACACAAATCTATTTTGGTTTTATAGCAGATAAAAAAAATCAATTTAGAAATTGTGGGTATGCGTAATGAGAAGAGGATAGGAGAAGTAGATGACGAGTACAGAGGTATCTTTATGGTTCCTCCACCAGCCCCACCAGGAGACGGATGGTCTCTTTCACGTGACAGTGGACACCAGACTATTGACTAAGTGAAATTCTGACCACCCTTCCTTCCTGGAAAGTCCCAGAACCTCCTACGGCAGAAAACAGCCACAATATTTCTAGCAGATTCCGAAGACAATCCTGCCTCTGGCTTTCACTTGACCAAAGATGTCACCTTCTAAGACCAAAGAATTTTTTCCAACAAGGAGCTCAGAGATGAAGAAGAGCATCTCACTCTTGCTTATCCGCTTTCTCTTGGAGTTTTGGCCCAGTTAAAATATAAGTTTGACCACAGGCACTGCGATTACTAATCCGTTCAGCTAAAACTAGCTATTTGTCAGGTACTGGACTGGCCCAATAGTCAAAAAACCGTTCTCTAATAAACATTTTTATAGGGTTTACTATGTGCTAGGTATTTTTCTAAGTGACTAAACCATACTGTCAGGTTAGTCCTTTAATCACCCCCCAAATAAGGCACTGTTATTATGCCAGATGGGGAAACGGGGTCAGAGTGATTAAATAATTTGGTGAGGTGGTAGATCCAGGATTCTCTCCTCGTTCTGGAGTTACTGCTCTTGACCTCTGCATCATGCTGCCTCCCTTTAGCCAGTCCCCGCTTACAAAGAGATTATGTGATAGAGATTATAGAATACGTTATGATAGAGAAGATGAAGAATATGCAAGAAAGAACAAATACAAATTGAACTACTACTTGTTTTGTACACTGCTGTATTCCCCAGCACCTAAAACTAGGGACTGAATAAATATTTGTAGAATGCTGTTGAAAGACTTTGTGGTAAATACTATGAAGCAAACACATTGGATGAGATGACTGACACTCATGGGAACGGATTTGCTTTATATGGGGTGGCAAAGGAGGGCCTCTCTGAGGAGGTAATGTTTGAACAGAGACCTGAAAATGAAGAAAAGGGAACCATGAGAAGAACATGGAAGAGCATTCAGGCAGAGGACCAGCATGGGCAGAGGCCTAAGGTGGTCGAGAACCTGAGATTTGAGAATGGCAGGAACCAGCATGTGGGGAGCAGGTGTAGAAGGAGGTGAGGTGAGGGTGGGCAGAAGCTGGGCAGTATAGGGCCTTAGGTCACTATAATTCCTTGTGGCAGAATACTGTTTAAGGGCCATGGAGGGACTCAAAAGGAAAGCACAGGGCCCTGTCCTTGGGATTTTTCAATCCTGTTAGACATGGCAAGCAAGAAAAAAAGAAGAAGAAGAAAAAAAAGAAAAGATGTATTTCAGCCACTACCCCCTATTCTTTGGTGAATATCTTCATTTGCGGTGTTTTGTTTCTTTCCCTCTCTCCTTTTTGGCAACTTAAAAATTACTCTTGCCTCCTTTTCCAATCTTTAGAAGACTTTGACTCAAATCAGGGACTGGCTTTTCACTTGTGCACTTTGAAACATTGGAACATCTGCTTTGTTATCTGTTTAGATTGTGATCCATGCGATGAAGGTCTGCTCTACAGTAATTTTAACTGGGTCCAATGAGGTCGTGAGGTCTTAGAGCTAATATTTTACATTTGCAGTGTCTTTCACAAGGTCTAAATCTGGTTTGCTAGCTTATTCTACCTCCTGGCCTTTGTTTTAAAGTTCTGACTCACAGCGGAACATTGTACTGGAAGACCACACACTATTTCTGTAGAGGTGTCTTGGTTATGAAACTAAATCCAGGAAATATTACAGCAGGCCTGATGTCAGCCAGAGAAATTTAGGAAGCTGAAATGAACTTATAAAAACTATAATTTTTTTCTTTTTTCAAAATGGCATTATTGAAATATACCCATTTACAGTGTACGATGCAATGTGTTTGTATATTCAGAGTCATGTAATCAGCACAATTAATTTGAGAACATTTCATAACCCCAGAAAGAAACCCTGCGCCCCCCTCCCACAGCCTCCCAGTCCTAGCAACCATTAATCTACTTTCTGTTTCTATGCCTATTCTGAACATGTCATATAAATGGAATCATGCAATATGCGGTCTTTTGTGACCGGCTTCTTTCACTTAACATCATCTTTTCAAGGTTCCTCTGACATTGTAGTACCTGTCAATACTTCATTCCTTTTTGTTGCTGAATGATATTCCATTTTATGAATACTACATTTTTGTTTATTTATCAGTTGATGGGTATTTAAATGATTTCTACTTTTTAGCTATATGAATCATGGTGCTATGGATGTTCAAATACAAGTTGTTGTGTGGATGTAGTTTTCATTTCTCTTGGGTTAATACCTGGGAGTAGGATTTTTGGGTCATGTGATAACTCCCCAGTGAGCATTTGAGGAACTTCCAAGCTGTTTTTCAGAGTGGTCGTGCCATTTTACATTTCCACCAGCTCTGTATGAGGCTTCCATTTCCCCATCTACTCACCAACATTTCTTACTGTGTCTTTTTGGTTACAGTCATCCTAGTAGGTATGAAGTGGTAGCTCATTGTGGCATTAATTTGCTTTTACAATTATCTTTTTCCTTTTCCTTTGTAAACATGCTCCAATCTCCAAAATGATGTTTTCTGAATCACTGCAGTATGAGCATGCCCCTGGCACATTGTGACATAATTGTATTGTGAAAGTGTGGAAATAATAGATGAACAATGAGCTTGATGTAGAACCAGAGGTTTTTAAAGTAAGCATTTGCAATCCTAGCTTGAGTTTCAGACATTCATTAAAGATTCTAATATTATAGATGATGCTGTAGCCCTGACTATTGCATTAGATCATTTATAACAAATGACTTCACTTATCTACTAAACATGATCTAACTACTTCAGAAACATTCTCTAAATCTTATCCATCAAGTTTACATTGGTCTAAGTCAGTATTATTTCTCCTACTTTAGCAAGGACTATCAGAAGAGAATTGAATTGCCCAATATTGTATGGTGGATGAGTGGTGAGGACTTATCTCCTGATCCTTTACATTAATGTAGAAAGTAATATATCCTCAGAATCAGAAGAGATCTTGGAAATCCTATATCTTATCATTCAGTATAAGAATTCCCACAGTAAAGTACATGATTGAATACTTCCAGTTATGGAAGTTCTTCACTGTATGAAGCAGCCCATTCTGTTGGCAGTTCTGACATTTCTTTCTTATACTGAGCCACCTTCTGCTCCCAGGTCCCTTCTCCCCACTGCTACTCGTTCTGTCCTTTAGAACCATGAAGAGTAAAAGTACTTAATAGATGCTCAGTAAACATTTGTTGAAGGATTGAAATTATTCTCTAATTATTTACAGTACATGTTCATGTTTTTATAATTTAAAATAAAAATGAAGAGAGAAAAAAACACTAATCTCTCTTCTGTACACACACACACACACACACACACACACACACTCACACATTTCCCTCCATCTTACCATGCCAGACTTTGTTCCCTCTTTCTCTCTCTTTTGTCTATATATTTACTGGTTTTCATATGAATACAGATGTAATATTTTTATTGTAGAAAGTTCATAAACATTAAAGACGAAACATTTTATTTTTAAGCAAATTTGTTTTATACTCTCACTTTGTCACTTCCTTTGTTTTTTGAATGTGAGATCCTTAATGGCTGTACACTGCCCCGTCATACAGACATGCCCTAATATATTTAAGTATTTTCCTTTTGATAGACGTTTAGGTACTTTCAAATTTATAAAGAGAGTGACGTCCTCTTTTTCAGTCTTCTTCTCTCTAAATGAACCATACCTGTTACCTTAAAACCTCCTTATGTGCCCTTTTTTCCCTCTGGCTTGTTTTACTGTTGGACATATGCTGATTTGCCAGTCTCCCTCTTCAATAGTGGTTTGCAGAACTGAGCCCCTGATCCAGACAGATGACAATGGATGTGGAGTTCGGGTGAACCACTACATTTTTTTGAACATTGCAGCCCGAAATGGCAATAGTTTTTCTTCTTTCATTTTATTGGGCTTCTAGGAGCACAGATCTGCCCAGCCTCACATAACTTAACTGTTGCTCTTTATTTCCAGCGTCTCGGGCTATTCCTCTGTGGCCATTTGAATTCTCAGGTCTCTCCATTTCTGCTGCATTGTGGGGGATGTGTCCCCATACGGTGGCCAGCCACTTCACTTGGTCTGGCGGATCTTCTTTAACACCAACAATTTGCATCACCTTAAAAATACCCTAGATGGAAGTCTAAGTGATTAAATGCAAACAGCTTTTCTTACTTGAAAAGACTTTACTTCCCAATGGATAAAAGTAAGGAAGCTAAGTGATATGTGAGGTTTCATAACTCATTTGTCTTCCTCCCATTTTGCAATTCGGGAGCTAATACTGGAGATTAAATAATGGACTTCGTTGACTTCAGTGCACCTGCTGCTGAATGTGTAAATTCATCCCTTCTCATACAGTCAGACATGACTCGCTAAGCAGCTTCCAAAGTAAAAGGAGTGACATGAATAATTCTGCCTGGAAATAAGGTCAACCCTGTTCTCCTGAGATCTGCACTGTGAGCAAGGAGCAAAGAGCTACATAAACCTTGTACCTCGAAGAACTCAGAAGATCTGTCCTCTTCCCTTCCCCCAATGCCTAAACACCAAGAAATGAAATACGGGACAAGAGATTTTTAAAATCTGGGTTTTGTGGAAAGAAAGAGTATAATATATTAAGTAAGAGATGGTTGCCATGTAAAACTATTCTTGAAAAAACTAGGAATTCTATAAATGCATAAAATAAGGATATATACAAATAAGAGTGTTAACAGTGATTTTTTAAATTAATGATTGGAGAAGAGGTTTTTTTAAATCTAGATTTAAAATAATTTTCTACAATGACCATGTATTACATTGTAATAGGAACAAAATTAATTAGTGGGTTTATTCCTTGTACTTTGATTAAATTAAGAGGCACAGATTTTTTTTCTTCCTTGTGATACATTATTTGGATAAAAAGTAAATTTGAGTGGAAGACTGGACAAAATTACCTCAAAGTTTGTTCCAGCCCCTAAGGCTTTATGAAGTCGCCGTCCACCGTCAAATTCAGTCAGCAAAATAGATGGCAAACCATGACACAGCACCAATCATAATTTTTTAGATTTACACTTATGAATAACAAATCACTCAAACTAGCTGAAGTGAAAAAGCAACATTTTTTTGTAAGGACACAGACAGGGCTGATAAGTCAGTTGGTTGCACTTATACAGTGATGTTGGTTATTTATATTTTAAAAAGCTCTGTTCCTGAGACACCCAAATAAAAAGTGGCTCAGTTGGTTAAGCGTCTGCCTTCGGCTCAGGTCTGATCCTAGGGTCCTGGGATCGAGTCTGACATCGGGCTCCCTGCTCAGTGGGGAGCCTGCTTCTCCCTCTGCCTCTGCCTCTGCCCCTCCCCCTCTTGCTCCTGTGTTCTCTCTCTCTCAAATAATAATAAAAAAAAATCTTTTTAAAAAAGGGGGGGTTCTTCCTTCCTTTAAAAAAATAAATAAAGTGCTCTGTTGCCCCAAAGGCCTCCTCATGCCTCAGCCGGGCCAGCTTATCTTCTGGGGATTTCTCAGGATTCTGTGCTCTATCACAAAAGGGGTAATGCCTAGAAGGGCAGCAGACTTCCAGGACTGTGTAGCAGCCATCTGACCCTGACCTGTTTTTTTTCTCTTGTGCCACTGTTAAGTTTTTTTTTTTAAGATTTTATTTATTTATTTATTTATTTGACAGAGAGAGAGAACGCACAAGCAGGGGGAGTGGCGGAGGGAGAGGTTCCCCCGCTGAGCAAGGAGGCCGACAGGGGGCTCGATCCCAGGAACCTGGGATCATGACCTGAGCCGAAGGCAGATACCCAACCAGGCGCCCTCACTGTTAAGCATTTTGAAAGCCCCCCCCCCCCCTACCATGGGGATACATGGAACTCAAGGACAAAGATTTAGCTGGGCCTCAGGAAGGCACTAGAACCAGGCTCCTAGAAGCTGTCCTGCCTCTCCTACTGTTCTTTCCTCTCTGCATCTGCTCCATCCTTTCTTACTGCCTTCTCTGCCTTTGTGTTCATGGGATGGAGATTAGGACCTTTACCAGTTCTCAGAATTTTCATTTGATGCGTGTGGCCACTTAGAGACTGATCTTTCTCCCTCCTTTCCTTCTGATTTCACATCTCCAGAGAAGAAGATGAATGGCCAGTCTTCAATCATGTGCCTACTCCTGTGCCAGACATTTATGACCCAATGGGGAGAGGGGGTCATAGCGCCCAATCATGGCTTTTCCCATTATAACCACATAGATGGGGGGGTACTTCCAGATAAAATGGGGGGAATTTTCTAGAAGTCAAGGAGTGAGGCATAAAACACAAGGTCTCTGGCACATGGCTATTTCTCAACCTGCCCTTAATTGGGGTTTCTTTTTCCAACAATCTCATCTCTCTATAAAAGGGCCTCTAAATAACTGCATACCAATGCTTATAATGTTACATATATAAAAGTACCCAAATCAAACTTTTAAACTCTTGTTCTACACACATTTTTAAGAAACTTGCTTACTAGTTTTTATGTCCAAGGCAAATTAGAAGTAGAAATTAAGAAGGGGCAGTAAGGGAGCGCCTTCCCAGTAAGGGTGGCTCAGTCCGTTGAGTGAGCATCAGACTCTTGATTTCGGCTCAGGTCATGATCTTAGGGTCATGGGATCGCCCTTCATGGGCTCTGTGTTGGCCCCCTGCATCAGGCTCTGCACTCAGTGGAGAGTCTGCTTGTCTCTCTCCCTCTGCTCTTCTCCTGCTAGCTCACTCTCTCTCAAATAAATAAATAAATAAAATCTTAAAAAAAAAAAAGAAGGGGCAGTAAGAAAGTAGGCAGGCTTGCCAGGATGGAATCTGTATGTGTGTGTGTGTATATGTGTGTGTGTATGTGTGTGTGTGTGCATGCACGTGTGTGTGCATGTATCTATGTGTGTATACACTTATATATATTCAGGAATAATTATTCAGGAATGCAAAAGGTAAAAATATATTTGGGGCCATTTTCCCATAAAAATTATCATAAATTTAAATAATCTAAGAAGTCATCACTGTAAAGAAGTTAGTATATAATTGTTGATAATTCATTTTAATAACTAGAACCCTCCATTTTGAAAGGCTAAATTATGTTCAATATATGTTAAAGAAGGTAAAGAAAATTTTGATGCATTGATGAAGAGAAGAATTCTCAATGTAGGAGTGGGGGTCCTTGATATCTAAAGACATGAGTTTCATGTAGCTGGAAAATTACTATTTAGCAATGCTCCATGAGTACAGAATGCTGGGCAGTTGTTGTTATCAAATGAGCAGTCAAAAGGCTAACTATATTTTTCACTTGAATATTTGGGCAATGGTTATCTTGGACAGGTCTTTACCGGTTCTTCCACCACAAAATGGGACTGATCATTACTACCCTGTTGTTAGGGTAGAAAAACTTATTATATGTGAAAATCCTTTGAGATCTTTGAAGATGTCAAGAATGTTATTAAGTCGGAGTTACATAAAAATCTATTTTGGATTTTTTTAAAGATTTTATTTGACAGAGAGAGCACAAGCAGGGGGAGTGGCAGGCAAAAGGAGAGGGAGAAGCAGGCTCCCCGCTGAGCAGGGAGCCCGACACGGGGCCTTGATCCCAGGATCCCTGGGATCATGACCTGAGCCGAAGGCAGATGCTTAACGGACTGAGCCACCCAGGTGCCCCTCTGTTTTGGATTTTGCAAGAACCACTGTATTGGTAACAAACTTACTTCTAATGAAAGAACATGAAAGTAAATGGGTTATTCTGCTCTGGGGCTTTATAAGTCCATTTTAAATCATTATTTACTCAGATCAGACCTTTATTGGTCACTTGTCATAAAGTTTCTATTAATTATTTCATATTTTAGTAGTTTGCAACTCCAGATTATGTATCTTTTATGAAGTTGGATAGATGACTTTATTTCACAAGCTACAGTTGTTCAAATCATGTTTTCTCCTACTTCTATTATGATTATAAAATAACAATAATGCCCCACAAAATTCACATTATAGAGAAAATAGTCACTCATAAATCCCATTCCCTATACAACTGTGATCATTTTCAATATAAATATATATTTTTAAGAAACTTCACTAGTTATTATGTTCATTATTGTATTTCTCTTTTTTCCATGTTGTTCCTTGTTATCCTTCTTATTCATAATTGTCATCTCCAAAAGGTGAATAAAATTCTATTGAGTGAATGTACTAAAATAATGGAATAATCTACTTCACTATTTTTGGATATTTAGATGATTTCTTTTTTTCTGTAACAAAAAGTATAGCCCTTCCCCCTTCCTAAATTGTGTAGTTGTAGATAGTCCATGAAATTTTAAGTGCCTGCCATGGCATAGCCTGCCTCTGAGAAAGTAGCCACAGACAATTCTTTTCCTCCTAAGGTTTCACACTCTGGGTACTAGTGGGCTGGGGATCTGTGCCTGGGCCAGAGGCAGACGTGTTTAGGCTGGATATCAGAAAGGCCCATGAAGTGGCTCTGTAAGAGACTCTGCCCAATAGCATGGCACCCTATCGGATGGGCTCAAACTGATCCAGTTTTCTCCTATGTCTTGGTAAGTATAGATGTAAGATTATACAGAGAAATCAAGATGCTCGATATACCCTTTTGGAAAGGGGAAAAGATTACCAGTACCCAAGTCATGACTCATCAAACCTACTACTATATTCTGAATAACTATGAACTGTGTTTCTCATTTGGCATGAGGCGTGCTGTACTTGCCGGTGTCAGAGGGCTGGGACTCAGCGTCATAGGCCAGCTTCTGATCTTGTCATCCATGACAGCTCCTCATGGAAGTAACCTTCCATTGTCTAATTATTTTTTTTATTCTTTTAGATGACTTCCTTGGGATGAATTACCCAAAAAATGGGATTAAGGAGTATAAATATTTGTATGGCTCTAGATACATATTGTCAAATTATTTGATACTAATATTTCTGACACTTTTTCCATGAACCTTCTCTTTTTATACTGTATTTTCTGAATCATTTTACCCATCTCTTTGGCTATAAACACTGTCAAGTTTAAGAGTCCATTCAATTGTAAGGTTCACCATTCTTTTGTGAATGGCAGAAGTAAAGTGTGTGTTAATTAGGTTGACATGATGCTTTCTTATCACTTAAAATTTTCATTTCATAACTTTTGAAAAGTTCTTTAAGACTTCTGTACATGTATGAAAAGGAAATATAAGCACAATATATTGATTAAGGTATTATTTAAGATTTTTCAGAATCCAACTTCTCAGAGCTACTTTCTGACTCATATTTGTCTTTATGTTTGTTTTTCCATCACAGTGCTATCTCTTGTCCTATCATGTATATTGATAAATTGGCATTACTTAAAAGAATTAGTAATGTCTCGAAGAATTTCTTCAAAGTCATTAACACCCATAATGAAAAATTTGAGGTTGGCCCTTTCTTGATCTTACCAAAACTTATTTAAAAAAAAGTCTTCAGACAACAACAGGACTCACAAATCTTTCTCAAATAGTCTTTGTGTTTTGTTGACTGAAATGTCCAGAGGTGACATTTGTCTAGTCTGGCCACCTGGACATGCACAGACAACACATCTGTTGCCTGACAACAACAATTATAAGATATTTTCAATTGTAAGACACATCCTGATTTCAGAGATGTTAAAATATACATATATATATAATATACATATAAATATATAAAATATATGTACATACATACATATATATGTATGACATGTGCTAATGACTAATTGTAGACAAATCTGTGATTCCATCCCAGGCCTGTACATAAAACTGTCCTAGATCTCTGCTTGCATGACTCCTACATACCTCAAATGTGTTTATATTAGTTCCCCATTGTTGCTGTAAAAAAATTCTACAAACTTAGTGGCTTAAAACCACAGAATGTATTATTCTACAGTTCTGAAGGTCAGGAGTCCAAGACAGGCTTCACTTGGCTAAAATCAAGGTTTTAGCAGGACTGTGTCCATGTGGGGAGTTCCAGGTGAGAATCCGTTTCTTACCTCTTGCAGTCTGTAGAGACCACCAACACTCCTGGGCTTGCAGCCCCCTCCATCTCTAAAGCCAGCAATGGCGCATCCTTCCCATATCCCTCCACTCTGACTCTTACTCTCCTTGCCTCTTTCACTCAGAAGGACACTGGGCCCATCCAGACAGTCGAGGATAATCTCATCTCAAAATCTTTAATCACATCTGCAAAGTCCCTTTTCCATAAACATGTGCACAGGTTCTGAGAATTGGGATGTGGACTTCTTTGGGTGGGGCAGGATTCTGCCTACCACAGTGTGCAAACTAAATTCATGGTATTCCTCCCTGATCAAGTTTGCTCCTCCTCCCGTCTTTTCTTTCTCGGTGATTTAAACCACAGTCTATCAATTTCCCCTACTAAAGCCTAGATGTCATCCTAGGATCCTCCCTCTTATTCATGTCCCACATCCAATCAATTCTTCTTCCTGAAAAGTGTGTGAGTCTACTGAGGTCTACCTGCACTGTCACTACCCTCGGCCAGATCCTCCTCATCATCTCTTATCTGTTTCACTGCAAAGCCCTCCCAGCCAGTCTCCCTGTCACCATAAGTGATAGATCGCAAAACATACCAGAGTGAAAT
The DNA here is from genome assembly GCF_964656455.1 of Halichoerus grypus. Taxonomy (NCBI): domain Eukaryota; kingdom Metazoa; phylum Chordata; class Mammalia; order Carnivora; family Phocidae; genus Halichoerus; species Halichoerus grypus. Next base: position 90,697,837 of record NC_135719.1, on the reverse strand, counting down.
TTATGAGCAGAAGCTCTACATCCGGGGCACCTGGGTGGCTCAGTCGTTAAGCGTCTGCCTTCGGCTTAGGTCATGATCCCGGGGTCCTGGGATCGAGCCCCACATCGGGCTCCCTGCTCGGCGGGAAGCCTGCTTCTCCCTCTCCCACTCCCCCTGCTTGTGTTCCCTCTCTCGCTGTCTCTCTCTCTGTCAAAATAAAATAAAATAAAATAAAATAAAATAAAATAAAATAAAATAAAATAAAATAAAATAAAAAGCTCTACATCCTCTTCAGCATCATATGCTCGTGGTGAGAAGATGCACGCATAGTAAAATGCTGAAGGCATACATTTGGCTAGCACTTTACAGAACACTTTCACATTCTTACCACAGTTCATCAGTTCCATAGCCATGTGAGTCAGGCACTACTCTCCTCGTTAGTGCAGTTAAATGACTTAGACTCAGGTTTTGAAACAAAGTTTCATTACTTTCTCAGATCAGCCTCCTACAGGGTCATTTCAAATTTCACGCATTCAAAGACACTTCCTCCTCTGGCTTCCCTGGTTCTGTCATTGAAACCCCCACCCCAACCTTCACCCACCTTCAAATGTACTCTTGACTTACTCCATCCTTATCCCACATCTAGCCAGACACCAAGACTGGTTGAAATTTCTTTTGAATTATCTCTTGCCTCTGCCCCCATGGCCTCCACTATGGTCAGAGTGTCCTGTTTTCCCTTACTGCTAGGCCGATTCAGCTGCCTTGCTCCTAGTCTTCCTTCATCCTCTGTATCACTGCCAGAAATAGAGTCTGAAAACACCATTTTATAACATCACTCCCTAGGTCAAAATCCCTCCGTGGCCCCTTATTTTCTATTACATGAACCACAAGCCTCTCAGTGTAGCGTTAAAGCCCCACAGTACTTGGACCCCTACCCATCAAATTTCCATAATTGCCCCGGTATTCCAGATCCCTCTTGTAGACAGGCTGACCACCTCATCGACCACACTGGTTTTTCTCTCCATGCATGTGCCCTTGTCAGCGCCTCACTTGGAATGCCTGCTCTTCTCCCTCTGCCTTTCCAAACCTTGTTCTCCTTTAATACTTGACTCAGTTTACCTCGTCTCTGAAGCCTTTATTCATTAACCAATCCTCAGGGATCATGCCCCCCATAACTTAAAGAGAGCCATTAGGACTCAGTAATCAAATGCCTCACATTGTACCCATGGTCTCATTGCAACCAACTTGAGAGCAAGGCCTAAGTTTTCTGTTTTCTTTTTACCATAAGTAAATTTTTTTTATGGATTCCTTTAATTACCCTCAAACTGGAGATTTATCTCTGGTTTATTAGTTCAATTACTTTTAGTATTTCAAACCATTAAGATATTGAAGTCTACTTGACAGTTCAAGGATTTATATTGATTGATAGATAACTGATAATAGCTGAAAACCCCAACTGAACCATCTTCAGTTTTATCCCACATCTGGTTTTTGAAGAGGGACAGAGTAACTAATATAAACTAAGCACAACCATCATGATAGTGAATTCATATACTACTCAGTGAGGTCTTTCTTGTATGTCAAGTGCTGCATGAGACTATAAAGTTGGAGAAGACAGAAGCAATTGGAAATTGGAAATTGGAAGAGGGTCTGACCCACTCCCCCAGTCACAAGGAATTTAGCAAGTTTAGGGAGGGTAGCGTGCAGAACATAGCCTAATGATCAAATTGCCATAGGCATAAAATGAAGGCATGCGAGAACAGTGTTAAAGTAAGATCTTTCGATCAAGAAAGTGAGTGGTTAATTTACAAACTGACTGAGTTGTTGCTCTGAAGACCAGTCACAATGCTGGTTTACAAACCGTAACAGCACCACCCAAACCAACATGAGAGCAGGCAACTCTGTCACCAGAGTATCCAAGGGCAAGAGCATCCACTCCGAGAAGACCTACCTTATAAAGATTTCTCTCTACACGTTATCCATTTACTAGTTTCGAAACCCAGTTTTACAGTCTGGTTAAATCAGGGTTGTTCAGGTCTTTACAGTGAGAAGAGACAACTTTATCATATCATGATTTTCAAGACACTGTTCAGAAAGCAGCACAACCCTTTCCTCCACAACACACACACACACACACACACACACACACACACACACACACACACACACAACGAAATGTCAAAGTCATTAGCTGTTTGTACCCTAGATGTGGAAGAAGGAATTTCCCAGATGATTTTTAAATTCTGGGGCAATTACTACATACAGTTTCAAGAGTCAGAAGTAAGAATCAATCTGCCAAGCAACTATTAGGAATGGAATTGCTTCTGCTTCAAAGTATATGCTGGATTAACTTCTAAAGTAGTTAATTACTGTTCAGATCATGCTGTGGTGACACACGGGCTGCATAGAAAGCTGCTGCCCCCTGGGCCTAAGGAGATCGGAGAGAAGGAAGGTCACGATTTCTGTTATCTTTTAGACTGTGTCTAATGGGACTAGCTTAAAAGCCAAAGAATCAAAAAGCAGGGTTTTTGTTTGTTTGTTTGTTTGTTTTAGCCAAAACAAAATAACAAGGTTTTTTTTTTTTTCTTTAAGTAAATGAGTTGTTTAAATGAATCTACTACTGGTTGTTTGATCATTATAAAGATTTTAACCAAATTGAAGCTGCTTGTCAAAGACTCAGGAAGTAGCCAAATGCTTTGGTTGATTTACCTTCAGATCCATTTCGACTTTGATAATGGGCTAAATTTTCCTAGTGGAAGACGGTAGAATACAGAGTCCCCAAATTCATTTCCCTTCAGAAGTACCTAATGGGAAGTGAAGAAAACACTGGTCTCAATGGAAAGATTGGGAACACGGATGGCACGTGGCAGGCCTGTATTGCTGTTTCCCCCATTTCGGACCCAAGACGATCCCCATTTCTCATGGCACTCTTAACTCCCACCAAGTGTGCACGTGGCTTCAGAAACCTTCTCACCACGGTGCTGTGGGAGACTGCTCTTGCTGCAGGACTTCTCTGCCTTTAGTGCGTGCTGTTCTTGGTCACGCTGCTTTGAAGAATGAAGAGGTAGACCAGATGAAGAGTGGTGGGCAGCAAAGCCAAGGTTATTGAGCGATAGTACAAAGCCCCCGAAGAGCGAGGGAACCCAAGAGAGTTGCTTTGGAGTTTCTAAGGTTAGGGTTTTTTATGAGCTCCTTTGCAGAACTATCTTAAGCAACCAGGGTGTGCTGAGTCATGCCAATCAGGGCTTTGGTCATGCATTTGTCTACCTATTAGGTTAATGTTTATGTGCTGATGGTCTTTTTGGGCTGACATCTGGGGGCTGATGTCTTAACTGCCCCTTGCTTGTGATAGGGACAAATGCTTTGTGGTTGGGGCGCCTGGGTGGCTCAGTCGGTTAAGCATCTGCCTTCAGCTCAGGTCGTGATCCCAGGGTCCTGGGATCGAGCCCCGCATCGGGCTCCCTGCTCAGCGGGGAGTCTGCTTCTCCCTCTGTCCCCCCTCCCCCGTTTGTGCTCTCTCTCTCTCCCTCTCTCTAATAAATAAATAAAATCTTAAAAAAAAAAAACCAATGCTTTGTCGTTAATTGTTTTATTTTAGGATGTTCTGCAGAAGTCATTTCTGCAAAGGCTGCAAAGCAGAATGCTAGTGTGGTTCTGTCTAAGCTGAAAACAGGATGTTAGTGCTGTATTGTCTTAGCTGTCCTGACTCCATATTTCCTTGTTGGGGACCCTGGTCCTAACTACCTATCTGTCCAAGTAACTCCTAACACTACTAGTCAAATGGACTGGACCTGGAGATGAGACTTATTTACAATGTCTGATTTAGAAAGAATATAAACTCAAGGGGGGAAAAAGAAACCACTAGAAATAGACACTCATCCTCAGAGTTCGTCAATGTCTGCCAAATCTAGGGGAAAGAACCTACATGGTGCATTGACACCTCTGATGGATTTCAGTCTCAGGATACCTTATCAAAATACTAAAGTTGAAGAGGCCAAAGTCACCCTGTTCTATGCCCTCATTTCTATGACTCAGGAAACTGCATCAGACTTGAACGGTGTCAAGCTGAGCACCTGGGCATCCTGCTCCTCTGTTCTTCCTCCATCTCATGCTCGCCTCTACTGACCAAGTGCTGGGCTCAACAGATCTTTAGTGCCTTGCTTATATTGCCTGTGTATTTATATATAGACTTGTATGGATTATTGTATGAAATAATACCACATGAAAATGATTCATTAGTAAATTAGCAATTTTATCAATTTGTAAAAATTTTTTTTCTTTTTACAGATTTATCTATTTATTTGAGAGAGAGAGAGTGAACAGGGGGAGAGACAGAGAGACAGAGAGAGAATCCTCAAGCAGATTCCCTGCTCAGCGTGAAGCCTGGCCTTGGGCTCCATCCCAGGATCCTGAGATCATGCCCTGAGCCGAAGGCAGACGCCTAACTGACTGAGCCAGCCAGGCGCCCCAATTTGTAAAATTCTAATCACAACTTACTTCAGAGGTTAACTTAATGGTCAAAAACTGCACAACCTAGTTGTCTTTTGATTTTTGAATAGCAGTAAATTTAACATCTTCTTCGAACATGGACAGAAAGAAATTGAACCAGATTTCACAATGAAAATACCAGTTTATAAAAATTCAAAATGTAACAGGGATGATTAAATGATATATAACAGCTTCCTAGGATTTCAGCATTTCCTATGCTTACTAAAATTTCTAATTAAAAAGGAAGACTCACTAGTGTTTTCTTAAGGGTTCAGAAAAGTACTATTTAAGGGTCTTTCTAGGACCCACAGAGGAGGCAGAACACAGACCCCTTCTCCTCAGGCTTCCCTTTCACTAAGAAACGGTCCTGGCCTTGCCATTGACTTCTTCCCTTTTTGCCAGGGTTTGTAAGGTTGACTTTTCCTCTTGATGCCAAAAGCAAAGATAATAATACCAACCCTCTGCCACATAAATAAGAGGTCTACTACTTTATTTTTAAAGATTTATTTGATAGAGGAAGAGCCAGTGGGGGGGAGGGACAGAGGGGGAGAGAGAGAATCCTCAAGTAGACTCCCCAGTGAGCACAGAGCCCGATGCAGGGCTTGATCCCAGGACCCTGAGATCATGACCTGAGCCGAAATCAAGAGTTGACCAGTTGGCTGCTTAATTGGCTGAGCCACCCAGATGCCCCAGAGGTCTACTACTTTAAACCAGCAGCTCTCAACCTTGGCTACAGTTAAAATCATCTGCTTTTAACACTCCCAGACCAGATCAGTTGAACCAGAATCTCTGTGGCTGGACCCCAGACATTTATAGTTTTTAAAACTCCCCAGTGTTTCCAGTGTGCAGTCAAGTTGACCAGCCACTGACTTGAACCAAAAGGATGAAATGTTACTGCAGGAGCATCATAAATCAGATGAAGGTCAGGCCCCAGATGCACTTCCGAGATCATGAGAGCCACACCCCACACTGTCTTTACTATTCCTGTTGCACATCAATGGAAATTTAGCATCCTCCTCTAGAGTATAAGGAAATCAGGAAGCAATCCCAGGCTGAGGCAACAGATAGAGAGATCCCGGGGTTCTGGAGCCAGCCGGTATTACCTTGCAAAGTGCAAATGTGAACATTTCTTCTCCTCTTCCTAGCTTGCAATTGACCATGGTGGGAGTATTTACACCATGGAAATTGGCAAATTCTACCAACTGGGCCTTGTTTTGCCCTGGGGAGCCAGTGGTTACTGAGCTGACTAGATCTCTAGTTCCTGACCCTAGTTAAACCTGGGAAAGGGAAACTTAAAGTCACCCTTGCTTCATTAGCAAGTCTGAACTTATATGATGTATATTACTGCTCTTTTAATTATTGGCTAAAAAGAGGGGGAGTAGGTGCGCCTGGGTGGCTCAGTTGGTTGAGCTTCCAACTCTTGATTTTGGCTAGGGTCGTGATCTCGGAGCTAGAGCTCTGCATTATACTCCCTGGGAGTCTGCTTGAGATCCTTTCCCTCTGTCCCTCCCCACCCCCCACCGGCTCAAGCTCACTTGTGCACTCTTTCTCTCTCTTTAAAATAAATAAATATAAATAAATATTTTTAAAAAATAGGCAGAGTAAAGTCAAATAGCAAGAAAAATTAGGAGTTTGCTACTACCATTATGATCCTGGTAGCTTCCCTGGTGAGTAGGAGAGGACAGCAAGAATTTAACATGGCCCAGTACATCCCTTTTCCTTGTCACTTTTGTCTAGGTGTCTGTTATTTATTTATTTATTTATTTATTTATTTATTATTATTATTATTATTTTAAATATTTTTATTTATTTGTCAGAGAGAGAGAGCACAAGCAGAGGGAGCAGGAGAGGGAGAAGCAGACTTCCTGCTGAGCAGGGAGGCTGATGTGGGACCCGATCCCAGGACTCTGGGATCACGACCTGAGCTGAAGGCAGACGCTTAACCGACTGAGCCACCCAGGTGTCCTCTGTTATTTATTTAAAAAAAATTTTTTTTTCTGTTATTTCTTTAGGTAGAGAACCAAGATAAAGGAAAGGTGGATAGTTATTATAATAGTTAAGTTATAGTATAAACTGCTCTAATATGGACACTCCAAACCACAGTGACTTAGGCAAAAAAGAAATTTTTAACTGTCATGGAAGTTTCCATAGGTAAATGGTCCAGGCTGTTATGGGAGCTTTCACCTCTGACTACTCCCAACTCCTGTCATCACATCTGCATACCAACCAGTCAGAAGGGAAGAAGGAGTAAGGGGAACACATACCTTTCCCATTAAGGACACAACCAGGAGTTACATCACTTCCACTCATAGCCCATTGGCCAGAACTTTGTCTTCATGGTCGCACCTAACCCTAAGGGAGGCTGGGAAATGTAGTCTTGACTAGGCAATGTGCCCAGCTAAGCCTCAGAAAATTTATTTTAAAAGAAGAAGGCGAGGGTGAATATTGTTGGATAAGTAGAAGACTTAGCCACACCATCCTACTTGTTTAAATGCAAGTTTATGTGTTGTCATGGCTGGAGGTAGAGGCTTAGAAGGACAGTACTTTAAAACATTTTATAGACTACAGTATGTTCTCAGGGTTTTCAAGTACTGACTCTCCCAGGAGCTTCCTATGTTAGTAGAAGACATCATTTCTGGAAATTCACTGGAGATCATTTTTAGAGTTTATTTCAATGTGCACGTGCGAAAATATTGTGTATCATAAAACCTGGTCTTAGACTTTCCAATGTAGCATTTTACTTGAAATATTTTTGGCCCGAATAATTCTTTCAAAGACCATTTTATTAGGACTTATGAAAACACATGGGATGTTTTTACAATCACAAACTACAAAACCGTAGAGCATAAATATGCTAAGTGTAAATAAATTGGAATTAATGTAATTTCCAGTCTTTCCCTCTCCAACTCACTTTACAGTCATCACACTAATCTTTCTTTAAAAATCACTTCTGTCATAGCACTCTTCTGTTTAGAAACCTTAGAGCCTGTGTTTTAAAGTCAAAATTCTTCTGCTTGGCACTGTGGGGCTCCATGTACCTGTGCTAGAGTCCTAACTAGACACGCATGAAAGAAAACAGAGGACTGATCAGGAACTTAGGAGTCTTGGATTTCGGGTGGGTGACATTGGACACACCCACATTCTGGGTGTGGCTCCAGGTAGAGCTGACCCTGAAGCTAAGATCCAAGATTGACTAGACCAGCAAGGAAAAGAGCCTTCTTTAAAGTAGTTGTGGAGATCAGCTTCTCACATTATTCTTGATGATCCCTGCCTTCTGATGTGCACCCCCTTGTCTAATCCCTTCACCTGGAGTGCAGGCTGTATCTAATGCCTTGCTTCTAACAAGATACAGCAAAGGTGACGGGATGTCACTTCTGAGATTAGATTACAAAAGAGCAGGCCCTTTGCTCCCATTCTGTCTCAGGCTTTTCTTGCCTTCTCTCTGATGAAGCAGGATGCCATGTTGTGATCTGCTCTGTGTAGAGGCCCATGTGGCAAGGAACAGAGAGCAGCCACCAGCCAGAGGCCATGTTGTGAGTAGCACTCTTCAGAGGGCTGCATGGCAAGGAATTGATGCCTCCCGTCAAGAGTCAGCCAGGACCGAAGGCCTGCCAACAGCCATAGGAGGGAGCTTGCAAGTACATCTTCCCCTGGTCGAGCTTGGAGATGACTACAGTTTCTGCTGACACTTGAGTGCAGCCTCTTGAGAGACTCTGAGCCAAGGAATCCAGCTAAGCCGTGCCCTGGTTCCAGACCCCCAGAAACTTGTGACAGTGAAGATGTTGGTGTTCTAAGCCACAAAGTTTTGGGATGATTTTTATGCAGCGATAGGTAATGGATACAGTAGTACTAGAGACCAAATATCATCTGAAAATGTAGGGGAATTAGGAAAACATTAATTAGAAGTTAACGCTATTAAAACTGAATTTAATTTTGAAAATCACATGCACAGTAAAAGTCAATAAAAAATTAAATAACACCAATAAATCTTGGTCTAGTGACTAAGATTTATGCTCAGCCTTTGGCCTTCAAAGGAACATGTTTGATCTTCCAGAGAATGACTGTTGTTCTGGCACAATATAAAATTCTGTCTCCTCAAGAATGGGGAGATAAAAGATCTGAGGAACACATTGGTATGTAGGCCAGAAATTATTGGTTTCAACCAATTTCCTGATCGTTGTGATGAAAAAGAAGAGGAACCTCATTTTTATGAATACTCTAAATCTACACTGTCCAGTACAGTTGCCACATGTGATTATGCATATGTAAGTTACAATTAATTAAAACTGAGTAAAATCTAAAATTCAGTTTCTCAGTCATACTAGTTTCACTTCTAGTGCTCAAAAGCTTCAACAGGCAGTGGCCATAATATTGCACAACACAATATAGAACATCTCCAAAAATTGCTGAAGCTTCAGTTGGGCGGCCCTCCCGCAAAGTGCTTTCATGATGCCTAATACCAGTGTTCACGAAGCTTGTTTCACTATTGTTCTCTTCATGTACCATTAAAGCAGTAGAAGATGTCAAGTGTTCTTGGCTACTCTGGAGGAATCAGCAGCTCAGCCAAACTGGAGGTATTCTGAGCACATTGCAGAGCATCCAAACTGAGTGGGAAGAATTTATGTTCTAAAAAGCATTAGAAGGCTGGTGCCATAAAGGACTACCAAAGACTCAGTCTTTAGTTGAGCTAGTGGGAGTCACCACCAGCTCTCAAACATAGGCCAACTCACATGATCGCTCTGGGCTTTAGTTTCCATATTTGTCAAATGAGAGCAAAAGGGCTGATAATCTCTCAAGTTCCTTCAAGCTCTAAAACTCAATGACTATACAGCCATCAAAAAGAAGGAAATCTTGCCATTTGCAACTATGTGTATGTATTATGTGGGGTGTATTATGTGGAGTGTATTATACTAAGTGAAGTAAGTCAGTCAGAGAAAGACAAATACCGTATGATTTCACTCATATGTGGAATTTAAGAAACAAAACAGATGAACATTAGGGAAGAGGAGAAATAAAATAAGATAAAAACAAAGAGGGAGGCAAACCATGAGAGACTCTTAACTACAGAGAACAAACTGAGGGTGGTTGGAGGGGAGGTGGGTGGGGGGAAGGGCTAAATGGGTGATGGGCATTAAGAAGAGCACTTGATGTAATGAGCACTGGGTGTTATATGTAAGTGATGAATCACTAAATTCTACTCCTGAAACCAATACTACACTATATGTTAACTAACTTGAATTTAGATAAAAACTTGGAGAAAAAAAAGTAGAAAATAGAGAAAAAAACAACAAAATAAAACTCAATGACTGTATATATTACTCTAATGAAAAAGCGGTTACCTGTGTAAATTATTTGATGATTCACAGACGCAGGGTTAGGAGTCCTACAGCTGGTTTAAAACTGCCTCCTTCAGGTTTCCTCCTTCGTCCAACCTCCTTTCTTCTTCCTGGATGATACCAGGGCACAGCAAGGAGAAGGGGGGAGGGAATAGGATTGTACATGGGGAGTTCAGCCACCTTCCTCTAAAGATCCGGCCATTCCAAACTCCTAGTCACCTTGCGCATCCCTCAGTGGGTCTTGTAGGGCCTTGGGAATTTCTTCAACCTCACGTGACTGCCATAGGCAGCCAGGCCTGGTGGTCTCTCAGTGCTTTCTCTACTCAAGGATACTTTACCACCATGTCCACTGCCCTGGGGTTACTTCATGTCTTGAGCTAAGATGCTTGAGGTTTTCCTCAGCTACTATGTCTTGAAGGGGAAGAAACAAGTCCTTGTGCTCTGGATTCTCTCAAATTTTTCTGTTCATTCCAAGTATTCCCCACTCCCCACTGGCTCCTGGATTTTTAGGTTTGTCCCAGGGTGGGAGCTCCCACATTCACATAAGACCTCTTGCCCTTCACCTCACTTCCCTTCATGTCTAACCAAAAATGGGTTTCCACCTTACCCTGCCTCTCTATACTGTTTGTTTATTTTAAATATTTTATTTATTTATTTGACAGTGAGAGAGCACAAGCAGAGGGAGGAGCAGAGGGAGAGGGAGAAGCAGACTCCCCATTGAGCAGAGAGCCTGATGTGGGGCTTGTTCCCGGGACTCCAGGATCATGACCTGAGCTGAAGGCAGATGCTTAACCGACTGAGCCACCCAGGTGCTCCTCTACACTGTTTTGTAGCAGACTTTCCTCTCGTACCCTCTATAAGAATTCTGAAAGCTTCCACACTTTTAGGTTGACATCTGAAAATTTTTATCTCATGCTTAATAGTTGCAAAAGATGTTACCTCTGTGTATTTTATATCATATATATATGCTCTAAATAGATTTTTGTTAAAACCTTAGAACATTTGATTTTGGTCCTTCAATGTATGGAAAATAACCATGCAGAACCTAACTGGCAGAGTCAATTTTTCTTATCTAGCCCGTCAGCCAAAGCAACCATACTTTCTGTCTGGACAAGTCTGGATTTTATTTCTCAATGTTTCTCAAAGTCAATGTTTCAATATAAGTCCTCATGACAACCATATCACTTCTGAATTCTAATTCAAGGAAAAAAGGTAAATAGATGAGGCACTTAGCCGTGGATGACGCAGCAGCCTGGATGAGTTGAGGCCCCATGGCCCTCAGTATTTTCCTGGGAGCTCACCTGGAGCTGCTCCCAAAGAACCCTCCCTCAGGGGCATGCATTCTCCAACTGTCCAGTCATTTGTTGACCCAGGGGTTTTTGTACCCTTGGGCAATGTACTATTGTAGGATTCTGGACAATGAGAGGTATGCTTTTCCTTTGCAAAGGAGGAGACTACTTTGAAAAAGCAGGGTAATCTGCAAATTCTAAAAGTAGGTTAATTTTAGGAAAGAATACACATGGAAGTTGATTATTTTGAAAACCGTTCCCTTAAAATCCCCAGTGACCACGCATCCCTTAGCAAATCTTCATGCACTCCCAGAGGGACACACACAGCAGGGTGAAGACCAAAGCATTCTAGTGAAGTCTGAGCTCAGACCCCTGAGCTTTGCTCTTTAAGTGTTGAAAAGAAAACTTTTTGAATTTAGGCAAAACCCTTTTTTTTCTCTTAACAAAGCCTGGAATTATCTTGCTGTGAACTGAAGAAATTTAGTCTGACACTCTAAGCTGAGTAATGACTTTGTTCTACTTAAGTATGCAGCCTTTCCCTGAAGTAGTCAAACCCATTGATTCAACGAGTGAGGGGTCATAGGACAACACCACTTATGGGGAATGAAAATTACTCTGGTTTAATATTTCAAGGGCATCATCTTTCCTTTATCTTTCACTCGGAACGGGGATGAAACGGACTGAGTTGTTACAGAGCAGAACCAAAGGCACGGAGTCAGTTGCAGATTGGGGACTGCTCTGAGCAGAGCTGGAACAGTGAGAGAGGCTGTCCCACTGGGGCCTGGGCCTGTGGAACCCTAGCAAGATGGACCCTCCTCCCTAGTTTCCACCAGGTGAGGGTCCAGAGCTGTGACCGAGAGTTTGGCAAGTTCTGGTCTTGCGGTTAATGCCGACTCTGGGTGCTGTTTCTCAGCATGTCAGTTGAGATTTAAAGTCACCCATGACTGTGATTTTCACTAAAAACAATTAGAGTGGGAGGAAGCAAAGCAGAAGAGGCAAGGAGCTGTTAACATCACAGGGAAAAAAAACCCCAAACAAACCAAGTTAACAGTCTCATGGTGCACTAGGTAGAAAGACCTCCCGCCGGCCTCTCTCAAAGATGGCAGCAGTGGTCCCAGCCTCTCTCTAGCTTGTGAAATGCCCTCTCTCCTCATCTTTCTCTGCAAAGCTCTCTCCCATTCCCTTCAGGAAGAACACAAATGATTCCCCTTGTCTCATACAGAGCACTTGATCATGGGTATACCCCATGGTCTTAGGGGCTCACCGCACCCTACTGCCCCCCAGTATTCTGTATTTCTCCAAACTCTATTCCCATCCCAAATGGAATTCCGCTGTCATCAGAATTATCTTGTTATACTTGGAAAGTAGTGAGTTTCCCACTCATTCATTAATGAGGTGATGGTCTGTCAGAATCTTCCAGAAGGGGTTCCAGCACTGGCAGTAAGAGGGTGGGAGTGGCTGAGTTGGATGAGGGAAGCTTTTACTGTTCCTTCTACATCAAAACTCTTGGACTCTACCCTTCAAGTTGAGATTTTAAAAAATGAAAATAATATTACTGTTGGTTCTAATGATGAAGGTAATATGTGTACATTGTTTTAAAAAGGCAGTTCTTACAAAAACCTAGAAATTCAAATAATTCACCCAAATTTCCATCACCCAGAGAAAAGCACTGCCATTTACATTTTGGCATACATCATTGGAAACTCCAGATTCATACAGTATTATTTATTTGCTGACTTATTTTATAAAAATTGGATTGAAGCCTGCCACTTTAGAACCTGTTTTTTCCCCAGTGAATATATTTCCACATCAACGATTATAAGCCTCATCATTTTTAATAGCTACAGAGATTTCTGTGGCTTACTTAACCAACATCCTATTGTTGGACATTTAGGTTGTTTCCAGTTTTTAGATCATGCTGCAATAAGGATTCTAGCACATAGCTGGTAAAAAGAGATTTTCTGAAGTTTCCCTTTGCTGAAAACTTTTGAAATTAACTACTCTACCACACATTTTACCCCTATGGGAATCTATTTTTCTTCACTTTCTTAAGTTCTTTAAGACACAATTGTAAAGTCATTTTTAGAAAATGATAGTTATCAGGGGCACCTGGGTGGCTCAGTCAGTTAAGCGACTGCCTTGGGCTCAGGTCATGATCCTGGAGTCCTGGGATCGAGTCCCGCATCGGGCTCCCTGCTCAGCAGGGAGTCTGCTTCTCCCTCTGACCCTCCACCCTCTCATGCTCTCTCTCTCTCACTCTCCCTCAAATAATAAAAAAATAAAATCTTAAAAAAAAAGAAAATGATAGTTATCAAATCAATACTATGTTGTTGTATCATGAGATAAAGGCAGCTCTTTAAAAATTTAAATAACAGGCTTTATTTGCATACACTCCAGTGTAATATGCCATGTAAGGAAATATTTCCTGTCATTATTATTGGTAAACCTCATAAGGATAATTTTTTATCAATTTGCAGCTCAGTTATCACTCTAGGAAAAGTTGGAATAATCTCCATATCCTACAGGGAAATCCAATTTATATGAAGTTATGTATCCATAAAGAACAGCTGGACTGTGATCCAAATGACTGTAATGAAGCTGATGATATTTAACAATAAAGTTTTCTGTAATTAAATTGAAGTGAGCTCCAAAAATTCTACCTAGAAAAAAAGTTCTCCGCTGCCCTCAAATCTAATGGCAGGATTTCCTCTGGAGAGAGAATTTTCTCTGCTAATGCTTTGGGGTTGATTAGTCTGAGTTTGTGCATGACCTGGTGGCTCTATTAGTTAGACGTACCTTTCTGGGTCCAAATATCAGAAATCAGCTCATGCTAACTTAGGCTAAAATGAGAAATATGGGAATGCAGAGGTGCCTTGTCGGTGGGATCCTGGGGAGGTCCTGACACGGGGACCTGGAAAGCTGGGTAGCCGCTGCGGCCAGGAGGCAGCGCTGCTCCTCTGCACGCCCCGGCTCCTTCTCTCTGCTTGTGCCCTGGCCTCTCCTGGGTCTCTGCTGCGGGAAGGGCTTGCCCCACAACCCAGCCTCACTTACCTTTTCCAGGTCTAGCTCTCTGGAGAAGGAAAGTCCGTTGATCTTTTGCCCTCTCTCTCCCAATTCCAAGTGTAGAGAAAAAGGAACTCTGGCCTGGATCAGATGACTGCCCCTTCCTTCCTCAACCAACCGTGGCCTGGAGGCCAGAGCGCATCCCACAAGACGGCTGCCCGGGAGGCTCAGCCGCTGGGGTGGTCGCCGCGAGTCGGGAAAATGCTCCGAGGCGTTCCCTCTGAGTATGAAGCTTGAGAGAGGTGAGTCCCACAGACAGTCAAACACCATTAGATTATAGGTGTTGATTATAAACTTGGGAATCGATGAGATGGTGTAGTTAATTCTTCATTGTGCGGAGTAAGGACGGAAGGACACGCACAGAATCCCGAGGAATCTGACTTGAGGGCTGAGCAAAGGAAAGGGAACCATTTCTCCCAAAATAAACCTGACTTGTCAGTGAAGAGAACTCCAGGAATGTGTCAAGAGCTGCCAAAGGCATTTGCTTTTCATTTCTGGAATTTATCAAGTTCACTGCTTGTTTCTCTCAAGGGATTTTCTAGATCCTTTGCCTGCTTCTCTTTCCACCTGCTTTCTGTGCTGGCATTTCTCCACACGGGGATGAATCCAGGTTTGAATGGGACCCTGAAGCTCACACAATAGCGGAGGCCATTTTAAGAAAAAGAATACAAAATTATAAATACAAAATAAGGTACAAAAATATTTATTTGGAATGAAGAGAGAAATGACAATAATTACACATTTTTAAAAGCTGACAAATACCTCAACATCACAAAAATCTAGAAAGTCACATAATTTTAAAAAAATTAACTCCTTTTCCCCTAAATTTTTGAATTCATAGTTTTAATCACTGATTCATATGATAATGATTTTGCAATATCACTTTTTGTAGAGTAAATAGGTAATTTTCTCTTTCCTCTAGCATGGTTGTTCAAACTTTTAAAAATTGATAGTTTAGAAAGTTTTCTTTGAGCATCACAACAATTATTGATGATGTTGTGTAAATATTTAAGATTGTTGTCAAATCTGGGAAAACTATCAGGCTTCTTTCCTCTTTGAGCTGTAAAATTTGGAAGTTTTCCATAGACTAGCTTCTGGCTCCATACATTTCAAACCTGCTTTTCCTCCACTAAACATGTGCATCTAGTGCTGGGCTCTGTAGGAGGCATTCATATTGCCACATAGCCTCAGGCTCTGTACTTTTTTGTGTTAGGACACCTCACACAGGAGTGGTCAGGAGCTCACTGTGGAGGCTGGTCTTGAACAGGCTAGTGGCTGGAGTGGGAGAGAAACAGGTAAATGTGTGTGTTAAGGTAGGGGAATTTGAAGAAGAGATGGCAGGAAATTGAGTGAGTTCCTGCTAATGACTTTAGATTTTACCAGGAGACAAAGGTGGCTATGAGAGGAAGAGATGTTAGAGACAGGGTTGCCAGATTTCAGCAAATAAAAATATAGGACATATTAAATGTGGCACGGGACATAGTTACACTAAAAATTACTCATTGCTTATCTGAAATTCAAATTTAACTGGGCATTCTGTATTTTGTCTCACAATAGATGGTGGGCCCTTCGAGAGAAAAGTGAAGCTTTGGCATAGTCACTGAGAGAATGGGAGAGCTAACCAAAGATTAGTGCAAGGAGGGCCCAATTAAGATTAGACACCAGCAAATTCATGGTGGTGGGGGGGGAAGGGGGGGTGTTTCTCAAATGGAGCTCAGCCACTCAGGTGCATTGGCATTCATGCAGCCTGTGAGTACAGAAACAAGGTTTAAAATATATGATAAAAGATGGGATTCAGCTAGGTTTCTCGTCTCTTTATGCTTACTATTTGTGCTTTCCATAAAACGAAGGCAGCAGAAATTTTAAAAGAAAGATGTACTGATTATAGACTGGAATCCAAATCACAGAATGTGTTAACATAAGAATATTTTATTCTACACTTCCCAAACATGCCATAATATATTCACCCAAAGCAATAAATCCCAAGCTGCACAAGCAAATTATAAACAAATGATAGAAGCTGAAGTTTCCTCTCAAAAGAGGATAAGGAACAGATAATTTAGAAAGAACAGATTTTATTGGAACGTCAATAGTTTTCATGACACAGATACTTAAACTACTCGTTTTCAACATTCCCATATAAAGAAAATTATAAAAGGTTTTTTGTGTTTTTTTTTTTTTTTTAAGAAAAGCTAATTTGACAGATGGAGTCTTTTTATGGGATCAGTAGAAGTGATAAAATTGAATAAATTACCAAGATTTTATCTCCATTTCTGTAATTCTCCCTAAAGATTTAGAGGTGGCAGATTGAATCAACTGGGAAATAAATTTGCATGTTTATAACATGTCTAAAACAGGAATTAGAGACAAAAACTTCTCACTTGTTTTCGAGAGTGGTTTTTCCTGAGGAAACCTGCTCTTATGAGATCACACATTTCCTAACCAAGTATCAAGGTTCATCAAATGGAAATGTATTGCAAAAGGTACACGAGGTTCGATGAACAGTGTACTGTCTATTATTATCATTAGTGTTAAAGAACAAATAAAAATAATTATGAACTAAAAAAAATTGGGGCAACTTAACTAAACTCTAGGTAATTTTATATGGGAGAGGATTTGCTTATGAACAGGCTGGACTAGATTTTGAGTAAAACGGAGCCACAGTATTTTGGTTCACAAGATAGCTAACTCTTGGGGTACCCGGGTCACGTGATCACATTACAGAGCTCGCAGTCCTGCCTGCCCCGTAAGGAGAAAGTGCAGAAGGACTCCTGCCTGGGTGGTGGTGGCATGTTTTATGCACAGTGTATGTGTCTTACTTCAAGAAAAGCACCCAAAGACCAGATGCACCTCCTTCTACAGAATCCTTAGAGTTACACATCCAGTGGCTCTGGCTTAGACCAGAGTATGAATGGGAAAAGGCAGTGGGATGTATAGTCTGCACTGAACCATGGGAGATGGTATCTGGAGAATCTGTCAATCCTGTGCCTCTCACCTGATAGGTGAGAATCCTGCAACCCAGAGGGCAGAATTGACTCCTCCAAGCCTCATACACTCACCGAGTGAGTGGCAGAAGTGGGGTCTACATTGGCCAATAGTGAGTGAGACAAAGACTGAAATGGGAAGCCTTAGCAAGTGGAAGCGTCCTTGAGGGCCTCGTCCTAAGTCCTAAGTCAGCTGGCACTGTCATTTTCCATTGGTTTTTGGCATTCTCGAATTCAGGATTTACATAAGGAATATTCTCTGCATTCTGTCATTTTTTTCTTTTTCGTTTGAACTTGTTCCATAATAACAGCTTTCTAGATGTACTTTATTTATGTACCCATTGATAAGAAAAATCTGTGGTAGACAAGGAGTCATGTGGAATGGATTTATCAATTTTTTAAAAAGCAGAAAACCACCTCTTGTTTCCTGGTACATTTTTGGCTGCCCACCTCTCTCCTCCATTTGCAAATGTTTGCCTTTGTTCTTGTATTTAGTTAATTTTGTAATGTAAACAGCGAGCAAATCGGAACATTTAAGGATTCTTTCTGCTTATATATTTAATTGTACTGCAGTGTGTTTGAAGCAGGACCCCTATCATCTCCAACTAAATAGATGGTGGGTAAAAAAAAAAAAAAAAAAGGATTTATTTCCCTATTGGGTGTTTTCCGTCTTTGTGTAGGATTCCAATTCCAAATCAGTGCGGTTGCTATGTGTGGAAGAGAGATGTGTCAAGAGAATGCGGCCCCAGGGAAATAAGAAATTGGAAAGAAGTCAGTGCACCCAAACTAAGCACACTGATATCTTCTTTGAGGAAACACTAAGATATTATTTGGATAAAAGATGGCCCTAGAACAAACATGACGTCGACTTGGCTGGGGGGAGAAGCTGAGAAAACCTGTAACTACAGTTCTCTTTTCCCTCTTCTGCCAAGAGCAGAACGTATCTGCTGGCCCAGCTCACCTGGCTGAAGGCACATCCTGCACTCACCTGGAAGACCTCCCTGACTCTGCTTGGCCTGCCCGGCCAATGTTTTCTTCGATAACAGGAACTTTCCTTTTGCTCTGATTGACTGATAGAGGTGAAGCCTTGGAAGTAGACCGGGCATAAATCCTAGCACCACGACCTACTCTGGGGAAGTCACTCTGGGGAAGTCCCTCGGCTTTTCTTTGCCTCAGTTTCCACAGCTGTAAAACTAGGATCATAATTTGTAACTTGGAGAACCGCCATGAAGTGAAATGAGGCAAAAGATGTGAAGCACTTCATGGTGTCTAACGTGCTCTCTTGCCCCTCCTTGCCGCCGACTCCCCTGTGGGTCTGCTGCATTTCCGGCCGGGTTCTGACGGCAGCCTGCTCTGTCCGCTTTTCCTTCTTTTCTTCCCATCTCAGTTTCTGGCCCTACCCCGGCCTTTCTCCAAATCTGGTATCACGTGATATTGTCTGTGTAAAGTTTTGAAGGTGTTCCTTTGCTAGACATCCTATGGATGGAGGCTTTGTTTTCTGTCCCTCTACACCTTCTCTACTGCATTCTGACGTAGTGATCGCATCTTTAATTATGGCTTTGCCTCATCTATAGGGAAGACTCTCAAATCCATTTCCTGTCCTGACCCCTCAGACCAGTCTTTGCCCTCAACTGTTCCTAGATCTGACCAGTTAAGAGGAAACCATACTATCTGCAATTAGCCATTTTGCAGACACGGCCTGTGAATGCATATTAACATCACCTGTTTTTTTTTTTTTCCCAAGATTTTTTATTTATTTTTAACAGAGAAAGAGAGTGTACAAGTAGGGGAAGCAGCAGGCAGAGGGAGAAGGAGAAGCAGGCTCCCTGCTTAGCAGGGAGCCTGATGTGGGGCTCGATCCCAGGACCTGGGATCATGACCTGAGCCGAAGACAGCTGCTTAACTGTCTGAGCCAGCCAGGCGCCCCAACATCACCTGTTTTTTGAGCATGTAGTAGATCCATGTCTCTGCATCAGAATGCAACACAGGAGGGAAGAGATGTGGTTCCTGCCCTCAGGGACTTCTGGGTCAAAGAGGGTTCCAATGCCAGTTACATGCATGGCATCGCTATAAACAGGTGTCACTGAAAATAGAAAGTTATTTCCACAGAAACGCTATCTCACCTTGTCCTTTAATGCTATCAGTGGAGCCCAGAATAAAGCGTTGGCAGTACTATCAAATGGGAGAGGATAAAGGAAAGAAGGAAGGATGGAAGGAAAAAAGATTTATGAACAGAAAAGAAGGAGAGAGCCCACGAAGGAAGAGAAAAGTCGGGGGGTGGGGAGTGTATATGCTACACCATGGAAAATCTCAGAATCTTGGTATTCTTGGTAAAGAAAGAAATGTCACCGAGTTGAACTCCGATCAAATGCTTCAGTTTCTCCTAGCGTCTCCACCCAGCTGTGTTATACTTCTGCCGGAAACTCACTGATGAATACCCCTGGAGCCCAGTCTGTGCTGAAGGGTGATAATTATTAGACTATTCATCTAATAATATGTAGAATCTAAAATTGCTTCCTATCGTTTTTTCCCCCATTGATTTTGGTTCCCCTGTGGGGCCTTAAAGCTAACCTATAATTCTTTCCCTGACCTTCAGAACCTTTAGGATTTGGGCCCTGTCTAGCTCTCACTTCTTGTTCGCGGTTTGCTAACACATTGAGCACAGTCCTTCCTGAGAGCCTTCTGACGAGAGCGCCTGTCTCCTGCTCTTTGCATGAGACCCCTGCACAAATAGATGTACATGAGACTTTTGAGGTTCTAGCTCAAGGGCCACCCTTCTAGAAGAGCCTTCCCACGCGGCCATAGCTAAAACAGCCCATTCTTGGGGCACCTGGGTGGCTCAGTTGGTTAACTGTCTGCCTTTGGCTTAGGTCATGATCCCAGGGTCCTGGGATCAAGTCCCACATCAGGCTCCTTGCTCAGCGGGGAGCCTGCTTCTCCCTCTGCCTCTGCCTGCCACTCCCCCTGCTTGGGTGCTCTGTTTTTCTGTCAAATAAATAAATAAAAATCTTTAAGAAAATAAAAATAAAATAGCCCACTCTTGGAAGGCTAAATTGGATAACATTAAAAAAAATTGATGGCAAAACCCCTAGAAGCCAAGTCAAAAGACCAAGAAAAAACTGGGAAAAATATTTGCATTTTACATATTACTGGGATAATTTCCCTAAAATGGGAAGGGTTTCTACAATTCAGTAAGAAAAAGACCAATTAGGTTATTGGTCTACTGTAAAACAAAAGAAAACAAAACCAGGCAAAGGATACAAACAGGTCAAGTATACAACCCACATATGCTGCTCAAATATATGAAAAAGTACTCAAAAAAAAAAAGAGAGAGAGCAAGATACAATTTTTCATCTATCACATTGGCAAAGATAAATCAATACTAGTATTATGTCAGCAAGGATATGAGAAACAGGTACTCTTGTATCCTACTGGTAACAGTATAAACTAGAACAATTTTTATAAAGGTAATTTCATAATATTTAGCAAAATTAGAAATGCGCAAATGTACCTTCCACCCTGTGATTTTTCGTTCTAGAAATCTGCCCTACAGATATGTTCCTGAATGTGGGAATTGATATATGTACAAAGGTACTCGTGCCAGTGTTTTATATAATAGCAAAAGGCTGAAAACAATATATGGATCTATCAATAGGGGAATGGATAAATAAATTATGGTGCATTCATACAATAAAGTAGTATGCAGTTATTAAAAAGAATGAGGCAGATCTGTCTATGGCATGGGAGTGCTTTGAGTGCATTTTATATTAGCTTACAGGCATTTTATATCTGCTATTTTGTATTTTGTTTAAAGAGAGTCCCTAAAATTGTATCAGCTTCCGGACCCCCCCCCCCAATCCGGATACACTCTTGGCCCCAGCACACCTGAGAGGCAGACACACTCCTGTGAGTAACAGAGGTTCACTGTACAGTGATAAGGTGCAAGAGAAGGACATGGAGGTGGCAATACGGGGTTGCGGGGCATGGTGGACCGGGTTGGGTCAAAATGACGAGTTTGAAAATATTTCACAGGTGATTCTGATATGCTTCCCCCTTTTGAAATGCACTCCTACTACGTGTTCTACCCACAGATCCCCAATCCTGCACAGCCACCCCGTCTCCCCCTTCTCCTTTAAAGCTCTAAAACCACTTTCACTCTCAGATGAAGACTAACCTCGCAGCTGAAGTCCAGATGGCCTTTGTCCATTTCATTGCACCTCCCTGCCTTTGTCAGCCTAGTTCTCTGGGCCCTTGAGATGCCCCAAGAAGCTGGACTAGCCATGCAAACTGCAGAATGGTTTGTCTCTCTGGCTTTTCTGACCTCTGCCTTGCAACACAGCTACTATTCAACCCAGGTTTATAAAAAACATGGCAATATCCTGAAGTTCCCAGATCATTCTCTAAGCCACTCAGCCTTCTTGGAAGCAAGCAGCCCCCAGATAGTTCTTATCTTTTTAAAATCACCTGGGTATTCACTTTCTGTTTGTCTCTGTTTCGCCAGCTGTCAGACAAACACATGCTGCTGCTGGGGAGGTTTGAGAGATTTTGAGGAGGGTGGGGAGTAAGCCAGGCTGGCAGGAAAGATTATAGTCTCATAAATCAAGAAGTGAAGTTATGTGGGTGTTTTTTTTTTTTAACCACAATTTTAAAAAAAGTGAATGAGGCATAGAACTTTGAAAAATGAAGGGGCACTCCAGAGTAGCTCCACCATATTTAATAAGACATGATTCCATTTACTTTCCTAAATTTCCCCCCCTTCCCTCCCTTCCTTTTTTTTTAATGAATAAAATGAGCTAAAAACACTCTATAAAGGTTTCTTTTTTCGTCATTAATATTTCGTGGTAGCTCCCAGGCTCTGCGTTCATCTGATTTGCATTTGGACTTATAAAACAAAGGCATTTTCAGGCAGTCCCCAAACTGAAGATTCCAGCTCAAATCCACAATAATTTGAGAAGAGCAATTTATTTTTTAAAAATTGAATTGGGGCGCCTGGGTGGCTCAGTCAGTTAAGTGTCTGACTCTTGATTTTGGCTCAGGTCATGATCTCAGGGTCTTGAGATTGAGCCCCTCATGGGGCTCTGTGCTCAGAGGGGAGTCTGCTTGAGATTCTCTCCCTCTTCCTCTGCCCCTCACCCCCACACGCTCTCTCCCTCAAAATAAATAAATAAATAAAAATCTTTAAAAATGGAATTGAACCTAAATGCAATTGAGAGTGAACAAATGAGATATGGCAGAAACCAGCCACTCTCAATCAGTCTAGGAAGTTTTGTCAAAAACTTCGGCTTCCGTCACCTTCCGTAGCCCACTCGCCTTCCCTTGCCAGTAGGAGCCAGCACTCAGAAGAAAGCAGATACAGAGTGGACCCAGACAGCCACCAGACAGGCAGTGGACTCAGAGTTCTCAAATTAGAGGAAAGAGGCCACGTTGCTGTGGATCCCACTACAGAGACGCAGGCCTGCTTTGACCAAAGTCTCAGCTCTTGAGCAGGGAAGCCCAGGCAGGTAGGCACATCAGCAGAGCCCCGGAAGACTCTGTGCCCTGTGAGGAGGACCAGAGAGGGGGGCACAGCACCAGAACTCTGCCATTAGCCTCGCAGGGCTCTCAGCCGCTTGTCACCAGAAGCTGGAGAGGGACACCCACGTCCACACTGTGTTTCTTATGGCTCGGGCAGCTGGTAGAAGCCCTGGGGCACTTCCAAGGCATCTGGGAACGCCTGGAACAGGCAGAAGTACATCAGAGGCCTCTCAAAGAAGAGGATTAATCAAATGAGATGACTCGAAAGGCATCTTTTTCGACTGGTAAGAAGAGCTAGACCGTGGAAAGGATACTTGGAGCCCTTTCGGGAGAAAAATAAGCCCATGTTGTAGCTACAGAAGGCCTGGCCCTTCCGGAGACTTGACACCTACTACTGTTCCCACGCAAGCCCCAGCCCCGGGGCCAAAGCTTCCCCTGGGCTCTGCAGGCCCAGCCTCCCCCACCCGTGCTCTAGATAGCTGACATCTTCCCCTTTTAGAAAGGGAAAAGGAAACCAAGCCCCCTCCACAGCTCAAAATTCTCCACCAGCTCTTGATCTTATTTCATAAGTTAAAAAAAAAATAAAATCCATGGATCAGCAAACTTTTTCTGTAGGGGGCCACTCAGTACTTTGGGTTTTGTCTGGCATGGTAACTATTGAGCTGTCACACTGTGGTGGTGGGCCGCGCTTGGGGGAAGCAGACAAGTTGCCTAAGGGAAGGAACAAAGTTAAAGGAGATGGTCCCTCTTGGTGGAAGGAGACACAGACAATGTACAAAGAATGTGTCCGTAAAACTGTATTCGGCCCACAGGCTGTGTGCACCAAGTTCTCAATCAGAGGCTTTGCGCTCGCTCTCCCTTCTCCCCGGAACACTTTCTCCTCAGGTTTTTGCAGAGAGGGCACTGAGTGCTAGGTAACTCAGTAAACAGATTAAAAGTATACTTGGAGACTCAGCAAAAAAAGAGCCCTAACAATGAGAAAATATTGTGGAATGAATTTGGTTTTAGGTATTTCCCCCAAAGTATTCAAGTAGTTGTCATTGAGGGTCGGGGCGGGGAGAGTGATCAGAACTTTGTTGACCTTCTCTGTACTTATTTTAAGCCTTGGGTGGCTTTTTAAATTTTTAATTACCTGGGGGGGGCGGGTGTGGGAAGGAGAGAAGGCACCATCATTTTGGTAAGTTCAAGTCTCAGGGTGGCCTTGCTGGTGGGGTCTTCTTCGGGAAGATTTCTCTGACCAGTGACTCAGCGGTGCCCCTCCACCACGTATCACATTCTGCTGTTGTATTTTCCCATAGCACTTAATCACTACTGGAAA
This sequence comes from Halichoerus grypus, assembly GCF_964656455.1. Lineage (NCBI taxonomy): Eukaryota > Metazoa > Chordata > Mammalia > Carnivora > Phocidae > Halichoerus > Halichoerus grypus. Next base: position 90,673,866 of record NC_135719.1, on the reverse strand, counting down.
TTATTGTTCTTTACTTATGTGTTTCCTTGTTGACTGCCTGTCTCCCTTTTGCATGTAGGCCTCCAGAGCCCAGGAATCCCGTCTGTCTTGTTTACCTCTGTATCCTGCACCTAGTAGAGTGTGTGGCACAGGGAAAGCATGCAAGAAAATATTTGTTGACTGACTGACTGACTGACTGATTCAATGAATGAAGGCCTGACTGAAGGATGTAAAAACGCAAGAGCTAAAAGTGTTTTAAGAATGAGATCTGATCCTACGTGAAATTCTCTGCTTGACCTTCATGTAGCCTTAAAAGAGACTCAGAACCCAGGCTGGATAACTGAATCGGCTTTAGCTAATGGGCTTAAATCAACTCAGGCAAAACCAGATTTGTCCACAAGAGAATTTGGACCAAATCACATTTGGTAGGACGTTTTGCAACTACATCATGGGAAGATTTTTCAGCTCTTTATTTATCTTATGTCAATTTGGTCTGTTTTTCCAAAATGTTTACTTTTTTCTTTCTACTTTTTAGATTTTAATTAACTTTTGGCTTATTCTCTACAGAAACATAACATAAACATCCAACATTGAAAAAAAATTATCGAGAAAATCAGATTTCCTTGAGTTCTTTGCATGAATTTAGAAACACACTTAAATATGCAGCACAGTCATTCAGTGGATAGCAAACATCTGATTTGTATCAGGCACTGTGCTGGGCATTGGAAAATACCATGGTGAACACGTCCCTGCCTTCAGACTTCTGGGAGAAATAGATGTAAAATAGACCCCCCCCCCAAAAAAAGTCAAGTTTTGATAGGCACTATTGAAGGAAATAAACAAGGAGCCGAGATGGGCAAAGCCCATGTTCATTAGGGTGATAAAGAAGGCCTTTTTGAAGAAATAAAATGTAGGAAATGATCAGGAGCTATGTTTTGTAGGGTAGGGAAATGTATTCCAGAGAGAAGATACCACATACGTAGTTATCACTGAGGTAGGAAAGAGCTCAGCTGGTTTCAAGAACTGAAAGAAAAGTGTGACTGGATCACAGTGATTGAGGAAGACAAGGCACAAGGACGACCTGGTCACCGGGGCCTCACAGGCCATGGTAATGAGTTTGGGCTTTATTTTAAAGCCTGGGGTTTCACAAAGGGGAATGATGCCGTCTTACTTATGCCTACAGCAGGTTTCTCTAGGTTCTGTGTAGAGAATGGATTGTTGTAGGGCAAGTGTAAGAGAAGGGAGACGTGAGAGAAGGCTGTAGTAATGCACATGGGAAGGGATGGTGGTCCGGACTGGTCTTGGCAGTGGAGATAGGGAGCAGACGAGAGGCTGGAGTTACAGTTTGGCAGTAGGAGGAGTTATCGGGGAATTTGACGCAGGAACTGAGAATACGTAGGCATATCAGTCAGTCTCCAACCGAGAAAACAGACATCATTCTAGGTATTTCAGACAGAGGGAGTTCAACTTAAGGAATCGGTTACAAGTGTTGGAAAGATTAGAGGAACGATAAGGGGGAAGGTGTGGTAACCTGGAGGTAAGCATCTGCAGGAAGTCAGGACCAGTCCTAATGCTGGAGGGGAGAAAGGGAGGCGGTGACGGCCTCTGACACTGCAAAGCTGCTCATGCTGTTGGAACTGGCCGCTGCCTCAGCCACCGATACTGTTGCTGGAGCCCCTAGCGCTGGTCACGGCCACAGCCACTGCCAGAAGCTTTTGACAAAGGGGAGGGTGTCTCTCCATCATTTCCTCCCGTTTCCTACCAGTGCTTCCCACTGGCAGCATCTAAGTTGGCCAGCTGGCAAGGGGGTCTGGGAAAGGCAATTCACAGGACTCCGGCCACCGCCAACAGAGCGCTGCCCAGAACGGCGGCCGTGGTCCTCGGCACTGACTAGCCAACGACCAGCACATGGAAGAACTAGAGATTTGTTTTATGTAGGAAAAACATTCCTTTATCCTTTACAAATATGTATCTCGTTGTTTTTACAAAAACAATATGTGCCCATTAAAGTTAGAAACTACAGACAAATAATAGAACATAACAAAACTTTCATATTCCCACTTACTCAGAAATAATTATCAATAACATCTTGGTCTCAGTCTCTTTTTCTCTCTCAAAAAGCAACTCTTACTCTACATTCAGTTTGGTAACCTACTGCACTAACTTGATGCAATAAACATTTGCTGGACACTTACTTTGTTCCAACTAGCTCCCAGTGCTGAATATTTATGTTTTACTCACATTTTCCTATTATAAATATAAAAAAGGAATTATTGCCTGAAAACTTGCAATTCAAGAAAACAGCTCATGAAGCATACAATTGTAACCTCCAATTTGACTATTATGAGATTATTCACTTAGGTAGATAGAGAAAACTAATTACTTTTAACAGAAGGTGAAATGCCAGGTCTTTTCTCATCCTGTTTATTTCCTCTGTTGGGGAGGAGACAACAGAATTTCAGAGCTGGAAAAGTGCAGTCCGGAGAGGGAGAGGCGCGTGGCCGTGACTACCCCAGAACTGTCCCGCTACCCATCTGTCCAGTCCACTGGAGTGTACGGAGGGGTGACACTGAGCCAGGGTGTCTTTAAGAGCAGACGCCATTTATGACGGACAGGACAGCAATTTCTCTGGTCACCTGTTAGAATGCTTCTCAGTACTAGTTGCTGAAAACCATGACTTGAATTGGTTTTTAAAATGAGGAAATGGGGGCGCCTGGGTGGCTCAGTCGTTAAGCGTCTGCCTTCGGCTCAGGTCATGGTCCCAGGGTCCTGGGATCGAGCCCCGTATCGACCTCCCTGTTCTGCGGGAAGCCTGCTTCTCCCTCTCCCACTCCCCCTGCTTGTGTGCCCTCTCTCGCTGTCTCTGTCAAATAAATGAATAAAACTTTAAAAATAAATAAATAAAATGAGGAAATGTGTTATCTCACATTCTCACATAACTAGAAGTCCAGAGGTAGGACAGATTCCCGGAACAGTAAGATAAGCCACTCAACTGATGTCACCAAGGTCCCAAGTTCTTTCAACACTAGGTTCCGCCTTCCTCGGTGTTGGCTTCATCCTGACCCTGGCACCCTTCACGGTGACCAGATGGCTGCCAGAGGCCACAGAGCTGCCTGTTGCTTTTCTCCACATTCAGCATAAAGAAAAACAGAGAGACATCTCCCTCCAATATAAATTCTTTTCAGTTCAAGCCGACCAGTGGTTCTCAATACTTGCTATACATTGAAGTCATCAGGAGTGCTTTATTGTTTATTTATTGCTATTATTTCATTTTAATTGATTGATTTTTAAATTAATTTATTGTTTAGTAATTGGTGATGGTGATGATGATGTATTATTTATATACTTACTATTTTACTTTTTAAACTGCTGGATACCTACGCCTTATTGCTGGAAATAATGACTTATTAGTCTGGGGTGGCCCCGGCTGGAGGTAATTTTTAGGAGCTCCCAAGTGAGTCCGATGTACAGCCAGGGCGGAGAACCACGGGATTAGGCTGGTTAGGGTCACCTGCCCACCCCTTGCACTGACAGTTGCCAGGGTGACGTCAGGAATAGATTGGCTTAGAAAAGTGAATCTCAAAGTGTGACCCAGACCAGCAGAAGCAACTACTGGGAACCTGTCGGAGATACAAATTATTGAGCCCCACCCAGACCTACTGAATCAGAAACTCTGCGGGTGGGGCCCGGTAATCTGGGCTTTAGCAAGCTTGACAGGTGATTCTGATGGATGCTGATGTTTGAGACACATGGCCTTAGACCAATCAGGCTTCTTCTCTGGAGTTAGGGAGGAGATAAGTATGTGAACAAAATCAAGGTCTGTTAGAACAGTGAGCCCCAGGTCACGCGAGCCTTTAGTACTCCTTTCATAGTCAGGAAGCGGGAGGAGAGGGGAGGGATTAGTGACCTGAACCCCAGAGACCCCTGGTTGTACAGAGAGGGTCTCTCAATGGCGCCACCAAGGCTCAGCCACCACAATGGGCTGGTAGGATGGGAAGAAGGTAATTTTTTAACGTTAGGTAACGAGCCTGTTACCTTGTTCATGAAGTATGAAGTCCTGGTATCTGTTCTATTGGTATCTGTTCCTGCAGCTTCTGCAGGAGCCCCAGGGCTGAGAAGACTGTCTGGGTCTATACTTTCCTGAAAACACTGTGAACTCATTTCAACCACTGTACAGTCTCAACAGGATCCTGGAAAAGGAAAAGGCCATTAGGTAAAAACACAGGAAGTCTGAATACCGTAAGGACTTTTGTTAAAAATAACGTATCAATATTGGTTCATAAATTGTGACAATATACCATATCCGTACTAAATCAGGTACTAATAGGGGAAACGGGCATGGGGCATATGGGAACTCTCTATAAATCTTCACAACTTTCCTGTAAATCTAAAACTACTCTAAAATACAAAGGTTTTTAAAAACACAATACATTAAGGGATACCTGGGTGGCTCAGTCGGTTAAGCGTCTGCCTTTGCCTTGGGTCATGATCTCGGGGTCCTGGGATCGAGTCCTGCATCGGGCTCCTTGCTCAGTGGGGAGCCTGCTTCTCCCTCTGCCTGCCGCTCCCCCTGCTTGTGCCCTCTCTCTTTCTCTTTGACAAATAAATACAAATCTTAAAAAAAATATGATACATTAAGCTGTGAAATTCTAATGGATGAAAACACTTTTGGAAAAGGCTTTATGAAATTAAGCATAAAACAGTTTTTAAAATACTCCATATTAATATAAACTTGACCCTGCTGTATTTTTATGATCAGTGTCATGTTTTTAGCCAGGGCAAATGCTTTTAAAACATTTTCAGCTTAAGCAGGAGTTGAATTGGAAAATATTAATGAAGATTCCTGATATTTCACACTTCCCAGAATCTGCGCATGGTCTGAATTATCAAAGAGCAAATGAGAGAGGCTTAAGCTTGTCCATATGTTAGAACAATTAACCCATATAGGGACACCTGGGTGGCTCAGTCCGTTAAGCCTCCACTTGATTTCGGCTCAGGTCATAATCTCAGGGTTGTAAGATCGAGCCTGTGTCGGGCTCTGCAATGAGTGTGGACCCTGCTTAAGATTCTTTCTCCCTCAGCCCCTACTCCCCTCTAAAACAAACAAACAAACAAACCCAAACAAACAAAACAAAACAAAAAGCACATATAGAAAGTCGCTTTCTTTGCCATCCCCCTAGACCTGGAAAGGAGTAGGATGGCTTGACTCACAAGGAATGGGACATAATCATATGCATCTTTCTTTAAATCCCATTCATAGTAGGGAGCTGGAGCATAAATTCCCTTCAGGCATTCTCCTCTTGTTTCACCAGCTCCATTTAAATTAAATGCACTTTGTGTGTCCTGAAGGGTAAGCCACGCAACCCAGTGGACTGAGGTGTGGCTTATTACCAAGGACTACTTGACTACTGTCAACAGACTGTATATCACTGGATTTATGTGGGATTCCTGGAAACAATGGGCCATAACTGGTGGAATGGGGCAAGGAGCAAATCTTAATTTGTAGTTTGGAGGTTTGAAAGATTACTCTTAATGCAGTTGACTAAATAATTTATGGTAAGTTTTGCTTATCTCCCTTCTGCACGAAATATCAGTAAGGGAACCAATAATTAAAATTGTCATTGCAGAGTGTTATAATTAAGAGTTATATAAAAAAAAAGAGGATTTAAGGGCGAAAACATTGCTATGCCAAGCAAGTGGCTCAAAATGATTTTTCCCCTGATTTTACTGCATTGGAATCTCTCCGATTTTGTCCAGTGTGGTTATACTCTCTTACTTTGTGACTTGGACAAGTTCCTTAGGCTCTCTATGTCTCATTTTCATCATCTTCACAATATGGAATAATAATAATAGTACCTATTTCTTGATGGTGTCATCAGAATTAAGGGAAGTAATATTTGTAACACTTTAACACAGTGCCTGGAATGTGGTAAATGTTACAAATAAGATAGCCCTTGCCCACATTGAAGTCATTCAATGTAAGGATCAACCTCTTGATGTGTCATGGCAAAAACACAAGGAAGAATATTCAGGTAGCAGCTAGGAGAGAGGGAACCTCAGGCACAGTAGGACACTGAAAGGGCAGAAGAAATGTAGACAGTGTTCATCAGAGATAAAAAAAAAAAAAAAAAAGGAGGACGCCTGGGTGGCTCAGTTAAGTGTCCGACTCTTGATTAAGTCATGATCTCAGGGTTGTGAGATTGAGCCCCATGTCGAGCTCCACACTGGGTGTAAAGCCTGTTTAAATTTCTCTCCCTTCCTCTCTCTCTGCCCCTCCCCACTGCCTCTCTCTCCCTCTCTAAAAAAAAAGAAAAAACAAAAAGAAAGAAAAAAGGATGTGATGGAACTCTCCCACTCTTCCATATTGTTGGTGGGAATGTAAAATGGTACACGTGCTGTGGAAAATAGTTTGGTGGTTCCTCAGAAAGTTAAACATAGGATTACCATATGACCCAGCAATTTCACTCCTGGATATATACCCCAAAGAACTGAAAGCAGGTACTCAAATACTTACATTTGTATGCTTACAACAGCATTACTCAAAATAACCCAAAGGTGGAAACAACCCAAATGTCCACTAGCTTATGGATAAACACAAGTGGTATATCCATACAATGGAGTATCATTCAGCCATAAAAAGGAATAAAGTACTGATACATGGTACAACATGGATAAGCCTGGCAAACATGCCAAGTGAAAGAAGTCAGTCACAAAAAGTCCCATATCCTGTGGTTCCACTTACGGGGACTATCCAGATTGAAAGCAGACTGCTGGTGGTCAGGGGCTGGGAGGAGGTGGGAACTGGGAGGGTAACTGCTTAGCGTGTACAGGGTTTTCATTTGGAGTGATGAAAATGTTTCGGCACTAGACAGAGGCCGTGGTTGCACAACATACGAATATACTAAGTGCCACTGAACTGTTCCCTTTAAACAAGTGAATTTTATGTTTTGTCACTTATACCTCATTAAAAAAAAAAACAACCAAATACATAAGAGGATGAGAGGGAGAGCTCTCTTTGTTCTAGTTGAGAAGACAAGAGGCATTCTAGGTTTCCTCTCTCACTTACCAGAGGCTCCTTACTTAAGAGCTGATGTCCAAGCTCTTGGGGCCTTGGTTGTCTCATCTGTGGGAAAATGAAGTTGGACTGAGTGGCCACCAGGATCCCTTTCAGTTCACATCCGAAGGCAAAGAAATTCAACATGCTTCTTTCTCCCTGACTCAACCACATGCTTGAAAATGACGGCATCCGTACCGCACATGTACCCTGGAAGACAAGATTATTGTCATTAAATGACATGGACATTCATTTGTTTTAGTTATGAATATGAAAAGCATCTTAATATTATTCTAATGCCACAAATTAATGGGTAAATAACGAAAACACATGTGCTTTAACCCTCAGCTTGGGGTTTGCCAGTCTGAGACTCCGCCTCCGAGTCTGCACGCGGCTCCAGCCAGTCTGCTCCCCTCTGTGTGATCACACACTGTGTTTTTTGCCAGGCACAGTATCTCGGGCTCCTTTGCCAAGTGCGGTGCTGGCAGCCCCAAGTGGATCGGGGTTGGTGGGGGGAGGCTTGATTAATAGGCGCCCTTGCTGAGCAGGAAGGGTGACAAGGGATTGAACGCCCTTCTAAACTGCCCACATTGTGCAATCAAATCATCTAGAACGGTTGAAGGCTGTCAGTCACTAGAACTTGTTTATAGACTCTTGTTCTAGTTACAACTAGACTAGTTACAGCTTTAAAACTATTGAAACATTAGTTGCCTAGTAAGCCAAATTTACCCAGTCCTGGGATTGAAAGTCCTGGGTCAATATGTTCATCCTGGGAGATGGGTACGCAATTTTCTGTATTTTGCTGACTGCCACTTCCCCCACCTGCTACTGCAGATTTCCAGCCCTCTGTAAGGTCCCTCCTAATTACTCCTCTGAGTGTCAGGTGTTATCTGCAGAGAAGTTTTAGCTAGAAAAATTTCAGCCAGCTACCAAGGGTTATCTGTCATTTCCTCCTTTTTCCATTCAGGGTATCAATTTCTCAGGTCTACAACAGAGTCCAAAGCTGCAAACGCTACAAGCCACGGCCTAACGGGGCCCATATGCAGGCCGCCTCAGGCCACATCTCTCCTGGTTACCCCAGTATCCATAATGCCCCTAGAGGAGATCACTGAATGGGCCAGAGCAGTTCCTGGCTACGTGGGCGATCCGGCAGAAGTGGGTGAAGGGCCTTCCTCCCTTTCGGTATGGCATCTCCATTTCCCTCCTTGCCACAGATGAAGTCAGTCCTTCAGCTTTCGCTTTAGGTCTCCTGCTCCCAGGACTTGAACATTTACCATGGCTGGATGGGGAGACAAAGCCAAGAGACAAATACCCTGCAGAATGCCCAACTGCCTCCTTCACTGGCCTCCACGGTTTTGTTCTGGACCAGGCTGATCTGCCAGACACTCTTCCAGTGGCTTCTCTCTGGGGACGTTCCCCAGGTCCTCAAGCAAATGGACCCTTCTTGTAGCCTTTCAGACAAGTCCAGACATGCCCCCAAACCCTCGTGGAGGTTGCCATGGCTCAGGGTTGCACACCAGGTTCCCAGTAACTATTTATCAGGCACATATTAGGTGCCAGGGACTGGGGGGGGGGGGTCCCAGGAGGATGGGCCCCTGTCATCATGAAGCTGCTGTGGAAATTTGGACAACAGCTCCTTGAGGCTGGCCAAGTCAAGACTTTACCCCAGTTGGTGCAGCTCCTGTTGAAGGGTCATGCTAACAGTACCAACTAATCACCATCCTGGCAGAGAAACTCCTCGCAGGATAACAGAAGTTTCACCAAAGGTTTCTTATTGACCGCTCCTCCGGAACATTCCTCAGGTTCTTGCTCCACCAAGTGCCCCTGTCTGTTTCTTTCCGTCATGTAGCAGCAGCGCCTTTCCTATTCTACTCTTTGTTTTTGGCTAGGATTTCTGTTTCTTCCTTTCATATCTCTCCCCTAGCATGCAGAGTGGAGAGGGCTATTGGAAGGAGAATAAAAGTGAAAAAGCTGTAGAGGATTGTGTACAAAATACACAATACCTGTAAAATTTGTACATTCTTTTGTTCCATTTAAATGAAGAACCTGAATGCAATCTAATGTAAAATTTAGAATATGGAAATGACTTTGCATGTAATTTAAGAATCTTTTTTCCCTGATTCTAATCTCTGGTGTTTGGTAGGAAAGGGAATGAAAGAAACCCATAAAGCAGTCAGCTTACTTTTGGATAACTAAAAAGTCTTTTAGGTGGTGTCCATCCCTCCTATGTAAGTGTAGTTTCTTGTAGAAAAAGTGAGATTGGAGACCTAGAATTTAGTCTGTCTTTTGGGGGATATACCTAGATGGCTGTTAACATGAGCATGTGATTAATTCTGAAGGCAAACTTTCAGAACACCCTTTTTGAGTAAGAAGCTTGAAAGAGAAGTCGATGAAAACATCCAGCAAAGCAAAATACAGCATTTTCAGGGTTCAATCAGATAATATTCTGCATTTCTTCATTGTGCACATCTACTTCTCTCCCTCCCCCCCCCCCACGCCCCCATTGAAAAGACACAGGGCTTTGGGGACACAGGGGTTAGGGAAATGTTTAATTTTAGTTAAAACTGGATTTCTCCCAATCTCTCAGTGGCTTGAGGCTCCTGACCTGGGTCAAACAGCAGAGGCAAGGAAAGGCACCAGGTAAAGCTAGAACGAGATCACTGTTGAATACACATACTTGTTCCGGAGTATGTTACTCTGTTCAAGAGGTGACCAGCCCAGAACGTGGCCGGAAACCGTGCTAATTTCATTTACATTTTCAGAGTTGAGATCCAGGTTTTCAAGTTTGTGATGGGATTTTATGCCAAACATATGCAAATCGATCGCAGTCTAAAAATTCCGTATGTTCTCCAGCCCCTCCTCTAGTCACAAACAACCGAGGCTGGCGCCGGGCAGCGGTAGCCCGGGAGCGGGGGACGGGCCCGGGGAGGGCTGTCCCGGAGGCGGGCCCGGGGCGGGGCCTGGGCGGGGCCCGTGACGCGCCGAGTCGGCCGGCTTGGGGGCTGGACCTCAGCTTCTCCCCGCCTGGGGCCGCCGCTGCACCAGTGGTGGGTCGGCATCTCCACAAGGGGCCCTTCGAGTCCTCGCTGGGTCAGTCCGGCGCCGGGTCGTGGAGCCCCGCGCAGCTCCCACTGGTCTCTGAAAGGATCCCTCCTCCCAGAGTTTCGCGCAACTTTCCCCTCTCCCTGGCGCGGCGGCGGCGGCTCGGGGACCGTGGCCGCCGCAGGTAGCTGAACCCCGGGCCACGCTCCCCGCGCCTCGGCTGCGCGCGCGCGTCGGTCGCTCCGGGTCTCCGTGCACGCTGGGGATCCCCGAGCTCGGCTCTGAGGGCGAGATGCCCCTGGGACACATCATGAGGCTGGATCTGGAGAAAATCGCCCTGGAGTACATCGTGCCCTGTCTGCACGAGGTGGGCTTCTGCTACCTGGACAACTTCCTCGGCGAGGTGGTGGGCGACTGCGTCCTGGAACGCGTCAAGCAGCTGCACTGCAACGGGGCCCTGCGGGACGGCCAGTTGGCGGGGCCGCGCGCTGGCGTCTCCAAGCGGCACCTGCGGGGCGACCAGATCACGTGGATCGGGGGCAACGAGGAGGGCTGCGAGGCCATCAGCTTCCTCCTGTCCCTCATCGACAGGCTTGTCCTGTACTGCGGGAGCCGGCTGGGCAAATACTACGTCAAGGAAAGGTCCAAGGTAGGACGCGCGCGGGCTCCCCGTCGCCGCTGTAGCCCGCGGGGACTGGGGACTTTCGGAGCCCGTTGTCTGTTGCCTTCGCAGGGCTGCAAGTGAACTTTAGTTTTTCACCGAGAGCGAGCAGTCGGTCTGGCTCCCCCTCCCCCACCCCTCCTCCGAGCGAAAATCCATGCTAAGGGACTCAGGTGTATCGTTAGGATGACCTGTTAACTGAAATAATGGGTCCGGTGGGTCAAACCGGACAAGCTGTGGTTTTTTTTTTTTTTGTTCTGAATTTAATACGTGAAGGTTCTCAAAGCTCCAGATGAGGGACAGGTTATTCGAAACACTGCGTAATATCTGAGACATGTGTGAATTCATGATATTAAATGGCCACTTTAAAGTCACCTACTATTGTACTTCATTGTGTTCAGAGGGTATTCCTAAAAAAAAAAAAAAAAGCACTCTTCAAGAATTCTGGAGACAGTTGTGATTTTTCAGTGTGACATTTGGTGTGTGGAGTTTGGCAGGTGTGAAGAAAGTTTGACCTGTGAAAGAGTAAAGCTGCTTTTCACATTTGAGTCAGTGGTGCCCTTGGCTTGTTGCACCCAGGACAGTTGGAGATCACCCACTTGATTAGAAGATTCTCTGCTGCTGGTGCGGAGCCCTACACCACCACCTTCCCTTTCCTAACAGATCCACTCAAAACAACTAGTTAAGTGATGGGGAGAAGGAAGTCAAGTACCTCTGGGAAGAGACCATGTTTTTGTTCACACAGCCAGAAGTGACTCCCTGGGTGGTAATTTATCTTGGAAACATTTACAGGTAGATTGGCAGAACTATGGGAACGTGAAGTACAGCGATGTAGGTCCATGTACATTACTTTGGGATAGTCCGGCTACTCAGTCTTCTCTACAGATGATAATCCAGTGCTTTTCCAGTGGCAGTTCTGAGTGATTTGCCCTTTTATTGCACACTGGTCAAGGTGCACGGGGAGCTGTAGAGAACTTTAACACAGTGAGGCACAGCGTGCTAGCATGAGAAGAAAGGGGCACCATTCTTAACAACACGTGTAGTATTTCTCAGTTCAAGATTGACCCTTTGATAAAACATACCATTATCGTCTCATTTGTCTCGTAGACTGAGGGGACACTTTTAATAAAGGGCAAGTGGTGAAGACTGGCAATGTGTGGGAAGGAAGAGGTTGGAGTAGGGGAACAGGGTAGGGGAGAAAACACATTGCTGTATTCCTTTCAAGCCAGGAGGACAAGAATAGAATGTCTGAGAGCACTTATTAATCAGACACGAATAAAGTAAATCTTGGGAGAAAATGCTGCTTTCTAAATTTTGATTTGGGGAAAATTCAGTTACCTGGACTCTGTAGAAGGTTGACGTTGAAGTGTTTCTTTACTCTTTTATCATTTGGATGATTAGAAAGCCATTTGTCTTGGTTAGTTTTGTTTTTGCACTGAGTGACCTTGCCTTCTGGGGCGGGAATGGTGGGGGGGGTGAAGGGCTAGCCTCAGTGTTACCGAAGTGCTTGTTGCTTCAATCTGGAAGAGCAGATGGCTTCTTAATCAGTTTTTCAAGTTTCATTTCAACTCAGGTGCTAAGAATTTTACCCCCCGGCATTCTGGGAACGTAATTTGCTCAGAGGGAGGTCAGAATTAATTGGTAGAAAGATGTCACTAACAAATTTGAAAGTTAAGGATTTGTATTTACCTGTGACTTAAAGGACTGTCCGTGGTAGGGTTGTAGGCTAGGATTTGGCCGGACAAATTGAATGAGAAACACTGTGTACGTCTGGGTAAGGAAAAAGAAAGATCTCTAGATACGATTCTTCAGTTATAGATTATCTTCTGTGTAGAACAAATAACTTCTCAGTTAACCCTTTCAGAAGGTCACTGAATTGAAAAGAGAAATTCATCTTTTGTCCATACCTAGATCTCCAGCTTTTCTTTGGTTGTTTTGGCACAAAGCTCTTCATTCCTGTCCTTTAGAAAAATCACCTCTAGGTTGGGATATTCAGTGGCCAACTGGAGCCAAATGTAAACCAGGCTTGAGCAAACAATTATTAGAGTCAAAAATAAAAAGTTTGATTTGCTTGTTACACAGTTCTCCTTAGCTTTGTGCCCTTGGGTCTTATTAAAGCATCTACATGATTTACATTAGTTTCCCATTAATTTAACTTTCTTCTCTTCCCTCAACTGAGTGCCCTACTCTGTGCTGCTTCCCAGAGTAGTGATATAAACCCAGTTTCCTGCTGCATCCTCCAAGCAGGTTTTCAGTAGAAACTAAATTTTTAAAAGGTAGAATGTGTACACTTATTTTCAAAATTTATTTATGATGTCTTATTATGGAAAATTTCAAACGTGTATATGAGGAACAGAGGTTGGTGTAATGAGTTACGCTCCTATGACCCATTTTCAACGATCGCCAATTTATACATTTGTTTTAGACCAGTTGTTTTTTAGATATTTCTTGGGGTTATGTGTATTAACCGGCTCGTCCTAATTAAATACTTTTTTTCCTTGGACTTTTAAAGGTCATTGAATAATGCAAGAATGCCCTTTATCTCAGTGAAGCAAAAGCAAAGGCATTGGGAATAAAATAGAAACATATATGTTGGACCTAAAGTTGAAACCGTGGAAGAGAATGGAAAGAAATATTAAAGGCTTCCCCCTTTCTGCCAAAAAAAGTTGTTACCAGTCAGAATTTATCTTCCTCCACTTTGTTGGAGAAAAATCCAAGGGTGCTGGAGACCCTCTGGGGAAGTGGTTTCCTAAAATGCACAGCAGCATGGCGCCCCCTAACTTCAAGCATGGTCATTGCTTCCAGGCTATCAAGAGATTTCTTATCTATTACTGCCTTTTGGAGAATTTAGACCATATCCAAGATAAACATTGGTCATAATTTGCTCCTTTTACTTTGGCTGCCTAGATCTTGGAAATGGCTGTTTTCCAGAGAACGTGTAATTTATGGAACCAAATGTTCTTCCTGCTTGAAGCATCTCAGTGTAGGCTCACTACTTAGTAACTTTAAGAATAATAACTACTTTTTATTGAGCAGTTTGCCCGGTCTGGCACTGTGCTAAGCACTTTATAAACACTGTCTATCTGATTTAGTCTTCAGAATCACAATCTTCAGCAAATTGAGTGATTGAGTCGTTCCCCCAAGGTCACAAAGTGAGTGGTAAGCAGCAGTTTATCTTAGGTGTTAGGGGCTTAGGCTTGGGCTCAGGAACTTTGTGGCCTCAGGTAAGTTGCTTACTTTTCACCGAGTGTAAAACGAGGGGTAATAATACCTTAAAGCTTTTTGGGGGGAAGGAGCATTAAATAAGATAACGTACATAAAATTCTTAGTGGAATTCTGTGCCCCCGTGAATGTTATGAGGCTGTAAGCGGAAGATTTAGAATTTAGAATTCTAACCCAGAACTGTCTGAGTCCAGAGTTTGGGTTCTTGACTACTCTCTTTTCCGTCCTTTGATTTGCGCAGTGGCGTTCGCTCTGTGTGGGGTACTGTGCAGGGGCTGGGGATACCAAGGTAAATAGGCATAATCCCTGCCTCGTAGAGCTTCCATTGCCACGGACTTTCGAACGGTAGGATCCTGTAGTTCCCACTCTATTAATTCTTCAAGCTTACAACAGCAAAAAGATAAAACCCAAACATTGAAGAAGAAAGTGGAGTGCTGGGCCAATGTTTTCCTACTGTTATTTGCAGGAAAAGTATTTGCTAATAAGGTTGGTTGTGAGGATCCCTGACCGGAGTAGTTCTGGACAGTGGGGTCATGGGAGTTGTACTGTGAACAGATAGATCAGCCCGCCTGAAGCGGCACAGACAAAAGATGACTCAGCAGTAAGTTATGAGTAAAAGAAAATGGGTTGCAAGGTGGTGGGCTTGTTCCTTTGCTGCTGAGCAGTAACAGTTGTAGCCCACCTTTCTCATGTGATATCGGGAATATCTTTTACTCAAGGGAGCTTATTATGGCTGCAAGCTACTTTAAGCAAAAATAGCATAATACACTCAAAGATCAGGATGTGTCTCAGGACCCAAGTGCAGGAAATGCGATCAGCGTTCACAGAAGACTGGGGCCGTGAACCAGGAACCCGAAAGTCCGAAGGACAGCTGGTGTGTTAGTTGTTTTCTCCGGAGCTTTATGGCCCTCATCTTTGCTTCTCTGCATGTGCCCTTAATTTCTGCTCCAACCTACTTAGCATCTAGCTTTGGCTGCTTCTCCATGCATATGGCTCAAGATGGCTGCCTCACAATGGCCACCCAGCCTCAGTTTGAGATCAGCAGAGACTCAACTAACATTCCAGAATCCCTGTTTTCATTCTCTGGAGTAAAGTCTGATGGTTTCACCTTGGTCCAGGGTACCTGTCAGCCTGGGTTGGGGGTGGTAGTGGGAATGTAGAATCCTATGAAACCACAGTTGCCAGGGCTGACGAAAGGTCCCGTTCTTAAAGAGCACGGTGTTTGAGCACTAGACACCATACACGGTGTCTCTGTCATTAAGATCTTAAAAGTCTATCTGTGAAGAAGATATTTTAGGGGGACGAGTCACTGAGTTTGAAGCACTGAAATATCTTCTTGTAAGGATGTGAGGAATTTCTAGAAAAGGTTTTGTATTTCAAAATAACTTAGCTCCTGGAGGAAGGACATTAATTCAAGGAAATAATTTATAGGATACAACCTCAGTGACAGGGAAGCAAGTTTCCCCATTGGGTGAGTTTTCATAATGTTCTTGGTCAGTTTTGTTGAATGACACATGGGAGCAAGGAAAAGACAGTAGGGGGGTGTGTGTGTGTGTGTTTACCTTGTAATTTCTTTTGCTCAATTTTGGGCCCCTGGCCACTCCACCACACCTTATCTGCTTGCAGTGACGTGGCAAATCAGCGGGTATCAGTTTATTTATCCACAAATCATTAAATGCCTTGCACTGCGGTGGACCTGTACACGGACAGGCCAAGGGAGGTGGAAAGTGATTATAAAACCACCTAGAGAAGAAGTACGCTGAAAACAGAGTGGGGTGAGATGGTTGTCACCAACTTTGCTTTCTCTTTTTCTGGTTAAACAGTCCCCTTGTACACTGATTTGTCATTTTTTGTTTTCTCTTCTTTGGGCTTTCAACAGTTTCTCTGTTTACTTAAAATGAGAAGTGACCAAAAATACACAGACCTTTAATAATACAGGTCTTTAGAGCTGGAAAGGTATGAGAAATCACACCTATCCAGTCCGTCAGTCACTCAGCAGGTAAGGTGTTTTTGTATTTGGAGAGATGAGGTCTTATGCAAGCCCTCAGAGAAGGGATCGGGGTGTGTCTTGGGCCTGAGCAAAGAGAGGTGCTTTAGAGAGGGGCTTGAATCATGAGTCAGGTAGACCAGGAGACAGGGTCGTTAGGTTAATTCAGCCACATCAGCATGTGATTTGGGAATTTTAAATATAGTGATGACTTAAAATTGATAAACACCCTTAGGTGGAATTATGTGCGTTCGACTTTTGGGTGTCATGAATTATTTCCCTTTCTGACCTTGCTCAGCTTAAGCAAAATTTGTAAATTCCTTCCTGTATCCTGACTCTGGCTGGAAAAATTTCAGATTTGTAAATAACGAGCAGCCTCGCATGTTACTACTCCATTCCGTAAACACACCATGTATGGAAGATTTCTCTGCCGAAGCTCCAAGGTGGGGTGGAGTTTAACCCATAATGAGCAGAGCACGTGTGAGAAGCATCTCCAAGCACCCCAGCATTGTGCCCTTCAGGATAAAACGTGGAGGACCTTTCCCGTGGGCCACGTTTGCTCAGTTTGGCAAGACCTCTGCCTCTGACACACCTTTGTGGCCTTGGGTACATTAAGTGACATTTTGACCCAAGTCTATTGAGCACCCAGGAAGCAGCTTGCAGCTTTAGCACTCTGGAGGTTATTCATTCTTTGTTAATTATTACAGCAACAGATTTGACCATTTCTTTGTAGTAGCACTTTGTAGTTGTTAAGTAATATTGCTCTAAGAAATGGGTGTCATTTTTCTCTAGTGTTTGTCAAATGCTGACGTTCTGACAGTAATGATAGTTCAGATGTATTCTGCTGGGCAACTGCCAGGGGTGCCCAGCGGGTAGTGGAATCCAGAGGCACTGGAATTGTAATGCGACAGACAAATCATTTTATGATGCCAGACTAAGGAATTCAGTTTTGGCAGGTGGCCAGGAGCCGTTGATTTGGCTCAGATTCAGAGCCATGTGTCTGTTTGCCAAGCGAGATTAGTTAGCTTGGTTCATTATACATAGAATTTATACCCCGTTTCCCTCGATTATCTTAATCTCAAACCAGGGTGGCACTTACCTTAATTTTGTATCTTCTTTTGATCGTGATTTGTGGGTTACATTCGTATTCTTGGTTTGGTGAACTGGGAGTGACTGAGGGTTTTATTTTTCACCCCCTCCCCCAACTCGATCCCAGATTTACGGACATGTGGGTGTACGGTCGTATGATGTGGGCTTTCAGATCTGGGACTGGATTCATTCGGTACCTCCTTACTGAGCGTCCCTCATGTTCTGTGCCATGTGAATACCTCCTTATTAGGCCACGCCAGGTTTTTATCCTTCAGGAGATATAGTGATCAGTGTTTCTCAAGTTCTGGAATAATTGTGCCTTTTTCACACTAAATATTCTTTTTCCTTCCAAAATGAGGCCAAAATGCTATTACCATATAAAACTAGTTCCAAGCTACAAAGGATCAAAGAATATGATGGTAGTCTTGGGTTTTTTTTTCACTGGGAAGAAAACAAAACGACAAACTCAATTCCAGGTGTCAGTGACATCTATTTTTGGTTCTGCTGGGGGAACTTGAAGTTGTTTTGAAGTATTCAAGATAATACTCTTTTGAGCATTGCTTGAAAGTAGTAAGGATATACCATTTTAAACAGTCTGCACTTCTTCGGGAGCTTGCTGTGTGTTCTCCCTACACGACACGTAGAACAAAGATTCTGCCTGTGCCCCTCCCTCCAGGCCCCTCCTATTTCTCGCCATCTTTCTAGTTAAACCTGAGGGACTATTACTCAGAGAGCTCCATACCCCCACACAGAACTGACAGGGAGTCTTTTTTGTGTGTGTGCTTTTGGGTGTTTTGGATGGCTTCTTTCAGATTCATACTGTTTTGCAGGTTAATTTGAATGACCGGAGTGGGTGGATAAGCAAAATCTTTTTATTTATTTTTTTATTCTTAATTTTAATTATTTAATTATTTCTTTTAAGATTTTATTTTTTAAGGAATCTCTACACCCAACGTGGGGCTCAAACTCACAACCCCAAGATCAAGAGTCCCATGCTCTACTGACTGAGCCAGCTTTTTAAAACACAAAACCTTGAACACTCCGGCAGGAACACGCAATATTATTGGTTCATATTTGGCCTATTTTGGACTGTTTTGGATTTTTGTTTTTGTTTTGTTTTAGGTTGACTGTGGGACCTCAGGTTTTGTCTTTTTTTTTCTTTTTCCTTTAACTAAATTTTGTTTTGCTTTCATAGTAGGACTCCCTGAGGAGGGAATTATTTTAAAGAGACTTATTTTAACCATAAATCACCTGCCTTTGTTTCTTGTT
This sequence comes from Halichoerus grypus, assembly GCF_964656455.1. NCBI lineage: Eukaryota > Metazoa > Chordata > Mammalia > Carnivora > Phocidae > Halichoerus > Halichoerus grypus. Next base: position 90,655,563 of record NC_135719.1, on the reverse strand, counting down.
CTCCCTGTGATCCATTTTAATGTGATTTTGCCAGACTGTAAGTAGTCCAAAACCCAACACTAATCACGTTGCCTCCATGCTTTCAGCAGACCCAACCATGCTCTCACCCCAGTGTCTACCGTACGTGCTGCGAACTTCTTACCATGTCATTTAAGGCCTTCCATGTCTGACCCCATTTGACCCCATCTGACCCTTCTACACTTAATCTCCTGCTGACCGACTTCCCTTCCCTCCCACTCCCTGAAATGCTGGAAGCTGATTTGCCAGGCACACTGAGCTTCCCTGTTGTCTTCTGCTCTTCAGAATCCATCTTAGCGCCTTCTGCTTCCCAGAACTCTGTGGGTAGCTCAGGCCAAGCCTCCCCGCTACGTACAGAGGTACCTGTATTTACTTCCTTCCTTCCTTAGTTACCTTACCCTCCATTTACTTATAAATTCCTTGAAGGCAGAGACTCTTAAGCTTGATATATACTTCTAGTGCCTCGGAATAGTCTCTTACAATTCATAGGTGCCTGACTTAATTTCATCTTCAAAAGGAACTTTGATTTCAAAGGCTGTCAGGGTGTCAAAAAAGCTGTAAATATTTTGTTAGGTGAAAAAAAGATTTCGCAGTGTGGCCCCTAATTTGATGTCAAAGTGTTTAAATATTTTATTATATTAACATGCTATGAAGGAGCATCTCAAAGACAAGACTTTGGCTTTATGAGGTTTTTTTTCTCCGTTGTGAAATTTTATTCTTGGCCCCAGAAAATACCCAAGTCACGCCCGGATCCTGGCAGCTCGTACCTACGGGGCTGGCGCCGGGAAGCAAGAAAACCCAGGACCGTGAGCTTGGAGCCCTGGCTTCTGATCCTGGCTCTGGCAAGTGGTGTCTCAGGACCTCCATCTCCGTTTCTGCATGAGTGAGATGGATTTTTATTTTTATATTTTAATTTAATTTAGTTGGTACCTACCACTAGGCCCTAGGATGGGCATTTTACATTTTAGTTCATCTCGCCGTGATCTGGGGCAAGTCCGTTTTCTGAGCCTTGCTTTCCTCGTCTATACCATGGATACGATACTATTTCTCTGCCTCCGGGATTATAGGGAATTAAATGAAAATTGAGACTGAATTTCCATCTGAGAGGGCAAATAGGTGCCCTCAGTGCTTCTTCTTTGATTCCCGAAGAGACTCCTAACCCGCGGTCACACTCCAGCGCTGACATGACAGTAATCCTCAGCAATGCCCCAGAGTTACAATTGGAATGTTCCCTGCCAGCTTTAGGAATCACACTGCCAAGCCTGTGCCAGAAACTGCCTGAGGAATCCCTCTCGCTTCCTGCTGTGCCCACCACCTCCTCCATCTACCCATCAGCCTCCCCAGATCAACCAGCGCCGGTGACTAATGACTCTCCACCTTTTACCATCTAGGGTGAGGCGTTGCACAAAAACTCTTGGTTTTTGCCACGGAATTGCCATGGTTCGCAAAGTGGGGTTGTTGGACCAGCTGCATCAGCATTGTCTAGAAACTTGCCATAAATGCAAGTTCTTGGGCCTCTCCCCAGACCTCGTGAATCAGAAGCTCATGAGTCCTCCAGGTGATTCTCACACATGCTGAAGTTTGAGAAACACTGAGTGAAATGAATAAGAGGAGGCTAAACAGAGGGAGGGGAGGGCGCTGTATCTTCCTACACTTTTTCTGTTAGTAAGAAAATCAGAGTTCAATCGTTGGCTCAGATCTGAGTTTATTCATTGCTACAATGAAAACATACAAGCACGTGAAATTTATTTGGGAGATCTTTTGAGAAAAACCCACCACCTGTTAACATGTTAAGACACTTTTTTTCTGTTATTTGTATCAGTTAACTTAAATTTTCTAGAGCCAGCATTGGAGCGTGGTTTGGATCTGATTCCCTCCTGCTCACGTTAAATGGAGGGGGGGAGGAAGAATCTTTGTTAGTGACCGCAGGGTATTGCCGCCCTCATGGGCCCAAGAGCCTCGCGAGAAGTGTGAGCTGAAGGCACCAGGAGGAAGGAGACAAGATCCTCGTGATTTTGGATGAGCACAAACTGGAAGCACAGACTGCTTTGGTTATGTGCTGTCATGCGCTCCCCATGAATCCCACACAGAAGCCCAAGGTGGTGTCTGGCCCTCTGGGGTCGGATGGCTGCCCCATGGGAGACCTGAGAAGGCCGAGGTGAGGAGCTCTTTGGGGGTGGGGAGGAACGCTGACAACCAAATCCAGCTTGATGGGAATCAAGGATAGGACCTGGAGAAGGGCGGAGAGTAGCTGCTGCTTGGCCTTTTCTTACTTCCGCACGGAGGCCTTTGGTTCCCCAGTTACAGGTTTGAGTCTGTATCTGGTGAGTCAGGAGAGTCATCTGAGAATCAACCTTGTTGCTTTATCTTGGAGCTGAAGCGGTTGCTCTGGAAATAAGAGCCCCAGTTTTCAGTTAACAGATGCTTCCTGATATTTTAGAAGCAGTGTTTAGTGGTGGAAAGACCATGCTTAGTTCTGTAACGTTCCGTGAGTTACTTCGGCTTTTTCACCCTATGTTTGTGCAATGGGGCTTTGTATATTCCTTGGAAGAACATGGGGACACATAAATTAATGACCCCTGTCCCCCAGATTCAGAGCCAGCCACTCCTTTATTTCTAGTCCCCTTGCCGCTCCCCCAGATAGCTTCTACTTTGCTCTCAGAGGAGCCTTTTACTTGCTACTCCTCGAAGTTTCCCCTCTGAATCTGACCCCTCCCCTAGGCCTCGGTGGGTCTGTGTCCAGCGTGTTCTAGTTAACGTGCTCGTGAGAAGGTTCTGTGTGCAGTGGATTCCAGCTGACAGGGTACTACTAGAGGTGTCTCCTGAACAAGCTTTGCGTGTGAGCGAGGACAGCTTAGCTCATCTCTGGCATTCCTTTGCGTTTACCAGGTGCCGCTCCTTTGACAAAAACACTTTTGTATTTCCTTTAAACTGTTTTCTTCCTTGGTCATTTATCTTCCGACTTTGAAACAAGTGTGAAAACCTTGGCTGGTGTTGAGCTGAGCTAACAAGGAAAGGTCCCTAGACGCCGATTTCCTCCCATAGAACCTGGGACTGGGAAGAGCAGCCTGGGGATGACCTGGGCTAATTGTTGAGCAGTCGCATCCAAAGCAGATGTGGGCTGTGCTGGGGCTGCAGAGAGTTTAGAGTGGGAGTGAGTTTGCTGTGGGAGTAGCTGAAGCAAAGACCATGTGGACAGCGGGTACTTTGCACCAGGACTGAGTCAGGCTCCTTTGCCCGGTGCTTTTGTTAGCCCCTCCCCTCCCCCAACCATCTTGGAGCTTTCGTTCACAGACTCAATACCAAGTACCCTCCTTTTTCATATTTTTGTCTTTTTTTTTTTTTTTGCCCTTTACAGTTTTCTATGATTATAGAAAGGGCGCTAGGCAAGGGTGAGAGGGATTCAAATACTTAAAGGAGAACTGAAGATCTCTGTACCCCCCAAAATGGATGATTTGGTTCATGGTAGACATTAGGTAATGGTGCTGATGAAGCATGACTTGATGATGGAGGCCTCACACTCTGCAGCCAGACAAACTGGGTTCGAAGAGGCAAGGGACCGAACCTCCTGGTGCCACAGTTTCCCCATCTGTAAAATGGACATAAGGATGTCTCCTGCCATATGGGGTTACTTATGAATATTGAATGAGGGGGGCTATTCAGGGAGCACATAGAACAGTGTCAGGCACGTAGTAAGCACTATACAAATGTTTGTTCAGTAAATCAGTGTGTCTCCTGAATGTGATAGGTTCTAATTCCAGCTGATTTGCTGTGTGTCATTTCTTTCATTGAGCAGATGTATTTTTCCAGGTGCTGAAGGGCACATGTAAATATAAGATCTGGCTTCCTAGAAAGTTCTCTGACTTTATTTTTTCCAGCATAGTTGCTGTGTCCCTAGGGAATTGCTGGTAAAGTGTTTGCCTGGTTTTTCTTAGCTTTAAGAAGATTGTTGCAAGGCATTTTTCATGTGTTTTGACTGGTACGTTTTTTTTTTTATTACCCCGTTTATAAAATCTTGTCTTACCAATTATATTTGAGTTATGGATTCCCTTAACATATTTGAGGCTTCATGGCAGATGAGAACTTAAGGACAGCCACACTTAATTTTCTGACAGTCCTGCAACCACAAACATTCTTGTTTTCCTCTTTATTCTCAGAGCCTTTCTGAGAGCAGCAGGTAAAGTTTTGTTTTTATGAGAAGGCTGTTTCTCACAACAAAAGAAGTTAAATACTGTGAGTCCCTACCCGCATATTGCCTTAAGGATTACCCATGAATTGGTTTTTCTATACAAAGACGGTAACTTGGAGGTTCCAGGGGTTTAATGACTTTTCCTGAGAACTTGTGAGCAGGGAGACTCGAGCTGCTGCTCACCTTCCCCAGAATCAGGACACGAAATGGGACGGTATGTGGCAAGCACCACCCCAAGTGCCAGCTGGCTGCGTAGGTCCTCAGGAAAGGGCAGCTGATACAGTGAGGAGAACGGCATCGGAAAGGATACGGTTAAAGGCCTCTCTTAATGTCCTTCACCCTGAGTCTGGCTGACTTTTGCTGATTTCATAAGTGCAAGGAAGCCCTTATTCAAAACATTTCTCGGGTGATTCGGGTAGCGCCGGGGGAGGGCTGTCCTGTGCCGGTTCCCTCGGCAGTCTGCCCTGCGGTGTGCTCGGCTGTGGGCTGGCCGCCACCCTCACGCAGCGCACGTAGCCCTGTCACTCAGCCGGCACCCTGCTGGCGGGGAGCCAGGCCTCGCGGGAAGGGCCGCCTTTGCAAACCCAAACAGCCTGTATTGATATGTCGATGCTTCCCGGCCTGTTTACTGTGCTTAATTGCAGAGCTCTGGCTGAATCCTCTCCAAGGAGAGGAATTAACCACAATTCAGAAAGGAATGACAATAGTTTCTTAAATTCTTGGCCTTGCAGAGTTTCAGTGGCTTCTCCTGGGAGGGTGATTCACTCAAGTTCATGCACGAAGTGCAGGATTCCCTGGAATAGAATCTTGATCTAGTGCAGTCAGACTTTACAGGCCTGTGAATCCCCTGTGATTTTATGCAGCCTTCTGTGTGTGTGTGTGTGTGCACGTGCGTGTGGCGCGTGCATATTTTTGGGGTGGGGGTGGGAGCCTAACTCTTTAATGAAGAATTTCAAGGGGCTTTGGCATCTGGTAAAACTGCCATCACTGAGCTAGGAGAACTAAATCGAAGGTTCTAGAGTCTGGGTAGTTGGTGGTGGTTTGGATGATCCCAGAGCTAGGACCAAATTCATAGTAGAGCAGAACAAGGGCACGGATGGAAAAGTCTACCTGGGGACAGGTTTTCAAGTGAAGATGGTAAATTCCTACCCCCACAGGCACGATGCTCTCACCTGACCGGAAAGGGGTGGATAGATCCCCATCACCAGAGCAACCGAGAATTGGTTAGACCCTCTTACTTTTCATTTTCAGAATTACCAAAGCTCTTGCATTTCAACAAAATTCATTCATGGGGGGCATGATGATTATTGCTCTAAATTGAAAGTGAGGTTTTGTGTCACAGTGCTCTGGGTTCAGGAAGAGGCTCTTTTTTTTTTTAAGTAGTCTCCACAACCGGTGTAGAGCCCAACGTGGGATTTGAACTCAGGACCCTGAGATCAAGATGTGAGCTGAGATCAAGAGCCAGATGCTTAACTGAATGAGCCACCCAGGCGCTCCAGGAAGAAGTATTTTTAGCGTGGATTTAGAACAAATGAGGAAGGCAGAAGTGGTTCTCAGTGTAGAAACAGAATAGCAGAAAACATTTTAATGAATAACTTGAGGTTTGTTGAAAGGATTACTTACCTTACAGTTGTCGTTTGTCTGGTGTTCTGACTCCCCTGAATTGTCTGGTCGGATACTGAAACTTTGGGAGGGAGAACACGGTAGTTGGCCAAGGCTCACGTTATTGCCCACCAAAAGCATATTTCCTGTTTTTTCCTCATTTTGTTACATCAGTCTTTAACTAGAAGCACTAGGCAGAAGGAAATAGCTAGGTTTGCTCTTAACCAACAGAATAGATAACAAGCAAGATGCCAAGATAACTCGTGACAGTTAGCAGAGTTTCCTACTTTCCTCTCTAAAGTGCCTACGTTATCTACAACTAATTTCTTCATGCCAACCTGGATGAAGTTAGAGTGAATGTAAAAGGTTCTAAAGCAGTTTTTATGTTTATGAGCGGTTCATCATCACCTTGAGAGCTTGCTTTTTTTGGTTCACTTTCAGATGAAGGATGGGACTGACAGCGGTGTGAACTTTGCAGAGTGACATTTTCTGGAAACTCTTGTATTTCTTCTCAAGTCTTTACACATCGGGTTCTCCGTGTAGTTAATTGTCTCATGGTGGAGAGAGGAAGGACCCTGTCCAGAGCCGACACGGGGGGAGGACTGGAGGAAGCCCGTGGAATGTGGATGGCATTGGAGGATGAGGCCATGCCGTTGGACAGGATGCATCTGAGCCAGGCGAGGAGAGATGGGGGAGTGCCCACCTGGGGGAGTGCCCAGTCTAGCGTAGCTTGACTGCTTAGGAGACCACAGACGGTGACCTCAGAGTACAGCCTGTTGTATTTTTTAGTGGCCCTGATTAAAAAATTGGGATAAAAACTGTTCAAGAGAGTTTACATGCACATCTGGGTCCGTTGCCTGTCTCTCTCTTAAGGTTTGCAGATTTGGAACACCGGGCCTTCGTTACAAAGGACAGCAGACTGCCTGCTTGTAGGCAGCAGAGTGCACACACCGGAGTTCTGACACATCTATTCCTGATTGGCTTTAATCATTTATGTTCCTTGGAAGCGCCAAAAGCTATTTGAGTTACCCAGTCCTGGATTTGAAGCTACAGAGCACTTAAGTAGAGTCCGGTCCCTGAAGAGGAGACATTCAGAAGCCCTGGCTGAGGGGAATAGCTTAATATATATGGCTAAAGAAGCAGCGTTTAGTGTATGCCGAGCCTTGCACTCAGCATTTTACACAACTTAACTCCTTCAGTCCCCATAAGCCCATTTTACAGATGAGAAAACTGAGGTATGAAGAGGTTAAGTACAGGCTATCCTGTATTTAGGTTGCATTTTATTCAAAGTATGCTTGTGCTCAAGATCATTCATAATTCAAAGCAAATCCTTACAAAGACGGACTGGCATTTCTGTCTAGCAGTTAGAGGGGTCTAGCATTTGGCAGTGGACCAAAATACGGGTTTGAAGGTCACTCAACCAGGTAGCTTTGAAGTTATGCTATTCTTGACTCATTTTTTAAAATGGATTCACATTAATTGCAAATTTTACAATTAAAATGAATTGATTAATATTTTAATTTGCTAAATTAAATTTTACATAAAAGACCACTTTATAACTTGTTTAAGACCAAGTCATACTAGTGAATCTGACTCCAAAGTCATGAATGATGTGAAATACGTTTCTATCAAAATCTAGGTCATTGATTGTTATTAGGGAAGTGGTTAGTCTAACTGGAGGCTGGATGGGTCAGATGTGCCCCCTTCCCACCTGCGGGTCTGAAATGATCATCATTGCTGGATGGACAGTGGAGGTTGCCGATGGCACTTTTTGAAAATGGTTTATACATGCAGTCAAGCTGTGGCTGGTTTCAGTCAAGAGCATTCTGTCTAGGCATTGGAATGGAAATCTTCAACTTTCATTTTCCAGCCTTACCTTTGGGATTGATGAGATACAGTTTCTTATGAAGCCAGCTCAGCAATAACTCCAATAGAACCACTGTTTTCTCTAATAGAACCACTGTTTTCGATTCTACCTGTGGTTTTTGGGGAACAGATTTTGTTACTTGGGTTTGGCTATTAAAATTCTATGTATCTGTGTGCATCTTCAAAGAATGCATAGACAGTCCCTGCCTGAATGTGGCCACCTAGATGTCTAGAGCACCTAGCTCTGGTCTAGAGCTAGCCTGGGGGGCGTTCACCCCTCCGCTCATTTCCTTTTGCGACAAAGCTCTAGAAAGGCCTCCAGGGGTGGTGGGAGGGGGGACTGAGGGGGTGGGGCGCACAACAGGGTCAGAGGAAGAAATGGTGGATGCCTTTATATGTTATAAATCCCTTCCCAGGCTTAATGAGGCTTAGATAGCCCTGCAGTCGAACTGATCCGTTTCTGGGGAAGGGATTTCTGTCCTCTGCACAAATTGGCACAGAAATGCATGGCTGTTGAAGGGAGCGTTGCTTCTCAACACATCCTTAGCCTCCTGGTTCTAGACTGTGTCAGAGACCAACAAATAGTTGGGAACGTGCCCAAGCCAAGACCTATCTCCTGTGGCTCTTGTCCAGAAAAAACTGATAAAGTTGGCCTGTGTAGTTTCGACGGGCCCACCGAGGCCCACAATAATTTCCTTCCATTGTTTCAGATTTGATGCTGTGGCTTCAGAAACCAGGAGAGAGGGTGAAGATTGGCTCTGGCCAGAAAACTTCCCTCTGTTGCCCTCCCCTAAGCAATCAGATACTTTGCTGACACTTAGGAATTTTGTGCTAATAAGTCCCTGGGAGGTGCTAGCTCTTTTTCTGCGTGTGTGTTTTATAGATGCAGGTATTCGTAAAGGAGGTACTACTGTGAGTTTGTATCTACTTTTTTCAGTATTTACTGCAAACTGAATTCTGTGGCAGACAGGTGCTTCATAAGGCCCTGAAGAACCCTGTTGCTCCTTCTGGGGTTGCTGCTTAGCTAGAGTCTCAGACCTTTGGAGGCCCTCCAACCTGTGCCCCTCCTTCTAGAAAAAAACTAGGCCTGGGATCACACAATCAGTTGCTGAGGGAACCAGATGGCAGGCATCCAGACCACTGACCTTTTCTGTAGAGTAGGGCTGTTTAAGAATATAAGATTATATAGTATTGATGGAGCACTGCTGCTTTTCAGGGCCTCACAGTGGGGGGAGGCTTAGATGGTAGGGAATCTAGCCTATAACTGTTTGTGGCTTAAGTGACTTTCATTATTGGCTCAGTGGTGGCTCTTATAATCCTAATAGCTGCTCCCAGGGATGAGTAATTCCCTAGTCAGTATAGGTGACTTCATTTATCTCTTCTTCCCGGCCAGGCCCATCATTTCCGCCTGCTACCAGCCAGCTTTCTCCAAGCCATCCTTTGCTTGGTGGTCCCATCATTTGTTAAATCTTGATTGCAGTGGCCTCAACATTCCACTTTCTGGACGAGGTTCAGGCCAACAGGCTCCCTTCAGCTCCAAGATACGATGTTGCATTGACACTGTAGATGTTCAGAGGCAGGATGCGGGGATTGATAGCCGCGTGAGGGATACGGTGATTTAAGTGTTACGATCATTGTTAAAGCCAAGTTGCTGTTAAGCCTGATTGTTCTAGTATGGCACGTGTGTGAAGCCTGTGACGCTCCATGCTTTGTTCATGTTTTCATGCTGCTGCTGGGAGTGACTTGGCGGCCACAGCATTGAAGCTGATTCATTGAGCCACTAATGCCTTAGTTTGGGCCTCTACCTGACTGATCGTTTTACCAGCGAAACAGCCCTGCCCTTCATGAGGGAAAATACCAACTGGATCACTAAGTGTATGTTTGAAGATAGGTTTTTAAAAATGACAGAAATCTTGGGGCGCCTGGGTGGCTCAGTCAGTTACGCCTTCAGCTCAGGTCATGATCTCAGGTCCTGGGAATGAGCCCTGCATCGGGCTCCCTCCTCCATGGGGAGTCTGCTTGAGATTCTCTCTCTCCCTCTGCTCCTCCACCCCCCCCCCCCGACTTGTGCTCTCTCTAAAATAAAATGACAGAGACCAGGCGCCTGGGTGGCTCAGTCAGTTAAGCGTCTGCCTTCAGCTCAGGTCATGATCCCAGAGTCCTGGGATCGAGCCCTGCATTGGGCTCCCTGCTCGGCAGGAAGCCTGCTTCTCCCTCTCCCACTCCCCGTGCTTATGTTCCCTCTCTCGCTGTCTCTTTCTCTGTCAAATAAATAAAATCTTAAAAAAAATGACAGAGACCTCTTATCCTTTAGAGGACAGAGCCATTTGCTTATTTATTCACTTAATCAAATTTTTAACAGACACCTTCCATGTGGCAGGCACTGTTTTAGGCACTCAGAATGCCTCAGCCAACAAAATAGGAAAAATATCCCTTTCCTCATCTTATGTTGTCAATTCCGGTATCTTCCCTGCATATGTCTCATCCCTACGAAAATATTTTAAGAAATAAGGCAGTGTCCTGTGAAGAGAACTAGCTTTTGCACCTTCCCATTGTTTTCTATTCCTTGCTATAATTGTGCCATGGAACAATTAGAGGTTTGATACCTGCTTAATAGTAATTCTCTAATAGTAATTTTTAGTAGGATTTGTTTGTATGGCTTTCTACTTTATCCCTCCACCTGGCTGTTAGAGGTGGTGCCTGGGCAAAGGAAGAGAAGAACTTCAGGTTATTGCCTGATGTGATAGTTATCAGTAGGCAAGAAGACGAGCATTGAGAAACATACTAAGATGTGTCTGTGGCTTCTTCTATGAATTGGACCTGATTGTGCTGCCTGTGGTAACAAATTGGGGCACAGCTTCCTTCCTTCCGACTGACCTTTCCCTATTCTTTCTGTCCTAAGCATTTTATTGAGCAAGCCTGATCTTCTCCTCCTTTGTGATTGGTTCCCATCTCTTTGTCAATGCACGGATCTTTAGCCATTGTTCTAAGACAGCCGGTGATTCGGTGATTCAGGAGCACTTATTATACCAGGCATAATCCCTAAACTCCATTACCTAGTGAGTCTGATTTTGTGGGTCTAGGATGGGAACCCAGAATCTGCTTTTTCAAAGAGGAGGATTGGAGAAAAGCAGGGCATCCTCATGATGATGTAGCTGGGTTACTGTCTGAAATGTTCTAGAACTGTGGGAATATTGCTGAACCACTTTCCACTTGGGCTGAGCCATAAGGTATAACTTGGCTGTTAATCTTACACCACGACGATGAGTCTCGATTTATGTACTGTCCATGCAATTAAGAAGCCCATGGCCGCCTGTAAATGTCACATAGCACCCAAAGAGACTGCGTTACTCAGCTGTTCCCCGGTGGGAGAAGATGGTCTCGGCTTTGTTTAACCAGCTTTCTTGGGATTTCTCCATAGGCAATGGTGGCTTGCTACCCAGGCAATGGGACAGGTTATGTTCGACATGTGGACAACCCCAACGGCGACGGCCGCTGCATCACCTGCATCTACTATCTGAACAAGAATTGGGATGCCAAGGTACTCTGGCATAAAGGGGGTAGAACGTGGGGCTAGAAACTCTAGGGAAAGAATTCAGATGACTTAGAGGAGGGTTTGCAATTCATAATTCCCACAGATGAATCTTTTCTACTTCACCATTTACTTTTTGTCTCCTACTATGGTGTTAGTACTCAAGTTGATCAGACGAAAATAATGGATATGAAGTTAATCTGGTGGGGGCAGCGGGGGTGGGGGGCAGTAGGGAGGGTCATTACTAGGTTGTGGGAAGGGTGGTTGATAAAGAGAAGGTAATCTATCATTTTAGGAATGGGGATCAATTTTTTTGGGGGGGGATCTAATCCAGAGCTGATAGGACTCTCAGTGCACAGTAAGATACATACTTCTTCCTTCCAGCAGCAACATTGTGAGAGAATTCCACAAAAATAGAACTAACTGTAGGATATGAAACCGGCCCCAGGCGAGGTTTCCCACACAGTCCTCTTGGGGTGGTATGGCTCGTCGGTGGCTGCTTGCCATGGCTCACCATGGTTTGGGAAGGTCAGAGGCTTTCTGGCTTATTTTTGAACATATAGATAGATAGAGATATGAAGTCTGGTTCCACGCTTACAGACATTTATCTGGAATTTGTATGCTTTCTGAAACTTAAGGATGATTTAGGAGTCTGAGAAGTCAGAGAACTTTTCAAGCTCATTTGGCATTTGAACCTTTTGCATCTCCATTTCCTGTTCATTGGGGCAGATACTGGTCGTCCTAAAGCACAAGGATATTTTATCTGGCGTCAGGGAAACAAAACCTGGGAAACCAGTGAGTCAGATGTCTCTTCTCCCTATTTGGTAACATGATTGGAATACATCCCTTAGTTGTCTTTTAAAATCTTGAAAGGTAGTGTTATAGGCAAGAGAGTAAAGTTATCAGGTCAGTGATAATAAATCATGAAGTATGAAATCATGCAACAAATATTTGAGTGCCTGTTAATGTCAGGCATTGTGCTGTGTAGAAGCATTGATGTGTGAGGCCTGGATTCTACCTTGATATGGTTATCCCAGCAGGAGATTTGGGTGTACATATTTTTAAAAAGAAATCAAGGAAGAGAGTGATGCATGTACTAAAAAGTGTAGATAAGGTAGTCTGAGCTCAGAAAAAGAATATGTAACTTCCAGCTGATGAGATCACATAGGAGCTGGAGGAGTTCAAAAGAAAGCCGTAAATTCTAATTGAAGGGGATGTTATGTGTGATGACTATCCTAGGAAGTTCTTAATATTAGATGGAACCATATGAAGTTGCCGGTGGGTTTTTGTAGGTCAAAAACAGATGTTGACAGGTTTGTGTGATTGGACCCAATAGCACTCCATTTTGTGTCCACGGGTTTCATGACTGGGGGGTAGGAAGGCTTCATTCCGTATGAGTGGATAAGGAGAGACGACTAGCTAAGTTGGAAGTAAAATGAAGTACAAGGTGTAAGGTTGGAGAGAATTTTGGGAGTAATATACACCCGGACTGGAGGTTGGAAGATGGCATTGTTTCCAGATGAGGCTGAAATATCACTGTTAGCCAATTATGTGTGAGGCTAGGAAATAATCCATCTTCTTTTTGGCCCTCAGCTACACGGTGGGGTCCTGCGGATATTTCCAGAAGGGAAATCATTCATAGCGGATGTGGAGCCCATTTTTGACAGACTCTTGTTCTTCTGGTCAGACCGCCGGAACCCACATGAAGTCCAGCCTTCGTATGCGACCAGGTAATAGCCAGGGCCATGATTCCTCCTGAGAAGCCTCTGTATAGAACCCAGTTCCCAGAGAAGTCCCTAAACTTGTGTCCTGTGTATATGAGGGACCAACCACACTCCAAGGCTGATAGCAAACCTGTTAGAAGGCAATCACAGTTACAGGGGAAACTAGATTCCTTAGGTTCTTCACAAAACCTAATGTCAAGTGGAACTATTAACAAATTGTTTTCCATTAGGTGAGCGTGGTGGATTCCAGATTTCCCACAGTGTTTTTCCCTTCTTCCTTTGCCACTCCTCCCTGAAACAAATCTAACGTTGAAGTAGCCCTAGAGAATGTTGGCCCTCACATATCAGGAATTCTGATGGTTAACTCTGGATGAATTTACAAGTTGCCTATTGCAAACAGAGAGAGAACCTTGAATAAAGAGAGAGGAATTTGTTCCGACTTCTTTTCCTTTTTACCCTTTCTTTCCCTTAAAATTGGTTTGGGCCCACTGTACCCATCATGTTCCAGTTATGGGATTTTTTAAAAGCCCTTTCTTTTTTAAAAAAAAATTTTTTTATTGTTATGTTAATCACCATACATTACATCATTAGTTTTTGATGTAGTGTTCCATGATTCATTGTTTGTGCATAACACCCAGTGCTCCATGCAGAATGTGCCCTCTTTAATACCCATCACCAGGCTAACCCATCCTCCCACCCCCCTCCCCTCCAGAACCCTCAGTTTGATTCTCAGAGTCCATAGTCTCTCATGGTTCGTCTCCCTCTCCGATTCCCCCCCCTTCATTCTTCCCCTCCTGCTATCTTCTTCTTTTTTTTTTTTTCTTAACATATAATGTATTATTTGTTTCAGAGGTACAGATCTGTGATTCAACAGTCTTGCAGAATTCACAGCGCTCACCATAGCACATACCCTCGTCAATGTCTGTCACCCAGCCACCCCATCCCTCCCTCCCACCCCCGCTCCAGCAACCCTCAGTTTGTTTCCTGAGATTAAGAATTCCTCATATCATATGATACCTGTCTTTCTCTGACTGACTTATTTCTAAAAGCCCCTTCTTTAGCTCAAGCGTGAGGTTTTCAGAGAAACTCAACAATTAAACTTGTTTAGTATTAATCTAGAAACTCTTGAAGTAATCTTAATTTTGGAATATGCCTCTCATTACCTTTGTTTTATGGCCCGAGCTGGAAACCAGGTGGTGGCCCCGTGCTGTGGGGATGCAGCTTGAACTGGGAATCACAGTTGGGGGCAGGGGGAGAGAACTTTGGTAGGATAATGACTTGAACCTTAACAAGCCTAATTAAATTAGAATCACATGTGTGAAGTAGTTAAGATTTATAGGTGTTCCCCTCCAGAAATCACAGATCTGAGCCCCACACAGAGTTGCATATTAAATGTCAAATTGGAATGTGCCCTAGGTGAGCAGGTAACTAATTCTACCCCCAGAGCCTGGTTGTGGCTTGTTTAATAGGGTACGATAATTGGCCCCTGTCATTTGTGCCAGAATTCCCTCAGTATTCCCCAATCTCTTGATGACCCAAGTCACAGGAAAAACATTAGCAGATGTTGATGGGAAGCCCTTGAAAAAAATCAAGGGCTGTAGAAATTCCAGTAGTTAATAATAATTAGAAAACGAAACTTTTTGAAAACTCATGCATGAAATGATTCCTATTACAGTCTATCCCATAGATGGGATAAAGCAAATTAATGGAAACACAGTAGAAAGCTTGAGGGCATCATTATTCTGTTGCATCCTTGCCTCAGTATCCAAAACTAAAGAAAGCAAGCCAAGAGCTTTAAGTGTTCTGTCATTTAAATAAGTTACTCTTCAAAGCTTTACTCAACTGTCACCTACTCTTCTCTGTGTTCTCCCCAAAAGCTTGGGTCTCTCAAGTCTTGAGCAGAATGACTCCCTTCTAGTCCTTTCTGTGTAGATCATCTTGACCTGTTACATCATTTGTTAAATTGCCTGTCTCCTCTGTGAGAGCCTGAGCTCCTTGAGAAAGAGGCAGATTTATTCACAGGATCATTTGAATTCCCATTGCTCAGGATAATGCCTGCTGCATACTTGGAATTCCTTACGTGTTTTATTACATTTAAATAGAATTGAAACCAGAGAAGTTTATTTTAAATTAAAATTGGGACGGACTTCTAATAATAGGGAAAACTTTTTAAATGTTGGCTTTACGAATGCCTCTGATGTGAGATTCATAGTAAGTATTTTTTATTTTTTGGTAGTATTTTTAAACTTCTTTTATATCTGCATATCACAGATACGCTATGACCGTTTGGTACTTTGATGCTGAAGAAAGGGCAGAAGCCAAGAAGAAATTCAGGAATTTAACGAGTAGGTGTTTGAAATTTTTCTGTGACTTTTAATCGGGTCAGTCTATGACTTTCAGTTAACATTTGTATATATATTCTGATATATACTTGACCCTTGAACAGTGAGGGTGGGGTTGGGGTGCTGGCCCTCCCTCACTGAAAATCTGCATATACCTTTTGACTCTCCAACACTTAACTAATAATTACTTCCTGTTGACAGGAAGCCTTAAACAGTCAGTCAACACATATTTTGTATGTTCTATGTATTATATATTATATTACAATAAAGTAAGCTAAGGAAAAGAATGCTATTAAGAAAATCATTAGGAAGAGAAAATACATTTTCTTTTTTTTTTCCCCAAAGATTTTATTTATTTATTTGAGAGAGAGAGCATGAGGGAGAGAGCACGAGCAGGGGGGAGGGCAGAGGCAGAGGGAGAAGCAGGCTCCTTGCTGAGCAGGGAGCTGGATGTGGGACTCGATCCCAGGATCCTGGGATCATGACCTGAGCCGAACGCAGACTCTTAACTGACTGAGCCACCCAGGTGCCCAAGAAAATACATTTTCACTATTGCGCTGTATTTATCGAATACAATCTTTGTGGAAGTGGACCCATACAGTTCAAATCCATATTGTTCAAGGGTCACTGTACTCTGTTCAGTCCTGGGCTGTGGCTTAGCTTCACGTGTAATGACATCTTGATGGGCTGAATCCCGAAACCCTGGCCTTAGCTCCGCTGGAAAAATCAGAAAAAATGCAAAGGACCTCCCCTGCGAATGTCCACTGATTGTGTGACAGTAAATAGTTAACTTTTTATCATTAATGTCTACCCATCAAACATAACATTCAGTTTGGCCCATGATTTTGGCACATTTCATAGGGGATATGATGGAGCGCAGCTAGAATGGTTAATGTATTATATTGGTGTGGGACTGTGACTGTCTCTACAAACACTGGGCTCATGTAATACAAACTGAGTATGACTTAACGCTGTTCCCCCAACCTTAACGCCATTCCTGTCTGCCTCCAGCTGTAAGGCAGCATTTCCCAAAATAGGTTGTATCGAAATGCTCATCCCGCTAGTGGTCTTGCCAAGTTGGTTTGTGGAAGGTAAATTTCTGGCCCCCTAAATGTGGGAAATGTTACATACTGTATCCTTCTCTTGAAGAGTCACAGTGGTCATTGGCATGTTAATCAAGAGAAGTTCATCTAAGAGTGAAATAAAGATGTACGCAACATTGCCTGTTACCCATTTGGAACCGAAGAAAACACATTGTGCTAAGTCCTACGGGGCGGGGGTCACTGTGCTCAACTTTGTATTATAGGACGGGAAGTCTTCACTGGAGGCTTTTTTCATGCCATTTCTGGCATTAAATTCATCAGATCTGGCTCCTTACCCTCTTTATTTTCTCTTCTGTCCCCAACCCAGGGAAAACTGAACCTGCCCTCACTGAAGACTGACGGTGCTCTGAAATCCGCTGGCCTCATTCATTTTAGTAATGGTTCCTGAGGTCTCTTTAAGAGTTGAGATCTAAAGAAGGCCTCTTCCATGACTCGGTGACAAGAAGCCCCCCTACTGCTTGCATCATTCACATCCCTGTCTTACGTATGGTACTTTTGTCTTTTCTTGCCAAGACTGCATCCACCTTCGGACACTCTCTTTGCCAGATGAACTCATTTGCTAACTCCAGAAAATACCTGCAGACGACCTAGGTGGCCAGCGGTTGAACTGATAGATTTGGTAATACTGGCCATCAACACAAGATCCTGGAAGCATGGGCAAGGGAATGAATCTTACTTGCACTTTATGTACACTTCCTGGTTTGAAAGGAGGAGGTTTGCAAAGAAAAACAAAATGGCGACAGATGCCACCAAGAGGCATCCGTGAAGCCCTCACAGCAGGAAACAGAAATTGGTGTCATCTGAACAGTTTCCAGATGTTCTTAATCCCGGGCTTATGGGGTTTCTGGAGAATTACCACAACCTAGTGACATTATTACCTCTAGAAGGGGCTGCTGTCCTAGTCCTCAATTTAGAAGTATCCTGTGGGTGGACACTCTCTTTTGCCTGGTCCTGCAACCTGCACTTGCTGCCTCTGCCCCATTTTGCTGAAAGTAGGGCTCTCTGGTCAAAGATGATCTACCATCTATTTTTTATTTTCACTTCTTACTTGGAGAACCTAATTCCCCAGAGGCAAAAACTAGACCTTAATTGTTTGGGTTACTTTGTTGAAATGGAGTTTGAATTTCAATCGAAGGGGAAAAGAACCCACCTGGTAGGTAGCTTCAGCGGCAACAACCTCTGGTAATTGGTATTGAAAGATGTGGGTCTACCAATACACGGTAAACCTGTGTGCATCTTGGACCATCTGAGAATGGCAGTGGGGTTGGAAATGCAGGCATTCCCGTGTTTCAGTTTTCCTTTTTAATGAGCTCACCCTTCTTGTTTAACAGAATGAGACAATAACAAAAAAATGGGGTGTTGTATTTTAAAAAGGAAATGGAAATAAAAAATCCCAGAAGGCTATTTGAGTTTGTCCACGTTTTCTGTCCCTAGTAGCCTTTCTTCAACAGAATTGACTCTCAGATCCACTGTGGTTGGCAGTATGTCCAGAACCGTGGAATTTGCCAGAAATGTGGAAGGTCCTACTACTGCAGGAAGCAGTTTCCACTGCCTCAAGAATCCTGAATTGTGCACCTATTCTATGAAAGTTTAGTCTTCCTAGTTTTCACTTCCATTTTCGTTTTTTAAATCCCCTTAGTTTCTTGCATACAAATCCCATGAACATGAAAGAGCCAGAAAAATATTCTTTTGTCATTTATAGGTATATACACTTTCAAAGAAAGAAGCTTATTTTTTTTTTTTCCATTTCTGGTTTTGGAAAATTCCCAGATAAGACTTGTCTTCATTCTCACGACTGCTCTATTTTTTTCATAGTGCTTATCACCTTCTAACTTCCTATGTAATTTACTTATTTATTATGTTTATTGTCTCGTATCCTTTCTCTAGAGTGTAAGCACAATGAAGACAGGGATTTTTGTATGTTTTTAATCAATGGAATGTATTCCCAGCACCTAAAATAGTGCCTGGCACATTAAGGGCTCAGTAAATACTTTGTTGAATAAACTTCCTCTCCTACCTTAGTGTTTTCGTGGCTTGATTCATTTCCTCCATCCTTGGCAAAAAAGGCTCGCTAGTTTTTACACACCTCTTTCATTGACTTACAGATTGAGGCTAAGAGTGTTAGAAAGCTTTGGTCCTAGTGTCATTCCATATCCGTTTCCCTGTTGGAATAGGTCTTTGACCACCATGAATCTGAAAACTGAACAAAGAAAAATTCTGCCCTTCAGTAGCTTGGGACTGTAGGAGGAACATGAGAATAGCTTCAGATAAGACAGAGTACATTCCTCCTTTGGAACAATTTTGAAAAACTTCAGGATGAGAGAAGGAAAGAACATTGTTCTCTAGGAATTTCGTATCCCATAAAATTGTAATGAAGTTTTTCCCATGGTTACTAATGTCATGAGGACGCTAGTGACAAGATTCTGAAGGAATATCATGTCATTCCAATAGTATGTCTTGTATCTTTCACTGGAGTCATTATTTTGACTTGCCAAAAGATCCGACCTCCTGGGCCTTGCTTATTCCTTTCAGACAAAGGTCCTGTAAACTAATAAACTAAATACCAGATCAATTTTTAATGCACTGATTTTTCTCATGGTTGAATCTGAGCCCTAGAAGATTGAACCTGGAAAATAAAACTAATAGTGTCTGCTTTTTGCTTCTCTCTTTTGACAGCCCACTTAGGGGAGGACTTAGCCCCTATGAAGAAACATTATTTGGCAAATAATCTGATCAATTTCCTTTATGTTCCTGGCAATGAAATGTTAAGGGCCCACCTCAGTGTTACGTCACCTATTACAGTGCAGAGTCCTCGGCAGGAGATTCAATTTTGAACCAAAGATCCAATTTCATGGAAATAAAAAGTCTTACCTAAGTGCATTAAATAGATCTTCAGTAGAGTAGTTAATATCAATTAAATGCTGGGCTGTCTGAATCATGAATTATCCATTCAGACGTGATTTTGTTTTTCTTCTTTAAATAGCTCAGGTTTTTTTCGAGGCTAGGTCATCCTAATTTCTTTTGGCCATTCAGTCCCGAAATTTCCTGTGTTTTAGAAAGCAATGATGGGAAATGCCGTGCTGGGTCAGCAGTTTGTATAAAAGAGGAATTTGGACATGTCAGGTACTTTTATATTTGATTAACTATAAGGACTAGCCCAAAGGATGTTCTTGGTCAAGTTATTTTAAGTACAAAGAATACAAGATTGACCTAGCTTCAGTCTTGAATCCTTTGAATGACATGAAAAAAATACTACTGGTCAGCGAGGTGGTGAGAGACTTGTCAAAACAGAGTAGAGAGAAAGAGTTTTTTTCTCAAAACGAAGCTGGTTATAGTTGAGCTCTGTTGGGTCATAGATGCTGGTTTAGATTCAAGAGCCAATCTACTCTCAGACCCACTCGACTCCCATCCGAATGTGAATTTTTTAATATGTTGTTGTTTCTCCATGTTGATAGGTTAGGTCCTTTGAGAGGCTGCATTTACTAAGGCCTGTCTCCTTTACATTTGCAAGGCCAAGGTCAGAGGTTAAAAAGTCTGGACAAAGAACAATTGGTAAAATGACTGGGGCCTCTGAGAATACCAGTAGGCCGGGCCTGCACTAGGGGCTCTCACAGGTTTCTTCTTTGCAGCTGCTGTGACCCAGCTCTTCTCTCCACACGACATGTTCTTACAACAGTGAGGTGGCTCGTCTGAGGTGACAAGGTAACGGAGTAGCACCCACGATTGGACTTGGGACTTGTGGTCCTCAGTGACCGTGGTCTCTGGTGGTCTCTGCTTCCTGTGGAGGAGAGGGCAGACAGAAGAGAAGGAATGAGTGGAGTTGGGAGAAGGGGAGCTTGCCTCTTGCATTTTTACATAATGTTTTGGTTATCAACAGGGGTCTCCTGCCCAGCCTCCTAAAGGAATGTCAGTTATTCCGTGTAAACCACAGGAACAGAAATCACCCAATTCCTAGTTGCGGTCTCCCTTGACTTGGTAATGGGATCTTTCCTGCATGCCTCTCCCAGATCCTTGAGGAACTTTGGGTCTGTGTCCAACATTGGCCTCTCAGGCTCACGCTAGACAGGAGCAGGGGGTGGCCTCCAGAAGGGAAAACTGGATTTCCTGGGTGCCATTTGGAGGCCTCCCAGCAGACCACAGTGCCTCATCAGGGGGTGTCTGGGCAGTGTGCAAAATGCTGCCGTCCTGTCCCTGTTTTGATGAACTCTGGAGGAGGAAAGCAGATTTTTCTTTCTGAGGCATCTTCCCAATTTGGGGTTGAGGTCGAGCTGAGATGTCAGTGTTGTTCTGATACTGATGATTCTCCGTCTGATAAGTAGAAACTAAGGGAGAAGCCGGAGCAAGGCCCCCGCATCTCAGCAATACTTTCATCACCTCTGAGTGACCTTGAGTGGCGATTTAGAAACATTTTTAATTCTCAAAGGCACTTGGGCAGTCTCTGCCTAATCTTTTTAAGGTGGCCTGTAGAAGGATGTCATTTTAATTTTTTTCACACAGTTCTTTTGCTTACTTAAATACTTTGTCGAAAAAGCACCAGATTTCTTTCTTGAATCCTGTTTGTTTGACCTTTGATAAACTTTGCACTTGGAAAAGTCAGCTTTTTTGGACGTGGTTGCTGCTCATGCTCCCGAGTGCTGAGATTTTTCAGAAAATTTATAAAGACCGTTTTTGTGATTCCTTTTTTAAAGCCTGAGAAGGAGCTCGGACAGTGGTGGTTGTGCTTTATTGCCACAATTTTGCATCGCAGATTTAAGAGCAGTTGTGGAATGAAATTCATAATTTTAGGAGCAGATAAACACTGGGTCATTAAAAATTAATTTAACAAGGAGTCTTTGTTTTGTGCCTGGTTTTTTTTGAGGGAAAACAGCGTAACCCTTATGACAGATGCCTGGCGGATGTACAAGGCAGAAGGTGACTTGGGACGGCAAAATTTTATTTATCATTCCTGAGCTTCCAGGGAAATGGGAGTTAGAAGAGAACAGGGGCCGGGTGTGGTCGGCCTGTTGCGAAGGGAGCTGTGGGAGTAGGTCTCCAGCAAGCGGTGGGGGGATGGGGGGGTGGGGGGAGTGGGGGGGTGGGGGCAGGGGGTGGGCAGCTGTGCCCAGCGCCCAAGGGCTGGGCGAGGTTGAAGGAAGCAGTAACAAGCAGCTGGGGAAGGGCTTAAGCACTTGCCAACTTCTGGATTTTTGAACAATTCATGGGGGATGAGGTTACCTGCCATAAAAATGCTGGTAAGTAGGAATTCCCCAAGAACCTTTTCCATAGACCTCTATTTTTTTCTGAAAAGGTAATAAAGGCACATGTCGGGTGGCGGGGAGGGATTTGAAAAAGGTATAGAGGGAAAGAAATGTATCTCGGCCCAAGAAACAGTCCATTGGCCCATTTCTTGGGTATCCCCTTGAGGGTTCCTGGCCTGTCCTGGAACCTCAAGAAAGGCCCTCCTCCTGCAGAGTTGGCACGTTCGCTTGGTCATTTCCTCCTATTTTTATGCTTATTCATCCTGTGGCCTGTGTTCTCCTTGACATGCCTATTTTTTTTTTCCCACCCTCCTGTGGGGAGAGATAACATTCTCCGGACTTAATTCTCATCTGATAAGTTTTATTTTTAACCAACCTCTACATCCTTTCTTCTTCGCTTCTTATTTTCCTGAGCCCACGCGCCGCTTGGCCTTCTCTGGCTTTCTCAGAAGGTGTGAGCATGGCGTCTGGTGACAACATACGGCCCCGGGACCCGGTCCCGTCCTGGAGCAGCTCAGGGTGCTGGGAACCTGGCTTAGCATCCAAGGGGAGGGAAACTTTCTCCTCTGCACATGTTCCTGTTGTTAACTGGGCAATTCACTCTTACCTCCTGCTTCCCCTCTGGGCTGTCTGTAAGTTTCCTTTTGTCAGTACATTTCTGTTATCTTGATGAAGGAAACTCGCTTTTAAAAAAACAGAACAAGACAGCTGTGACTTGCAGTGATTAGCATGGGCTGTCTTCCTGGCAGCCACTTAAGGCTCCCACCGAGTGACAAAGCCATGACTGGACATGATGTTTCTTGGATTGAGATGAATGAAAGCAGCCAGTGTCCACCCAGCTGAAGGGGGAGGTTTCTGTTCTGGTTGGTTTTGTTTCCCACGTGACCTCTGACTGAGGCTTTCCCGGACCCGTACGCTAGGAGTAAACTGATCTCAGCTATGGAAGTATATATACCTTCTTTATTTTCCTTTTTGGCTTTTGACCCGCCCCTGCCTCCCTTCTCCCCAAATATGACTAAATATGGTTGTGGCTCAAAAGTTGTCCAAACAACACCACTAGGGGGAAGAGGAAGTTTTTAACCTGCAGAGGGGAATGGGCCCTGCGGCTACTGGGGCCGCGTCCCCAGAGAGGGTGTGCCTGGGAATGCCGCTCAACACTTGAACTTCATGGCCTCCAACTCCATCTTGTTCTCAGTGGACCAGTTGTCTCTCAAGCATCGCGTAGCTCCGTCATGCATCATGTGTATAGTTATTGCATTTCCTGTAACCCCATCAAAGCCCTGGAAACGAAAGCTAAAATAAAAACGATCTGAGAAACAGCTTTATAATTTCACAGGATGGAAGACAATTATCAAAGGATCTGAGAATACCGCTTAATACAATGTAAGCACTTTAACCTGGTGTACCAAACAGGGTCCCAAGAGAAGACAGATGACCCACGCAAGATGGGATAATTGGAGAGGAGTTATGTGAAGGGACTTTTTCCCAATGTGGGGAGGGTGTAGGGAAACCACAAGAGAGAGTGAAGTACCCAAGGCTATCTCAGCAGGTGGGATCACCCCAGGCACGAAGGGAAGTGGGAAAGGAAGTGGGAAGGCAGGGGAAGAAAGTAGTAACCAGAAACAGAGGCAGGGGTGGAGAGGCTCCCTGACAGGAGCTGGGATCTTCTCTGGAGGAACCCAACTGGCTCATGGGACCCTGCAAGAAGGGAGCCAGGGCAATAAACACCCCACCTTCCTGCTTTTTTCCTCTTCAGGCTGCTGGAGCGCACCCTTGGCTAAGCGCATCGAGAAGTCACCTGTCACCCAAGCCCATGGACAGAGACACAGGTCAGGCTCCTGGAGCCCAGGACAGGGGCATAGGGGTGAAGAGTGTGGAGGGGCCAAAAGAAATCAGCACAAGTGACCTTCAGAATGCTACACGATCCAGCCCCCCTGGCTATCCCTCTCTCTTACAGCCTCTCTCTCACTACTCTTTTCTTTGTCTGCTATGTGTCTGCAACACTAACAGTGTCCTGATCTTCAAACAAGTCAGGCTTGTTCCTGCCTCAGGGCCTTTGCACTTGTTTCCTCTGCCTAGAGAATTCTTGCCCTACTACTTTGCCTGGATCCTGATCATCTCAGCTCCGTAAAGAGAATTTCTCAGCCTCCCATCTCAACATCTGGTCATATTCTATCTCTATTTATTTTTCTATTTATTTATTCTATTCTATTTATTAAGAGAATAATAGGACAGTTTTATTTTAAAATGTCGATATACTGTAAGTGATATTGTTTGCAACAGTTTAAAATCAAAATGAAATATTTAGGTATTAGCAGAGCTCAACAGGGATCATGTGAAGGAGTGAGTGGTCCTCCTCTACGGGGAGACAGCATGCCTCTGCTTTTTACCAGGGACACTAACTAACACTGTCTTTATCCACAATCTACCCCCCCAACCCCACCCCCACCCCTGAGAGCTTCAGAGAGATTTTCTCCCTGCTCTGACAGCCACACCCTGCCTCATTCGAACTCATGTGGATACAGAGCAACAAAATTTGAAGTGACTACTTCAGTTCCACCTAAGGATTTGGTCTGTGTACCAGACCAGGGAGATTTTCCCTGTGTTTCAGAAGGGCCCCACCCCCACTCCTTTCAGGCACCATGGAAAGTGGGGTGATACCAAAAGGGCTGAGTCTGGGTGGGAGAAATGTGAAGACCGGATCACACTTGCTAATTTATGGTAAGCTCTTGCAGCATGATCTCATTTAGGGAGGTGTGAAGCCATTGTCGAAGGCCTTCTTTCAAGTGCCATGACCCACCGCCAGCCTTAAGCTGGAGGTCAGTGTACCTCCGCTGGCGTCTGCTAGGGCAGACCTCCATTCCGATGAGTGGGGCCTCTGCCATACAATTGTTGGCTATTTTCATGATCGCCCCTACATCGGTTTTGGTTTGGAGGCCAGGATTTTGCTCTAAGCTCTGCTGCTAACTGATGGACCTTGTTCACCCTCTAGGTAGTGCTGTCACAGTGTTGAAATTCAAGAGGAAATGTCATGGACATCCAAGAACAGGCCGAGAGGAGGGGAAGTCTCCTTGGACTAGCTCTGGAAGCCTAGAAAGCAACCAGGGACTCAGGAAACTCTCAAGGCAGGCATCCCCCTCACTCTCTCTCTCTCCTGCCCTCCTTCTCTTGGCTGGAGAGTTTCTTCCGGACCATGATACCCTAGCTACCTGCCATTCTAGCTGCCTTCAGCTTTCTAATTCTCCTGAAAAAAATACGATTTGCAGAGTTCACCTTTTGGGCCAGACTGGAAGTCTGGACTGACCACTCTGTGGTCCGGTGTCCGCCAGTGCCGTGGGTGGAGGAGATGGGGTTCCCTATAAGGCTGTTTCTTCAGAAAGGGGATGTGGGCAGTGCAGGGCCTTCCAGATCACATAGGGTCACACGCACCCTTTCTTTCTTTTCTTTTTTTTTTTAAAGCAGAAATGAAGTCATTGCAATCACTTGTCCCTTCAGAGGTGAAAGCTAGATTTTACTACAGATCTACTTACATGATGGTACATTGCCTATTTGTCGCTTCACACGTGCCCTGATTTGTGAATCAGGTTCACCACCGACATCTGGGGTCTGAGGGTGTGAGGCGAAGGACATGGGTTGCAGGGCATGGGGGAAGCAGAAGGGAAGGGGGCCTGTCTCCGGGAACCTGGAGGGAGGAATGCAGGGGGGTGGGTGGCGGCAACCCAGCTGGATGGCAGAGCTCAGGGCACTTGTTCTCATTCCACACCATTTCCCAAGATGGGCTCTGCCACGTCCCTCCCTTGACTCAGTGGTAAAATGGAATGAGTGAATGAGTCATGCCTGACCCTGAGTGAGTACTTAGAGCCACACAAATGAGATCATGTTTCTAAAACCCGCACTGGAGCCTGGTCTTGGGGCTGACCCATGCGCTCAAAAGTTATATTGTTATGAAGTTTCATCTTCAAAGGCAGTAACTACATCAGGGTCAGCTGCTTCTCAAAAAAAAAAAAAAAAAAAAAAGGACTCTGTTAGACTCAGCATGATCTGTAGGATCTAGTTCGGATCTTTCCCCAAATCTGAGCCACGTGTTTCTCCTGCAAACATTAGGGCGCCCCCGGGTTGGAGATCACGGTAGAGCCGAGGTCTTGAGGCTGCGCCAGGCTCGCCCACCACGTCCAAGGAGAGGCGGTAGTTAGACAGCTCACCACCTGGAAGGGCTCCTTCGCAGCTGCGGCTCCTTGCCGGAACAGCCACGCTCGTGCTTGGAGGCGGTCTCCGAGGTCAGCTGTGCTCCCTCAGCGGCTTGAAGTTTCTCCCGCTCGTCCCCCGTTGCGTGCCTTTTCTTCCCCGCAAAATCACGGTCGCCGCCCTGGAGCCAGACTCGGCGTCCGCCGCGCACGGGGTGGGAAGTGTGGTCAGACCGTTGCTGGAGGTCTGGCCCCGTGAGCCGGTGCTGCGGTCGGCTCCCCAGCTCCGAGGAAGTCCTGCTCGGACATAAGGGAAGAGCCCTCTCGCTGCATAGGTGGGGCGCCCGGGTTCAACACTGTTGGGTAAATGCCGTTTTTGGGGGTGATGAGCAGCACGAACAGGCAGGGGAAGCTGCCGGCAGCTAAGCACGACTACGGGCGTCGCGTGTCTGAGGTGTAGGTGATTCTCTTGGGTGCGGAGACGCAGGCCCGGAGGTCGGGGTCCGATGTCGTGGTCATCGCTCATACTTGACAGCAGCCTGGCAGATTAGCCAGGAGGCCACTTGGTATATTGGAAACAACGTGGACTTGGGAGCCAGGCGTGGTTTTGAGTTCCCGATTAGCAGTCTGTAAACCGTGCAACCTCTGCGAGCTATCTAACCTCTACGTGCTTCGGTTTTTTCCTCTGTAACTTTCCCTCCACTCTGTCTAATGATGATGTGATAACTCACACAGTGTTTCCTGTTCCTGTGATTCTGGGCTCTGCGAGCTCCGAGGTGTTCGTGCCCAAAGGCTGCATGCTTCCTCCAGGAGACACCGTGATATCTCTCTTGAATTTGGATGTTGAGAGAGCCACCTGGCCGTCCTGGCTTCAGGAGTCATACCGGATAAATGGGCAACAGTGACTGAAAACAACACAACCCACTGTTGACTGGAGTGATTGATTAAACTATCAAGGGAGAGTTTCCTTGCCCAAGGAGGATGTGGAGAAATATGGACGGCAGACATCTAGGGCTCCCGCTGGGTTCTGTCCTGCGACTCCCAGGTCCAGAATACGGGTTGGCGGATGGCTCCAGGGGCACTCTCCAGCCAGTACTGCCCAGGGCTAACCCCACTGGGAACGAAGGTTTAGGGTACTGAGCCAGTCAAGAGCCCCGGGACAGCTATAGAGCTGGGTGAAGGAAGAGGGGGTGCAATGGAGAGTGAATAAGTTAGTTACCAATTTACTGTCTCTCCACCCCAAACGTGCCCTTCTCTGCCTGGATAGGGGAGCTAGACTCTGTAAGCCTTTCTCCTTTGCCAGCCGGCACAATGCCAACGTTTGTCGGTAGAGGGTGCTGGAGGGACGCTGCAGGAGGCGGGGGCGCCTTCCTGCTGGGCTTGTCTCCTGGCTGTCAGTGGACTATGTAGGACGCTGAGAGGTGCTTACTCTCTAGCAGGTTGTGTCCCCAGCCCCTAGCCCATCTGCTCGGCTTGTGGGCACCCAGCCGGAGGCTTCCTGACCCTAGCCTCAGCTCCCCCACTTCGGACCAGGTCTGGCCCTAGGCATCTAGAGTGTTCCTCCACCATCCAGTGGGCTGTAGGCTTGTCCTCTAGAAAGAGATCTGAATCTGGGGATCTCTGGGGGAAGGGGCTGCTCTTCTACGTGTGTTCCTTCCTTGGTTGCTCTTCCTTAGCCCTGTTCTCTATTAGTATAGCCTCCCTGTAGATCCTCTATATTAATCTTCCCTGATCAAATTCCTATGTAGTTTGTTTCTTGCCTGGGTCCTGAATGATAGAATTGGTACTGGGAGTGGTCCCAGAAGATAAATCTCTCTCTCTCTCTCTCTCTCTCTCTCTCTCTCTCTCACACACACACACACACACACACACACACACACACACACACACACACACTCACGCTTAAGTGCGGTGCTCTGCTTCTTGCTAATGGGATGCTGGTAATCTTTGGCATGCCGTGGAATCACAAGGAATCAAGCTATCACCTGTGGTTAATTGTGATGCAATGTCAATGGAAGCAAATGTCTTGAGATCTCAAGCAACTGCTGGACTGGACTGTTAGATCAGTAATGAGGACTAAAGAACACAGCTGTGGAGACGGATTGGCCTGAGTCTACTAGAGTGTTTACAGAGAGGAAAGGACAAGTTCAAGTCCATTAGTTCTCAGCTCAGATTCTGGTGTGATTATAGGATAGCAGAGAGCTTTTATTATAGCCCTCCAAGGATTAGTACTTCTTGTAGTCACAGGGCTGATCTTGCTAAAAGTCAGGTACAAAATTTAATTGTGTGGATTGTTGAGTTAGGAGTGCTGAGTTCATAGTGTTGCTAAGTTTCTTTTGTTCGAGTTTAGGGCATCGACTGGGAAAGGATGGGATTCCAAAACTTGGAATGGAAATGTCAGGTTAGACTCTGATGAAACGAACAGTCTTAAAGCCCCAAATCACCGCAAGCTTCCCTTGTCCCTGGAAGTGTCCTGCCCACCAGTAACTGAAGAGCTTGCCCTTCTTTGCTTGAAACCTACGTGATCACCTCAATTAGAGCAGATGTCTTGAAAGGGGATGGCTATTCTCCTCAAGACCCACCATGGCCATCCTTGTTACCCTTAGCTCTATCACTTGTCTGTTTTTAGCATGCTCTGGGGACAGAAATATATGGACACCCGAGAAAAAGTAACAACATTAAACAATTTATAAGAGTTTGCTAAGAAATGAGGAGAAACCTGGAGAGGATATATAGGGGAGGATTCCAAGGATATTAGACCTACTGTGCTTATAGATTTTCCTTTCTTATATTTTTATGAAGATTTTTTGCTTTCTGTACTTGGAAATTCTGGGGCTAATGCACAACTGTGTGTGACTATTAGGATTTTTGTGGATTGTGATTTTTTTTTTTTTTTTTTTTTAATATGTGCCTCTGTTTTCTGTTAGTGACTATTGCCTCCAACTCTGTATTATCTGAGATTACTGTATTCTTGTCGCATTTTTCTGGTATGTTTTTTTTTTTTTTCCCATTTCTTTATTTTTACCTTCATGGTGGTGGTTTATTTTAGGGGTATCTCTTGTAAATACCTCCTAGCTTTGTTTCTCCTCCTATAAGCCCTCTGTTGGAGTCCCTGATGTGCTTGGAGTAACATACCTTATTTTACCATGCTTCTTGTTTTGTTACTTTCCTGTCTTTGATCAACTTCTTGTTTGCTTTTGTTCTTGTTCCTGTTTTTTACTCAAGTCATTCAGAAGCAGTACACTATATTTTTCTAGTAGTTAACCTTGAATTTTTGATGTGCATCTAAATATTTTTTATCCTCTGGAGTTCATCAGAATGTGTAGCTTCTTTTTGTACAAAATAACCATGTCTGCATGCCTTCAGTTCCTTCTCGATTCCAACCACCTCTCCTATTAACATAATCTCAGATATTAGTTCTAAGGTTATTATTTTTTTCTGTAATGAATTTTTAGAGGGCTTTTTTTGTTTTGTTTTTTTAATTGCTTTCTCGGTTGCCATTGGTTTCTATGTCTTCCTTTTGGATTTATTTTTTTCTTTAGCAAGGGAATATCCCATAGTATTTACTAACGAAGAACAGAGACCCAGACTCTTTTTTTTTTTTTTTTTTTATTTCCCCCCTTTGGTTTTTCATTTTGTTTGTGTGTCTGTCTGTAGTCTGTCTCTTTTTCAAGATCCCAGTTCAGTTTTTTTTTTTTTTTTTTTGCAGGGTATCTCTCTCTTTGTATTTGTCTGACTCCTTCCCTGTTTCAGCTTAGGTCTAGGTAAATATTGCTGGCAGGAGTATG
The DNA here is from genome assembly GCF_964656455.1 of Halichoerus grypus. Classification (NCBI taxonomy): domain Eukaryota; kingdom Metazoa; phylum Chordata; class Mammalia; order Carnivora; family Phocidae; genus Halichoerus; species Halichoerus grypus. Next base: position 90,625,978 of record NC_135719.1, on the reverse strand, counting down.
ACCCAGACAATGCTGTGTTCTCATCAGCGGGTGTGTTAGGGGCACATGGGACAATTTGTCCCATTATAATAAGTTTGATCCCTGGGTTAAGGTAGGTGTCTTTGTGTTTCTCTACACTCCGCTCCCCCGCAATCTCTTACCCCATATTTTGTCATCTATTGGTGATTTTTACTCTTGCAAAATAATGATTTTCGATTTCTATCTTTCCTTCTACAGTTACTGGTTGCCCCATTCCTTTTAAAATAAAGTTTTAGGATGAGGGTGGATTCGTGGATGATTTTGTTGATTCAGTGTCATAATCTATTCCTGTCATTATTCATTTTGAAGTGTAAATTCTCCCCGGTTTGGCCATCTCGAGCTCTTTAAAGCTCCTGTGTTGAGGGAGGTTGTTTTTGTGAGAATACCCACCAGGTTTGAGAGCACTTCTTTACTCTTCTGGGACAAGATCTCCCAAGCTTCATTTTCCCTTACCCTGTCTCAGCCCTGCAATCTGTCCTTTCTCTAAGATGTCAGAATGTTCCTTTATGTGGGGAACAGTGTTCATAACTAAGGTGTAGATGCCACAGTGCTCTTTGGTACAGAGATGTAATTGCTTCCAGGTCCTTTCTGTGGAAAGCTAAGCAATCTCAAGTTGACACTGATGAGATCTCTTAATTCTATTTTAATATCACAGGATTTTTTTTCTCTTCTGTCCACCTTTGATATTTGTACCTTTCATCTCCCACAATGAGAACCTGGGTTCCCAACAATATGTTGGTTCAGTCCTGTGATAAGTTCAGAATATTTCATAATGGCTTCATCAACAACAAACTTACTAAGTCATTTAAGCATTTTCTTTGCAGCTTTCTTTTTGTCCTTAGACTACACTGTATTCCACTGAGGGTGTATTGTCAGACTACGGTGTTCAGAAATTATTTAGATTAATTTTTTCCTTCTGTGTAATTATGTGTATAATTATGGATACAGTCAATGTGATAAATGGTTGGGTTCTTTTGTTTCTATTTGCATTCAACTTCCGTGTTTTCCCCATTCTTGTGGTAGACTTAGAAGTCTCGTTCCATTCTCTATCCCTTCTTCTTCTTAGATACTAATGCCCTCTTCCCCCATAGGCCACGGATTTTCCCATTTATCTTTTGCTTTATTTTGCAAAAAATAAGCACGAGCATTTCTGTTTATCCTTTCTTCCACAAAAGGTGACAGGTAATTTTTTTTGGCCTCTTTGTCACTTATGAGGTGATTTTCAGGATGTATTTTTATCAGCTTGTAGAGATTTTCCTCATCCTTTTGTATATGTCTCAATTAAATGAAGTGTGATCACTTTTTTATTTGGCTTAAATATAACCTTATTTTGTGCTTTATACTTCTCCTGTGTTGTTTCACTTTTTTTCCTTTCTTGCATCTCTTAAATTTTTTATAATTCCATTTCCCGCCCTACTAGTTTAGGTATTATACATTCTTTCTCTATTCCTCTTCTATGTTACCCTGAAAAATCACAACATGTATCAAAGTCTAAAGTTAATCGGTAACTATCCTCCTTCTAGAAAAGGTAATGACTTTTCTGTATTTAGAACCCACAAGATCTACTTTATGCGTTCGATGTTTATTTACATGAACTCACAAATCCTTTTCACATTTCTCATCAACAACTTTGGATCATATTTGCTACTACCCAAAGGGCATTTGTTAGCTTTTTCTTTGTTTGGGTGATACTTTTTTTCTGAAAATGTCTTTACTTCACCTTGGTTCTAGAAATATTTTCACTGGGAATGTTAGGTTGATAATGATCTTCAACATACTAAACAATTATTCTACTGTTTTCTGTCTTGTTGCTGTCAGTCCAGCAGTTCTTTTAAGAAAATCTATTGTGGGGCATGTGGGTGGCTCAGTTAAGTGTCTGCCTTCGGCTCAGGTCATGATTCCAGAGTTCTAGGATTGAGGCCCACATTGGGCTCCTTGCTCAGCAGAGAGCCTGCTTCTCCCTCTGCCCCTTATCCTGCTCATGCTCCCTCTCTTGACCTCTCTCTTTCTCTCAAATAAATCAATAAATAAAACCTTAAAAAAAATCTGTTTTGGGGGGCACCTGGGTGGCTCAGTCAGTTAAGCATCTGCCTTCTGCTCAGGTCATGGTCCCAGGGTCCTGGGATCAAGCTCCACATTGAGCCTGCTTCTCCCTCTCCCTCTGTCTGCCACTCCCCCTGCTTGTCCTCTGTTTTTCTCTCTCTCTGTCAAATAAATAAATAGTAAAAAAAAAAAAAATCTTTTTTTTTTTTTCTTCTCAGACTTCATTTAGGAGTATCCTCCTTATCTTTGCTTTTTAGAAGTTTTACTGTGAGGTGTCTAGGTATGGACTTATTTTTATTTATTGTAATTGGAATTCACTGACCTTCTTGAATCTGGATGGGTTAAGGAAAATTCTCAGCCATTATCTTTTCAAATGTGGTCTCTGTCCTACTTTCTACTTTGGGGACCCTGACCGAATCCCCTTGATCTTATATCTGTACCTCTTACAAGTTTTTCTGTTTGTTTCTCTGGGCTATATTCTGGATAACTTGATTTTTATCCCTGCTCATGATCTTCTGTTAACTTATCCACTGACTTCTTAACTTCGGTTATCACATTTTTTAATTGTAGACGTTCTATTTTATTCTTATTTGCAAGATCACTTGATGAGAACTTCTCATTCCCTGCATAGGCATAGCTTACGTATTTCATTAATCATAATCAGAATTCTCTCACAGGCCAAATCTTTCATGGATTTGTGCACAGGTTTGCATGCTCGCGCGCGTGTGTGTGTTTGTACGTGCCCGCGCGCATGCACACATGCCTGATTCTGCTTTTCTCCTTTAAGGTAACTGGTTTTTAACATGCATCCTCATCATTGATTCCCGACTACTGCACTTGGACTATCTCTAAGGACCAGTGGGGAACTAGAATAAAGCTACAATGCTCCAGAGAGCATTCAAGTGCTTCTGCTTGGCACCTGAGGGCAATTCTAGTCCAGAACTACCCTAATCCTAGTTCAAGCCTGGAGTTTGGGGTCTATCTCAGATGCGAGATCTCATAGAAGGCCTGGATTCCTCTGGTTTGTCCTCACCTATGGGTCCTGGCTTAGTGAGGGGAGAGTCTCCCATTAGATATTCCATCTCGTGTGACTCTGTTTTGACATATGTCCCTTTTACCACCAAAAGTCTTTCAAATGCAAGTTCAAGTCTAATGGGAGAAACCAATCTCAGGACAAAAGTGGCTTCCGTGCACGTTTATCTCCAGAATTCCCTTTGTTCTGGTTATTTCTGTGTTCTCAGCTCCTCCTACTTTTAAGAAAGATGTATCTGTGTTTTTTACTTTTTAACATTTTACCAAGTAATTTTAGGGTTTTTTGTTATCAAGAGGGCTTGTCCAAATACCCTAGCTTATTATCCTAGAGGCTCTGAAGTCTTATGGTTTCCTCTGACAATTTATTTCTGTCTACTCTGACTTTTGGAGGGTGGATATTCTTCAGTTTTTGGTCCACAGATGGCTGTTTATTTGCCAGTGCTGTGTGTGTGTGTGTGTGTGTGTGTGTATAGAACGCATATGAAGTGGGAGAATGAAGCTATTCTGTACCTTAGTAAGTGCTTTAGAATTACTTCTTACAACTTCAGGAGATGGCGTGGTGGTGGTAGCTATTGTTTCCCCCATTTTCTATAAGAGGAAAGTGAGGTTAAGTAACTTTACCAAGATCCTAAAACTAGCAGGTGGCCATGCCATAGCCTCAAGCCAAGATCTAATACTGCAGCCTGGGCTCTTAACCACTTCATTGTGGAAGGTCCCCGTTTATAGCAATTTAGCAAGTGACCGTAATCAAAATCATTAGAGCTATCATCACAGAACTCAATTTTGACTCCATACACAATTTTGATTCCATTTGCAAGGATGCTGTAACACTCATGGCGTCAAAGCCATGTTTCTTATCCGTCCTTAGCTTGTGTCTATGTAATGTTCATGGGTCTGCATGTCTCACCACCACACCATAACACAGCACTGATAAATCTTTGGTCAGGGCAATGCCATTTCCACTTTTCTTTTTCCTTCCCCTGCACATTTAGTGTAGAAGGAGGCAATAGGCTCATTTACTAAGTCTGCCATCATGTTGCAATGTTGTGTCCCCTAATCTGTTTTTTAAAAAATAAAAAGCTATTAAGGGTATGAGTTTTCCTCTTTGTGACTTTGGCCATTCCTGTGGTGTTTTATGAAATTTTACAGTCTCGTGGTTAAAGATGTGGGCTTTAGAATTAGGATGTCTGGGTTCAAGTTCTGATTCTGCCACTCAATACCTATATGACCCTGGGCAAGCTATTTGCCCTCTGTGTCCCCATTTCCTCACCTGAAAAATGGAGTAAGAGCATCTACCTCATAGTGTTATGAGGATTAAGTATAAAGTAGTTAAAAAAAAAAAAAAAAAGTGACACACAGGTAACAACTGAATGCTTATTCCTAATAAGAGTTTCATTATTTCTGAACGGTCTGTAACTTTAATTTTTTATTCTGAACCAAGAATTTTGTTAAAATTTTCCAGTGGTTTATATGTGCATATTTGCTTTTGTTCTTTCTTACTTCCAGTTTTATTGCATATTCAGAGTCTTAAAAAGCTTTCAGTAATCTAATACCTAAATAAGTTTTGTTCCAGAAGTATTTGAGCATGTCTACTTTCAGAAGAATACAAAGTTAGTAGTATACCTACAGATCTCTATTAAATCCTCTTTGTTCATGTTAATTTTTTATACTCCTTAGTCTACTAGACCTGAAAATCAGAAATTCTCCCCCAAATCTCTAGGTACATGTGGTTTGGATTTAGGTCTGTCTCTGTTTCTCTCTCTTTTAAATACTGCTCTCTAGTTGGTGGATTTTTCTCCTCTCTGCTCACGGAAATATTTTCCTCTTCAGTTATTCTTTTCCTGCTCTTTCCTTACTGTTCTCTTAGAACACCTGAAAGTCAAATTTGGGTTAAGATTAGGAAGCTCTGTGTAGCAACCAGAGGAACCCAAGATGGAGTTAGCAAGCCGTCACTGGATCGGCATCAGCAGGAACGGGGATTGTCATGTTGAGATACTGAAGTGAGGAGGTGGTAGAAACTGGTGCTGTTAAGCTGCTTGCTCTTCCTGATTTTTAAACCATAATAATATACCTCTGGCTTCCAACAATACGGCAACTTTGCCCTTCCTCCTTGCAGCCTGAGGAGAAGAACCCGAGAACCACCTGGAATTAAGATTCGACAGGAAGAGACAAGAGGAGGTAAGAATGCTTTCCCAAACCTTATTGGTCAAGGTCAGCCTGCACTCTCCTGGGGCAGCTCTTCAGAGGTTGTGTTACTAAACCTTGCCCAGGTGTGTTCCCGAAGCCCAGGAGCGAGGTGCCTGCTCATTCTGGGGCTGCCCTAAGAATTTTCCCTCTCTGCGCTCTACCTATGAGGGTAGCTAGGCAGCAAGGAGATAAAAGTGCCGTCGGATGTGACTGTTTTCTTGGAGCTCTTTGTCTCTTCCTGCCTACACAGAGCAGAGCAGCTTTCCTGTGGGGATTCAGCTTCAGAAGCAAAGCATCCTTGTCTCTGCCTCTCGGCCTACATTATTAGCGGTAATGGAATGGCCCTGTTTTCTAAGGCTACAAAATCAAGAGAGTGCAACCTCCGCATTTAACTACCTGTGCGCAGCCTGCTGCCTCGAATGCCCTCCCCTTGAATCGAAGGACTTTCAAGGTTGCTCAGTGCAGGGTTTGGTACTGCACCCGGAGAAGGAGTTGATTCTTCCTGGCAGGCTTTGTCTGGTGCAGCTCTGAACTCCTATTCCCACATGGGCACTGGTTTTTGTATAACAATGACATCCTTGGTCCACCCCCCGCTGGATTTGGGTTTTGGAACTGTTGATCCAGGAGCAGTGATGGGTTTGTTTTCACTTTGCAATTAGAGTATATCTGAAAAACAATTAGCTAGTGGAGGAGGAAAAAAAACTTGACTCTCCTGTCCTTTTACCTGCCAAAATCTTATCTGTTGAAGACAAAATTAAATACTACAATTTTATCCTGGGTCTTAATTTCCCATTACATTATGCTATGAATTTCAAGGAACTCCTCACAGACTGCCTTTGTGGCTACTAATGAGCATGTTTTATGTTACTTGGTTCTGTATATACTCTGGGGGAAACAAAGTCCCTAAGCTGAATTAGCTTTTATAAAGTAGCTGCTTGGTAACAGTTGCATAACTGAGTGACAGCTCTCCTTCTGATTCTGTTTCTGATCCCAGCGACGATTCTGACACCAATTCTAATGTGTTTGTGTTTTCTTAACACACCACCAAGCAATTCTCTGACACCAGTGGGGTGTCTTACAATTTCTCTCAATTCTGACACTACCTGGGGATAGTGTCAGATCTCACAGATTGAGGGCTCAGTCCTAAAAGAGTGTCCCCTCACCCTGCCCCTATCCCCAACTTTAGTCACCAGTTTTGGTCCAGGTTGTCACTTGGGCTTCTGAAGAGCTGTAGACAGGAGGTTTCAATAGTCCCTTCTTTTTCTTTTTTTTTTTTTTTTTCAGACTCCCCGCCGAGCAGGGAGCCCGATGCGGGACTCGATCCCGGGACTCCAGGATCATGACCTGAGCCAAAGGCAGCTGCTTAACCAACTGAGCCACCCAGGCGCCCCAATAGTCCCTTCTTTGGGTTTGACTGATTGGCTAGAACAGCTCCTAGAACTCAGAAGGATTTTTACTAGGTCACCTGTTTATTACTATAAAAGGCTATAACTCAGGAATAGCCAGGTGGAAGAGAAGGGTAGGGCAACGTAGGGGTAAAGCGTGGGTATCTTCCATGCCCTATCTAGGCACACCACTCTCCTGGCATCTCTGCATGTTCACCAGCTGGGAAGCTCTCCAAACCCTCGCCTTATGGGTTTTTATGGAGGCTTCATTACACAGGTGTAGTTGATTAAATCCTTGGCCATTGGTGATTGATCTCAGTCTTCAGCCGCTCCCCTTCCAGGAGGTGTGTGTTGGGGAGGGATGGTGTGCAGTGGGGCTGAAAATTCCAACTCTCTAATTGCTTGGTTGGCCCTGCAGGTGACCAGCTGTAGGTGCTTTCCTGGAGTCGCTTCATTAACCTAACAAAAGCTCCCTTTATTGCTCTCATCACATGAAATTCCAAGGGTTTTGACCCTCAACAAAGTAGGTATAGAGGGAACATACCTCAACATCACAAAGGCCATATACGAAAGACCCACAGCTAATATCATCCTCAATGGGGAAAAACAGAGCTTCTCCTCTAAGGTCAGGAAGAAGACAGGGATGTCCGCTCTTACCACTACTATTTAATATAGTACTAGAAGTGTTAGCTTCAGTTATCAGACAACAAAAAGAAATAAAAGGCATCCAAATTACCAAGGAAGAGGTCAAATTTTCACTATTTGCAGATGATTTGATGGTCTATGTAGAAAACCTGACAGGCTCCACCAAAAAATTGCTAGAACTAATACATGAATTCAGCGAAGTTGCAAGATATAAAATCAATGTACAGAAGTCTGTTGCATTTCTAGTCACCAATAGTGAAGCAGCAGAAAAAAATCAAGGAAGTGATCCCATTTATAATTGTACCAAAAACAATAAGATACCTAGGAATAAACCTAACGAGGTAAAAGATCTGTACTCTGACAACTATAGAACACTGATGAAAGAAGTTGAAGAGGACATAAAGAAAAGGAAAAACAGTCCATGCTCATGGACTGTAAGAACAAGCATTGTTAAAATGTCCATGCTACCCAAAGCAATCTATAGATTTAATGCAATCCCCATCAAAATACCCCCAGCATTTTTTTTACAGAGCTAGAACAAATAATCCTAAAATTTGTATGGAACCATAAAAGACCCCAAATAACTAAAGCAATCCTGAAAAAGAAAAGCAAAACTGGAGGCATCATGATTCCGGACCTCAAGCTCTATTACAAAGCTGTAATCATCAAGACAGTATGGTACTGGCACAAAAACAGACACATAGATCAATGGAACAGAATAGAGAGCCCAGAAAAGGACCCACAACTATATATGGTTAACTAATCTTTGACAAAGCAGGAAAGAATAACCAATGGAAAAAAAGACAGTCTCTCTCTTTGATAAATGGTGTTGGGAAAACTGGACAGCAACATATAAAAAATGACACTGGATCACTTTCTTACACCATATACAAAAATCAAAATGGATGAAAAACCGAAACATGAGACAGGAAATCATCACAATCCTAGAGGAGAACACAGGCAGCAACCTCTTTGACCTCTGCTGTAACAACTTCTTACTAGACAGGTCTCTGGGGGCAAGGGAAACAAAAGCAAAAATGAACTATTGGGACTTCCTTGAGAGAAAACGCGTTTGCGCAGCGAAGGAAACTTTCAACAAAACTAAAAGCCTACGGAATGGGAGAAGAGATTTGCAAATGACATATCTGATAAAAGGTTAGTATCCAAACTCTGTAAAGAACTTCTCAAATTTTACACATGCACGTATGTGTGCACACATGCATGCGCACACACACACACCAGTTAAGAAATGGGCAGAAGACATGAATTGACATTTTTCCAAAGAAAACATGTAGATGGCTAACAGGCACATGAAAAGATGCACAACATCACTCATCGTCAGGGAAATGCAAATCAAAACCACGATGAGATACCACCACACACCAGTCAGAATGGCTAAAATTAACTCAGGAAACAACAGAGGCTGTCGAGGATGCGGAGAAAGGGGAGCCCTCTTACACTGTTGGTGGGAATGCAAACAGGTGCAGCCACTCTGGGAAACAGTATGGAGGTTCCTCAAAAAGTTAAAAATAGAACTGCCCTATGATCCTGCAACTGCATTACTAGGTATTTACCCGAAGGACACAAAAATAGAGATACAAAGGGGTACATGCACCCAGTAAACATTCCGATAAACATAACAGCATTATCAACAATAGCCAAACTATGGAAAGAGCCCAAATGTCCATTGACCGAGAATGGACAAAGAAGATGTGGTGCATATATACAATGGAATATTACACAGCCATCAAGAATGAAATCTTGCCATCTGCAAAGATGTGGATGGAGCTAGATTGTATTATGCTTAGTGAAATAAGTCAGTCAGGGAAAGACAAATACCATATGATTTCACCCATATGTGGAATTTGAGAAACAAAACAGATGAACATATGGGGAGGAAAAAAAAAGAGGGAAGCAATTCATAAGAGACTCTTAACTATAGAGAACAAACTGAAGGTGGATGGAGGGCAATGGGCAGGGGAATGGGTTAAATGGGTGCTGGGCATTGAGGAGGGCACTCATGATGAGCACTGAGTGTTGTATGTAAGTGACGAATCACTAAATTAAAAAAAAAAGGAAATTCCCAAGGTTTTGGGAGCTCTGTTCCATGAACAGGAGGAAGAGCAAATACACATTTCTTACTATAAATCACAGTATCGCAGTGATCAGATGTGAAATATTGTTGGTGCTGTTTAGTAAAGTGCTGTCCCCACCTGAGCTAAGCAGCCACTGAGCAAAATCGTGTATTTCCATTAGCTTCCCTTGTAGGGCTTGTGTGCGCATGTTGAAAACTGCTTTTTGTTTTAAACACGATTTGGGGTACCTTTCCCAGGCGTCAGAGGTTTGGGGGGAGGTACCGCCAGTGTCTGCCTTTGCCACTCTCGCTTTTCTCTTTCCTGTGGCTTCCCCTCTTGATGAACTGTTGGTGTGTTAAGTTGTACCTACTGACAGCGTATAGTCACTTCCTATAGGCCCAAGAGTCATTCTGTCACTTTGACCATCTGTCTCAGCCTTTTTTTTAATTTCTAGTTTAACCCAGTCAAAGGTCTTAGGTGCCAGTCTCCTACAGCCCCCAATAATAACCAGGTGATCATATGATCAAATTAATAGATAGTACTCTCTCTTAGAGTCATTTCTAATATCATATGGAATGAATGTTTTTCCTCTCCTTAACCAATGACTTGGAAACCTTGTCCAGGTCTCTACTGATTAATCACTCAACCAGGATTTTGAGTATGGTCAATATGCCTTGTACCATTATATACACTACACACCAAGGTGTATACAGAAAAAGTATGTTCCTGAAGGAATGTCCAGTCTAACTGATTAGGCAATGTATACCCAAGTGAAATACTGAGTGGTATAGGATGGTAGTATATGAATCAATATTATCAACTGCTTTAAAGAAACTCTTCATCAGTGTTCATTATGCCGTAAGTCTTCACAAAGTACAAATTGGGGTCGGGAGATGGATAGTCTCTACTATCTTCCTGTGGTGTATAGGAAGCCAACATCGAGGGGAAGGCTGAGGCAGAAAGACACGAGGGCATAGAAGGCTCCCTTTGGGTAGACCATGAATGAATGGGGAAAATGAGATTCACACCAGCAGGTGGGGGGTGATGATCCAGGGATGGTATTAATGTTGCCTCAATAATAATTGAGTCCACAGGAGGGTGGGGCCTGAGGACACTTGGGTTAAAATCTAATTTCTACTCCTTCCTTTGTATTCCTGTTGCCACTATTAAAATGTAGGCTTTTACCATTTCACACCTCCACTCTCCTCTCTGTAATTGGCTCTCTACGGGTCTCTCAGTGGGCCCCAATCCATTCTGGTCCACTGCCAAATTAGTCTCTCTAAAATGCTGCTTTTGTCATAGTGTTAGAAACTCTCGAAAATAGGAGATGGACACACTCATTGGGGCTTCAGGGCAGAAGTGATGGAGTGATGGCCAGGACAGGGATGCTTGGGGGGAGCAGGAGATCTCTCCTGTCCTGTTCTCCAATCCCTTCCTCCCTATTACTTCACAAATGTATAAAAGGGAATATGACTTTCATAAGAACCCTGGCATGCTAGTTGAGTTCAACCCCTCCTTTGTTTTTTTTTAAAGCTCATTTAAAATATGCACTAGCTCTGGGAGAAATCCTGAACTAATGCTATTGAACAGCCAACCTTCTTAAGTAACGTATTAACCTTAGTAGAAATTGGTAGCAATAGTCCCGTCTGTCCACAGATTTTCAAATAGGGGTCCTACCAGTATCACAGATGTAAGTTTGGCTATCCTTGAAGCAGACTGTGAGACAAGGATTCAGGTGCATATATTTTATAAAAGGAAAAAAGAAGAGCAAGGGAGGGGGGTATAAGGAAGGGAAAGAGGCAAGCATGAAATGTATTTTCAGGTAAAGTGTAGCTCATCGATGGGGTAGGAAAGGAGTGGTCTGGAGCATAAATGACGTTGTCTTTGTTGATCGGAGTGGGGAGGTGGGAATTGTAGCCTTCTGGGAAAGAGAGTTTCCTTTGGTTGAGGGCAAGTTTCCATAAATGGCATACCTATGAGCTATTACCAGCCAACACTCAGTGCGGCTGAGAGAACTGGGTACACAACCCTGTAAAAATGATTTGGGTGGGACGCTAACAGCATCACCTGCAGCCCACCCTACTCAGATTCACTGCTGCTCACATTAAGTTCATTTCATTAAAGCATAGACGCTCCATGATTCTGGTTGGTTACCGTTTCTAGGAAAGCATTCAAGAGGAGAGTTAGTGATACCTCCACTGATCAGCTAGTCCTGAAGTCACAACGAATACTCCTCATCTCCTTTTTTCTTTTTCTTTTTATCATTCATTCTAGATTCTTCATACCCTCAGCTATCCCTTCTGCTGGCCTAGATGGCTTGTTTGATGGGATGACCCAAACTCTCATCCCTGAGGCGTCTGAGCCCAAGAATCAAACTCCTGTTTTCCTTCCTTTGTTTGTTAGCTGATCTTAGGGAACTTGCACCATAGGTGTGAGCCAAGGGAGGGGCATCTGTGCATTACTGGTAGGTGTCTTGGGAATCTGGGGTACCTGTTTTTGCAGATTCCTTGTGATCTTCGGGCCTGCTTTGAGCCTGATCCCAGATGTCCCACTTTAATTATATGGTGGATTGCTTCTGAGCCTATGTGGGCCATGATGGGCATTCATGGTACATGGTTACTTGATATCCCTTGATAAGATGCTCCATCTCTAGCATGCCAGGAGCTGTTTTTCAAATAGCGTTTAATTCCCTCTACTCTCTATACATGTTGAACCCTAATGATCTGTGCTGTGTTCTCTTCTTGGATATTGCCTGAGACTCCATAAGATAACTTCGGCTACCTCTAGTACCATTAAATCTGCCCAATTGTGTGGCCCAAGTGTCAGAGTTGCTTTTACTATAGTCTGAACCTATTATTGATCCCTTTCTTACTCTGGGACCCATTCAAAACTGTAAGCCTTCAAAATAATTTGATAGATGAGTCAGAGCAGTATTCTCAAGTATGGATGATACTGCCCACAAACATCCAAAAGGGCTATCGAGCCTTGGGTGTAGGAGGTACAAGGTAAAATAAATCGTCCTTTACTTTGGAGGTGATATCCTGGAATGATCCAGAGCATTGGATCCCAAAACTTTGGAGGGAACAAAACAAGACTCACAAGGTTTATATCTCTTCCCATAAACCTCCTATATCTCATAAAGACATCAAGAATACTTGCCACGTGTAGCTCATCAAGACTGGTTAACATGTCATCAATATGGCAGATCAATGTGATGTTCTGCAGAATGTCCAGATGTTTTAAGTTACTTTGGGAATATGATGTGCCAGAGAGCAGGAGAATTTAATAACCTAGGACAAGACCTTGGGTGTACATTGTTGTCCACATGGGGATACAACCAGATTCTGACCTTTCTTCTTGATAGGTATGAGAAGGAATGCGTTAGCCAGATCAATACCTGCATGCCACGTTCTGTGGGCTGTGTTAATTTTATCTAGTAAAGATGACCACATCTGGCACAATAACTGCAAAGGCTATTGCTTGATTAGATTTATGGTAGTCCACTGCTATCCACCATGATGCATCGGGTTTTCGTAGGGGCCATACTGGTAAATTAGAACATCAACGGGGATGTGGATCATCACCACTGCACCATTTAGGAGTGGCCCTAATCTAATTTTCTCTGGGAAGCAATATTGGTTTTTAATTTATTGGTTTTTCTAAAGATAGGGGTAGTTTTAGGGGCTCTCATTTGACCTTTCCTACTATTACTCTTCTACTCTACTGCTTAAGGAACCAATGTCCAATGTGAGAGTTTTATAAATTAGTATGTCCATTCCATTTACACATTTAGGAATTGCAGAAGTGACCACTAGGTAACTCTATGGACCCAGTAGACCCATTGTGAGCTGGGTAGGATTGGATTTGAAATCCATTTATTACCTGATGCCAAATACCTCTGCTCTAGCAGGAGGTCAGGAGAGGGCTTTAGTTTTCTGGGTATCAAAGACCCTGTGCACAGCAGGTTTTAAAGATCTCGGTCCTCTACTTCTTCCCAATATATGTTTATCTGAGTACATGACCACAGGCCTCTTTTAGGAAGGACTTTGGGAATCACTGCTATATACATTTGTTGTGGTATTAAAGCATAATTTCCTCTCTGTATAATTTTTATTTTATTTAAAACTTACAGAAAAGTTGCAAGAATACAAAACTTTCTGGATATCTTTTATCTAGATCCCCCTTATGGTAACTATATTTGCTATATCCTTTTCTCTGTACCTAGATGGATGTGTATTGTGTGTGTGTGTGTGTGTATGGATGTGTATATACATATTTTTTCTGAACTGTTTAACTTGAAACATGATTTCCTTTCATTTCTAAACACTTTAGTGTGTATTTTCTCAAAACAAGGATTTCTCATAACTAACCATAGTACGATGATCAAAATCAGAAAATTAACATTGATATGATACTATTATCTAAACTTGCCAGGGCTCTAGAATTCATCCTGCTAGAGTTTTGGTGGTCTTACAATTGATTCCTGAGCTTGGGGGCAGAGAGACCACAAACAAAACAAAACAAAACAAAAAACACGTAAGGGTGTTGGAAGGTAGGATTGGGTGTCTAATTTTAGAGGCTTCATGACTAAGTTTCTGGTCAGTGCTTGGCTACAAGATATCAGCATCCACAGGAGCCACAGATTAGATGCTGGCTGAAAGGCCCAGAGCTGGCAAACTCTTCAAAGTGGAATCTGGCTCCCCCTGTGTAATGTTACCCCCCAGCTCAATAGTCCTCCAGCCAGGCTGAAATCCTCAGGGTCTGGCCAATTGCCATGTGCATTGCTGAGCCATTTCTTCTTTCATGCTGTTCTTTCTTTCCAGAGTAGCTTGATTCCGCCCGCCCCACCCCCCGCCCCCGCTCGCCCCCGCCCCCTCCCTCCCCGCCCTATTAGCCGTCTGAAATCCAACTAGGTTTTTAAGCCTGAAAACAAATGGACCTACCTGTGGGTTTTTAAAGGCATCATTCCTAGATGGGCAACATCTCTCCCACTGGGTTGTAAGCTCTGTGGTCCATCATTTTACTTCAGACATAAGAGTTGAGCAGAACTGTCTTCCTTCCACCTAGCCAGATCCCAGCTTGCTCGGTTTCCCTTAAGTTTTTTAAAAATTAGAACTATATTTAATTGATTATGTGGATATAGTTTTTGGTCAAATAGTCCTCTTTCCCCATTCACATTTACAAAAGGTAATTTTTTTTTTACTTTTAAAGCTGTTCCTTTGGATATTTACTTTCATATTTCTAGATGATATGTTTATACTGTTACTTCCTATTTGACTTAAGTTTGGAATATTGTTGGCTTCGTACTTTAAAAAATGAGGATTTATAGGGGTGCCTGGGTGGCTCAGTCGTTAAGCGTCTGCCTTCGGCTCAGGTCATGATCCCAGGGTTCTGGGATCGAGCCCAGTATCGGGCTCCCTGCTCAGTGGGAAGCCTGCTTCTTCCTCTCCCACTCCCCCTGCTTGTGTTCCTCTCTCGCTGTGTCTCTCTCTGTCAAATAAATAAAATCTTAAAAAAAAAAGGATTTATATCCTCCTTGACCACCACCAACCATCACCATTATTCCCCTTCCTTCCTCCATTGTCTCAATAAATTTATACCATGCCTTTTGATTAGTCTAACGTTCGATGTTTTAATTATTAGGCCTGTGGAAATGTTACTTGAGACAAGCCATGCAGTGTTCTGTGATTACATTTTCATGCTACATAACTGCTTTCCCTTAAGGTTAATATTTGTTTGTTTATTTGAGAGAGAGAGTGAGCGAGCACAGGCAGGGGGAGTGGCAGGCAGAGGGAGAGGGAGAAGCAGGCTCCCCGCTGAGCGTGGAGCCCAAAGCAGGGCTCCATCCCAGGACCCCAAGATCATGACCTGAGCCGAAGGCAGACGCTTACCCGGCTGAGCCCCCTAGGTGCCCCAGCAGCATCTTTTTATAGTTGAATGGATGTGAAATCTTTTCTGAGGTTGTCTGAGGATAGTAACTATACAACTTTAGACTTTTTTTTTTCCCCCCTAGCTCCCTGCATGGTCTCTTGTTCTTCCAAGTCTCTTCTTGCTTGATTGACTCACTATCTTTCTTTCACAGAGAAGTCTTGCTGAAGTTATCTGCTGATTCTTGGGCTATCTCTTCCTATTTAAGAGTGAAGTCTGTCAGATCTGTCAGAAGCTCTATGGGCAGGTTGTGCTCTTTGACTATCAGTCTCCTTAGGTCTTTTGTGTGGAGTGGCCATTTTTCCCTAGAGGATAAGGTTAATCTCTTGCCTTTAAAATATGCCTTTAGCCTTTCGGGTCCCTACTTTTGTATCTTTGGGGTAAATACCCAGGAGTGCAATTGCTGGATCATATGGTAGCTCTATTTTCAACTTTTTGAGGAACCTCCATACTGTTTTCCAGAGTGGCTGCACCAGCTTGCATTCCCACCAACAGTGTAGGAGGGTTCCCCTTTCTCCGCATCCCCGCCAACATCTGTCATTTCCTGGCTACGTGCACCCCGATGTTTATAGCAGCAATGTCCACAATAGCCAAACTGTGGAAAGAGCCAAGATGTCCATCAACAGATGAATGGATAAAGAAGATGTGGTATATATATACAATGGAATATTATGCAGCCATCAAAAGGAATGAGATCTTGCCACTTGCAACGACGTGGATGGAACTGGAGGGTATTATGCTGAGCGAAATAAGTCAAACAGAGAAAGACATGTATCATATGACCTCACTGATATGAGGAATTCTTAATCTCAGGAAACAAACTGAGGGTTGCTGGAGTGGGGGGTGGGGTGGGAGGGATGGGGTGACTGGGTGATGGACACTGGGGAGGGTATGTGTTCTGGTAAGCGCTGTGAATTGTGCAAGACTGTTGAATCTCAGATCTGTACCTCTGAAACAAATAATGCAATATATGTTAAGAAAGAAAAAAAGAAGAAGAAGAATGTAGCAGGAGGGGAAGAATGAAGGGGGGGAAATCGGAGGGGGAGAAGAACCATGAGAGACGATGGACTCTGAAAAACAAACTGAGGGTTCTAGAGGGGAGGGGGGTGGGAGGATGGGTTAGCCTGGTGATGGGTATTGAGGAGGGCACGTTCTGCATGGAGCACTGGGTGTTATGCACAAACAATGAATCATGGAACACTATATCTAAAACTAATGATGTAATGTATGGGGATTAACATAACAATAAAAAAATTAAAAAAAAAATATGCCTTTAGCTGCTAGGGATCTTGGAGACATGGGAGAAGGGAACTGAGGTATCTGATCTGTTATGAAGAGAATTGGCTTGCTTCTGGGTTCCTCCCATATCCAGGTCACATTTCAACTAAGTCAGATACTAGTTCTACAAAAATTTTGTTGCTCTTACCTCTTCTTTTCTTTGTCATTATTATTTCATGCCATTTAAAAAAATTTCCTGTACTATGATTTTAGGCAATATCAGGAAGGAAGGAATGTGTTCAGGTTGGCATATTTAACTGGAGCTGCTTTTCCCTGAGACCTTCTAATTCCCCGAGACTTTCTGTGAGATTTCATTCCAGATGAATCTTTCCTTTTTCTAAACTCTCAGAGTACTTGCTGTCTGTGTACATTAATTTTGCACTCATATACTCTTAAGATTTTCTTATAGTTTTTGTGCATGGGGACTTGCCTCTAGATCTTCTCTTTTACGACAAAATATTAAATTGACTTAAATGATTTTTAGATTTTCAGGAAGTAAGGATTTTTGTCTAAGTATCCAAATTTTAAAAATAATTAGATTAGGGTTTGACAAACTTCCTATTGTGGTGTGGCAGTTTCCCTAGGCTATCGACTTAGCTCGTGGCTACTTCTATTTTATAGTAATGAAAACTGGTCTACAAATCAAATGTTTTACACTTAGAATCACATTTCTTTCTTTTTTTTTTTTAAGATTTTTATTTATTTATTTGAGAGAGAGAGAGAGAGAGAATGAGCAGGGAAGAGGGGCAGAGGGAGAGAGGGAGGGAGAAGCAAACTCCTGGCTGAGCAGGGAGCCTGATGTGGGGCTCGATCCCAGGACCTGGAGAACATGACCTGAGCCGAAGGCAGACGCTTAACCAACTGAGCCATCCAGGCACCCCTAGAATCACATTTTCTAAGTCTTAACAGAGGAAAAAATCTTTATATAAAGCAGATTATCAACCTCATTTTATAATTTTCATACACAGTATTTTGGTTAATAAATGCTTAAACTAACCTATGCCAGCGTTCCTGGGGTGCAGAGAGGCCTTTGAGGGTGGGAACAGGTCTTTACCTAACTGGGGGATTGTATTAGCTTTCTGTTGCTGCGTAACGACCCACCCCCAAACCTAGTGGCTTAAACATTTAAACAACATTTAAACACTGATGCAGCTGCATTTAGCTGGTGGGTGAGCTGGGAGGTAGACGCTGGGTGCTGGGAGCACTTGAGACAATCTGTGCCTTTCTTTCCCCAAATCCGGGCTCCCTCACAGCATGGTGGCCTTCGGGTTGCAAGACAGCAAGCTGCAGAGTGCAATCACTTCTCTCGCCTCGGCTTGCGTCACCTTTGCTGATGTTCTGTTGACCGAAGCAAGTCACATGGCCAAGGCCAGAGTCAAGGTGGGAAGGGACTAACAAGGGTACGGATACTAAAATGTGTGATTCATTGGAGGTCGTTACTATAGGAATCTTCCACAGGATACAGAATATATGTGTGTGTTATAAACATAATTTATGTATCACTAGAGATCACTATAAATCTTCTAGCTTATATATGTAATATAAATACAATTCCCTGGAATTGCTGCACCTTTATTTTAGTATGATGGGGAGGACTGATGTATGGCCTGCAAGTCCCAACCCACTGAGAGTAGTTGGGCTTAGTGTGAAAAGACACAGCCCATTTACAGTTCTGCAGACGTGCCTATCCGTCATCGGGGCAATGGTCCGTACCAGGCTGTAATCCAGCGTGGGGCATCTGATGCTTTGGTCACCTACATTTTCTGGTCCCTACATCCCATCACCATTCTCCTCAGCTTTCAGCAGCACTATATTGAGCCCCACCAGCCTGCAGGGCTCTGGCACATACAGCTGCCTGTGTGTGGGGGGGCAGGTGGGATGTGTTTGGAAGAGTCCAAACAAGGACCCTCTCAAGCGCTGGGTCCAGGGCCAGAATCTCCAGTCTAATGGCAGTATTCTGGAATAGGTGAGATTTAGCTATTCCTTTGAAAATTCACCACCATGTTATAGTGAAAGCAAGTTTTCTGATCCAGTTTTGTCAGATGGTCACTTTTTAGTGAATTGAAACAAAAGCACCTCTTCTATAATCTCTGTCAAAGGTTGATATTTTGTTTATTTTTGATCCCTGACCTATCTGCCCCAGTACCTACAATAGTGCATGATGCCTAGGTTAAATGAATACCTAGTTTAGCATCAGGATTCAGTTAACTATGTCAGATCGTTCTACTGGAAGCCTAGAATCTACTGAACCCGTGCAGCACCCAAGACCATTTAGGGATCAAACTCAGGGCACCATCTTTAAATTAAATGACCAGTGCTGTCCAATGGAAATATAATGTGAGCTATATTTAATATATATATATTAATTTGAAAAATATATTTTATATAATTGAGTGTATCCGAAATATTATGTTAACGTTGGAACTAGCTACCTTTCAATTGCTCAATAACCACATATGCCTATCATACTGGACAGCACGGTTCCAGATTTTTTTTTTTTTTTTAAAGATTTTACTTATTTATTTGACAGAGAGGGACACAGTAAGAGAGGGAACACAAGCAGGGGGAGTGGGAGAGGGAGAAGCAGGCTTCCTGCTGAGCAGGGAGCCTGATATGGGGCTCGATCCCAGGACCCCGGGATCATGATCTGAGCCGAAGGCAGACGCTTAACAACTGAGCCATCCAGACGCCCCATGGTTCCAGATTCTTAAACCCTATTCATTTTAAGGGTTGGGAAGACATCTAATATAGTTTGGCCACTGCACATGTATTGGATACTATTACTTTCACAAATGAGAACCCAATTTGAACATCTACTGTGTTAGCAAAATGTCTGAAATTGATGAGAAAGGAATAACTGAAAACCTGGTAGTAGCTACTTTGGGAATAGACCTTCTTAAAGGAATGTTCAGCTAACAGCGACTGGGATGTATATTCTTGACCAGCACAGCTAACTACCCCTGAGTGAGACTTAAAGTAACAGTGTAGAGTTTATTCTAATAGACGGTATTTGAAACATAATTTTATATTGCCATTACTTTGGAAATAGTTCTAAAGAGCTCTGAGACAGATCTTCAAAAATTTTGTACCTACACAATTTTAAAGAATATTTGTGTTTGTATATGTGTGCATGCACAAAGCATAGACACTTAAAGTCAAGCTGTCTTGGGTGTCTAAAGCTAAAGCTCTTTCCTATAACTTAAAAAAATTTTTTAAAAATATGCTAGCACCAGGGGACCAGCGTCAGCATGGCCTATGAAGGTGAAGCAGAGTAATGTTTTGAGATGCTCCCTTGGATTTTGTTTGCTCAATATTTTTTTCCTCTCCTTAATTCTAATTAGGTAGCTAGACCCCTACTATTTTCTGCCTGAGGGATTTTTGCAGGACCAGAAAGCAGAAGCTGCTTGAAGTCAATGCCTCTTCCTCTCTTTTTCTTAACATGCCAAGCTTCTTGAAAAGAGGATGCTGGGGATCCCAGAGGTGAGAGAAGAGAAGGGAGTGCTGGGGACGGGAGGTGTCCCAGCGGCCAGGAGATAGGAGAAAGTTGGCAGGTAGATGAGGGAAGAGCAAGGACAGGAGTGGTACTTTATGGCATTGCCCCAGGGAGACTGACAGCTTAGGGAGGCTAGGTCCCAGGCATGAGGATTTTTAGTCTTGGCAAAGATGCTCCTGCTTTGGTGATAACCAATGTAGATTAATAAGTAGCAGGGCATTGGGAAAGCCTTGGTGGTGTATAAAACTCCCAAGAACTTGGTCCAACCATGTGGTGGGAATAAGGGGAAGGAAACCCCAGTAACGATTGGGACTGAATCACAGCTAAGTAGTATTCAGAAGGATTTAAAGAAATGAGTGCTGCTTTTTCACACTTGAGTTTGGACGGAGTTATCCTGATACAAAGGACTGTGTAGACACATCAAGAAGCTTAGGCCAAAAACTGGATTTTTGTGTGTGTGTGTGTGTGCTGTCATCCCCTAGTCCAGTGGATCATAAATGGATCACATCCCAGTTGCTAATTACTAAAATGAACTTAACACTGAATCTAGAAATGGGACGCCGATTCGTAGCCATAGTTCTGCCTTGAGCAAGTCCTACCACTCTTCTTGGCCTTGGCTCCTTCTGAGGCCCCAAGATTCCACGAGACGTTCATGGCCTCCTTCTCTCTGAAGAGCCTTGGGCAGGAGCTACAGCATGGAGGGAATCAGCATGTCTATAAGGGCAGGGGCTGCTGCTGAAATCTTCCCGTTTCCTGAAGATTGTCCTAATTTCCAAACCAGACTAAAAAGGCACTTAGAGGCAGAGAAGACAGCTTAACAGACTTAAACTCATCTGTCATTAAAGGTTTGTGTGAGGCTCCATGTAAACACTTCAGCTGGGAGGCTCTGGCTTTTGCATCTGTGAGAAACTCTGCATATCCTAGTCCTTGGATTCATTTCCAGTAGGGTGTTTTCTTCTGTCAGGTCTGCAACTGGATGCCAGGTCCTGAGGGTTGGAAATCCGTTTCAGTTCTCCTAAAATGGCCGTCGGATCTCCTTTCTTTGTCGCTTGTATTTTCTTGGACTTGGGAAAATCAGTGGCCAGAACTTGACCCGCAGCCCTATTATACGAAGAATCTTGACTTTATGCTACTAGCTGAACGGCAGAGCTAGGTGGGCAGTCAGGCCACTAGAATTTGGGGTTCACTGCTATTTTTCTATTAAGTGGCTCTCCAGGGGCAGTTTTTACGATAGTTTGAATGCATCCTTTTTTACTCCTCATTTTGTAATCCAAATTAGAAATATTTCCAAATAATCTTCGGCATTAGACTAGATATAACCTTTAACTTTGATAAACTTCAGGGCCCTGGGGACTGTTCATCTTTGCAACTGGGTGTCCTAGAATATGTTGGTTTTTAAAGATTTCGCTAATGTAGTCATGATAGCTTTCTAAGAGTAGGTGGGGTATTACAGTCAGTAGCAGATGATGACAATTTTGTTTGATAGGAAGTACGTGTGAACAGTTACTAAGAGCTTACTACAGTGTATCGAGCATCATGTTAGGTGCTTGACTCGGAACACTTCCTTCAGTGCTCTTGATACCACGGAGATCCTTATCGCTCTTCCTCGACAGGAAGGTATCTAGGTATCTTACCTGCATTCACACAGCTCAAGTGGCAAAGCTGGGTTTAAACCAATGCCATCTGACTTGGTGTTTATTCTCCCCAGTTCCTTTACGTTCTCCCTCTCTCTTCTATATCTAGATCTACACACACACAGAGATTGCCTGTACATAAGGTAGCTATGTGTGCACACTCCATGTGTAGATAAACTGATTCATTCCATCAGATATTGACTGCCACTGCTGTTCCAGGTCCTGGGTGAGAAGCAAGAAATCAGACAAGACCAGGTCTTTGCCATCTGTGGGCAGAGGCAGGACATCGGTCAATGAGGTCACTCCTGAAAAATGAGTGCTATGAAGAAAATAAGATCGGTGCTGTGCTTTAGGATGAACTCCTGGGAGGGGGTTTACTACTGTGGTTGTGGAATGCCTCTTCGATAGGATGGCGTTTGAGCTCAGACCTGAATGAAGAGAGAGAATCCCTCATGCCAAGATCTAGAGGAAGAAATTTCCAGCTGGACAGAAGCCTCCAGGTGGGAGAAAACAGGGTGTGTTCACGGGACAGAAAGAAAGGCAGCATAGTGAGAGCATCAGCAGCAGGAGGAAGGGTGGCTGGACGCGAGGTCGCAGCCAGATCTCTGAGAGCCTGTGGCTCTTGGTTGATAAGCAGGAGGAGGGGGAGGATCGTATGTGTGTGCTCACCTCCTCTGGACCAGGGATGGCCAGAGGTTGATCATAGTTATCTCATTTACTCCTTCCAACAATCCTGGGAAGTAGAGCCTGCCATCTATACTTCATAAGGATCAACTGTGAAATAAGAGCCCCATGTAGCTCTCTCTTCCTTCAGCACCTCAAAGATAACTGCAGAATCCTATGAACTCAGCTGAATTCACACACAGCATGATCAAAATACCTACTGGTTGCTTGTGACGGATTGTGTCTCGTTACTGTTCTGATGTTTTTCTTCAGTCTAGCTTTATTGGTGGTCCTCGGAAAATCTTCCCTCTTCTTTAACACTAGAACATATACTCCAGATCTTCCACTTGTCTCTTCTGCCTAGTCAGTCAACATTTATGATCAAAATATTTTCTTTTTATTATTAACAATATTCTCTAAGAATCTTTGGAGTTGCTCATGTGGTACATGAAAGATGAAAAGTCTTATTTTCCGTTCATTCCTTGGACCTCTATTTACTGAACATGTTACTGGTCAGAAATGTGTGTCCCAAGCTTCCACTGGGACTTCCGGTGGCAGAGCTGGTGCTGGGAAGCCTGGGATTTCGTTGTGTGTGGTGGCTCAGGGGACACGCTTGTTGACAAATCTTCAGTTCCCCTTCATCCAGGGATAAGCCATTGTGATCTTTTTTGTGACAGCTTAGAAGTTTGTACTAAGGGTTAAATTCAAGACAATTTTTTAAATGTTTTGCTCACTTTCCTGCTGTATGACTGTGGGTGAATCCTAGAACCTCTGGTAAATCTCAGTTTAAATGAATCTTTTAGGATCACCAAATTATTAAATTAAACATAGTGTGCATATGGGCCTTTGGCCCCATGCTTCCTTTCAGTTACTGTCCTTTTTTGCCCTCCTTTTTGAGCACAACTCTTAAAAAGTGTTTCTATTCTGTCCCCAGTTCATGACCTCCCATTCACTTGTGAACTCACTCCAGACAAGTGTCGTCTTTCCATGAAAGTCATCCTTATCAGGAGAGCCATGACCTTGTCTTGCCCAAGCTGGTGTCATTCTCAGTGTTTTCAGCATTAGTTCCGAGCCCTCCAGTCCCTGGGCTCTCTCTGGCTGGCCCTTCCAAAAGAGCTGCCCCTTCTCTCCCCCTGAGTTATCCTCTAACACTCCTGCATTATTATTATTATTTTTTTTTTCATGATACTTGTGTTAGTTTCCTGTGGCTGCTGTAACAAATGACCACAAACTTGGGGGTGTAAAACAGTGGGTATTTATTCGAACTGTTGTGGAGTTCAGAAGTCCAAGGTCCGTTTCTCCAGGCTGAGCTCAAGGTGTTGGCAGGGTTGTGCTCCCTCCTGGGGCTCTGGGAAGAAGTCATTCCTGGCCTCTTCCAGCTTCTGGTGGCTGCCCCCAACCCTTGGCTTGTGGCCATGTTACTCCAATTTCTGGTTCCATGGTCATGGTGCCTTCTGTTGGTGTGTCCGTGTCAAATCTCCCTCTTATAAGGATCCATGCAATTGCATTTAAAGCTCACTTGGAAAATCCGGGAGAATCTAAGATTCTCATTTAATTACATCAGTCCTTTTTTTTTTTTTTTTTTTTTTTTACCATATAAGATAATATTCACAGGTTCTAGAGATTAGGATATGGATGGTTTTGGGGGGACATTTTTCAGCCTATCCTAATACTTAACAGTTGAGATTGTGCAATATTTAGTTAATAGTGTCTTAGGTCTCTCCTTCTAGATTGTAACATTCATGTGAGCAGGGCATTTTGTTTTGTTTTGTACACCTTAACAACATGTAGAGAATGTTTTTAACTTTTTATTCTGCTAGAACTCTGGGATGGGGAAGAGAACTGAAGGTCTTTGGTTTCAGGTGGAACTTGGTATGCACAAAGAATATTATTGCCACATATGGATTTGAATTTCCAGTTTGCTTGATTTCCCAGGAATTAAAAGAATGTAATGGTTTATAAGCCTTTTTACATTTGTAAAACTTGTCTAAAACTTGTCATGCAATCTCGTGCCACTGTTGACATCATACACTCCTGCAAACCATATTCATCTATTGGTTTATAAGGTAGCAATGGGACTGAACAATTGGCATTACATGGGTGCCATGTAATAGATGTTTAATTGGGAACATGCCTAGAAGGGAAAAACAAATTAAACATTTGGGTAGAATATTTAATGTATTAAACACCAAACATGGAAGGTTAAGTCAATGGGTTTTCTCCCCACCTATTTTGTACCTGAGAATAGCTCAAGAGAATCTATATAGACTTAGCTTTATTCCTCCTTGCAAGGGTCACAGTGCAAGGGCTTTCACATGTGTCTCCTCATTGGGAAGTTAGGTGATGATCTGAAGGGTTATATCCCCAAGGAATGGGTGAGTAAGCTGGCAAACTGGAGTAAAAGTCCTAACTTTACCCTTCCCCTCCCCTAATGACCTCCACAATTTGACTAAATCTGTGGTATGTCCATGAGCTCTCTCCCTTCCTATAGTGTAGAGGCCTCTAGGTAGTACAGTAGTTCTCCCTTTATCCATGGGGGTTTATGTTCCAAGACCTTTAGTGAGTGCCAGAAACCACAGATAGAACTGAACCCTATATATACTATATGTTTCCCTGTACATACATACCTATGATAGTTTAATTTATAAATTAGGCACAGTAAAAGACTAACAATAATAAAATAGAACAATAATCTGTAATAAAAGTAATGTGAATGTGATCTCTCTCACAATTTCTTATTGTACTGTATTGACCCTTGTGATGATGTGAAGTGATGACATGCCTACACGATGCGATGAAGTGAGGTGAACGATGTAGGCGTTGTGACTTAGCGTGAGTCTACTATTGACCTTCTGATGATCCTTCAGGAGGGAGATCATCTGTTCTGGACTATTGTTGACTGAGGATAAGAGGGGACTACTGTATTTGCAAAAGTTGTCCCTTGACACAAATTTATTTGTGGTCAAGGAAACATTAACTAGAATATCACTTCATAAGTAGGGGTATTTAACATATAAAAGATAATAGCTTATATTCTGCACCATGCTTATATCCAAGAGTTGAGATGGGCTGAACAATTACCAGATCTACAAACCTCGTGGGAGAGAAACACTGCATTGAGGATAATATCTAAGAGGACTTCCCTACTGTGGGAAGACTCTCCAGAGCTTTACTGTGGCAGGTAGGCCCTGTGATGCCAACCTCCTGGTATTCACTCCCTTGTGTAATCCCTTTCTCTTTAGCATGGGCAGCGCATGTGACTTGATTTTGACTGATGGAATATGGCAAGGGCAACAGAATGTATATGATCATGTTTACATGATTATATAAGATTGTAGCATCCATCTTGCTGGAGTGTCTGTCTTTCTCTCTGTCACTGGCTTTGAATAAGCAAGTTGCCATGGATCCTCTGGCCGTAATGAACTGAAGACTGCCAACAACCACCAGTATGAGGAAGCATGTACTTCCCCAGTCGAGCCTCCACAAGAGACCTAATCTTGTCTGACATCTTTGTTTTCTCCTTGTGAGATCCTAAGCAGAGGACACAGCTAAGCTGTGCTCAGACTACTCCTGATTCAGGGAAATTATGAGACAATAAATGTATGGTGTTGTAAGCTGCTAAATTGTTGTAATTAACTATATGGCGATAGAAAACTAGTCCAGTCACCAAAGCTACTTCCCTCCCCACCAAAGCAAGTGTGGCTTGTTGTAGTTTCACCATTTGATAAGGCAACAGAAGAAACAGATCATGGGTTGGGGGAGGAAGAGCAGGGTGAGCTAGGGGGGACACATTTGTTCTCATCTAGGCTAAAGCATTTATACCTGATCCCAGAGGCACTGGAATCCCTTTGAAGAGTTTTAAATGAAGGAATAACAAGTTGAGATTTATGGACTCTAATTCCCCTCTCAATAAAAATGAGGGAGCAAGGGGCGCCTGGGTGGCTCAGTTGGTTAAGCATCTGCCTTTGGCTCGGGTCATGATCCCGGAGTCCCGGGATCTAGCCCCATATTGGGCTCCCAACTTAGCGGGGAGTCTGCTTCTTCCTCTGTAGCTCTCGTGTTCTCCCTCACTCTTTCTCTAAAAAAAAAAAAAAAAAGGAGCAAGACTGACCCTTAAATTCTCTGCACCTAGAGCCTATTACCCTTGTGCTCTTTCCCCATCTCAGATTAAATGTCTTTCTTGCCCAGTGCCCCTGGGATCTCCTTCACGCTTCCCATCCCCACGCCCCCATCTCTTCCCAAACCCCGAAGTGTTATTTCTGAAACTTTCTTCTGATTTACTCTACCACTTTCAAAGTTTCTGAAGATAAGTGGAATGAATACATTATTGGCCTTTAGAAAGTAGCTTCAGAGATATTCCAAACAAAAGCCTGCGGAGCAGAGACATTCTAGATGAGTCCTTAAGGGAGTCAGCATTTGATGGGCAAATGAAGCTTAAGGGGGCGGGTAGTGTGCCTCAGGCACACAGGCCAGCTAGTCTCAGCGCTGGTAACTACTTTAAAAAATTATCTATTTCCATTATTGCCAGGGATCCAGCTTTGTTCTTACTGACACATTTTCAGTAAATATGTGAGCAATACTCCCTTGTTGCACAACCGTGGCGCTTCACTATCAATTATCATGTCTTTCTGATTCCGTTCTGGCTTAGTGCTGCTAGCTTTCAAGCTTGGTGGAAGGGACCTTATTTTCCCAAACTGTATCAAATTGATTACTATTACTAATCAGTTCTTTTTAGATTCACCACCACCTCCCTTTTCCCCTTGACTTGTGGCGGTGGTTTTTGGTGTTCGTTCCTTCTCTCCTTACTTCCCTCCAGTCCCTCGTGGATTCCTCCTCCAGGAGGCCGAAATCATCTCTTCATACACCGTGTCTGCTCATCAAGCATTTAAGTGGCCTGGTGACCCAGGCATTGAGAATAGGAAACTGTGAAGAGTCCTCACTCCTGTCCTCTCTCACGAGGTGATTACAAGTAGCCTCCTGATTGGTTTTTCTGCATTATGTCCTCCTCCCATCCCTTCTTCTCCCAGAAGCCACTTCTCCCAGAAGTCAAGTACAAATCTGGTCAAGGTACTCCACCACGGAACATTCTCCCATGGTCTTCCCTGCCCCAGGGTGGAGGCCCCGCTCCTCAGCTCTGGCTCCTGTGTCCCCTCCAGCCTCGGGGCTCACAGGTCTCACGTCCCTCTCCGCTCCAGCCCTGTGCAGCTGCCTGTGGATCTCTCCTCCCTGGGACCCCGTGTGTGCTGTCCCCTCATCCTCACACGTGCCTGGGCCCCATTCTCATCTGTCTGCAGCCGCTTCACAGGGAACGTCCCTGACCCCAACACAGGATTATGTACCCCAACTTTTCTGTGCTTCTGCATGTTTGTCCTTAAATGATAATGGCCTATTTCATTTTTTTCATTTTTTTCTTGCTCCCCACCACCAGCCTAAGGTACAGTCTTTTTTTTTTTTTTCCTTTTTAAAGATTTTATTTATTCATTCATGAGAGACACAGAGAGAAAGGCAGAGGGAGAAGCAGACTCCCCACAGAGCAGGGAGCCTGATGTGGGGCTCGATCCCAGGACCCTGGGATCATGACCAGAGCCGAAGGCAGATGCTTAACTGACTGAGCCACCCAGGCGCCCCTAAGGCAGTGTCTTAATGCCTGGTGTAGCTCCCTGCGCAGTGTCACAACACAACAGGTCTAGATTGTTGAGCAAATGCAGCCTGGGGTGGTGTAATGGCTTAGAATTCAGGCTCAGGAATCAGATGGCCTGGGTTCCGTTTCCAGTCTCATTCAAACAGGTGGGGAAAGGCAGACAAGGTGTGTCTCCAGCCTCTAAGGTTTGTGTTTTACAACAACTCAGGACTAACTGCTCAGCCTCGCCCTGGTCTTCCTTAATGTTCCTACGTGGCTGGATGAATTCCCTAGGCCCACTTACTGCCTGAGCTGCTCCTGGTCAGAAAGGGAGCTCAGTGGGGCCCTCTAGTGGAGATTTTTCTCCAGGGCCCCAAGGCCTCCCAGGGGTTGCTCCCAGATCCCTCTCCAGCCTTGAACCCAGCAAGTGGAAGGGGAGCCCCGTTGGAGGTGCTAAGCCGGTACAGCGGCTCCCCTTCTACGGAGGCCCTGAGTAACTCATGCAAATGGCATTTCTAGGAAACCCCGACCAGCCACTGAGGAGGGATTGAAGATAAAAACGAAGAATCTTTCTTAGTGGTTGATTTGAGGTGAAGGTGTCCTGATGCAGCCCAGAAAGTTTGAGCCATTGCAAAGGAACCAACTCTGCTTCTCCTCTCCTCTTCTCTTAGTTCCCTACCTGTGCAAATCTCTGCCCTACTGAGGATATAGGGAGAAGTTGTAATTTCCCTTTCCAGGTTGATTAAGCCTGTTTTTCTGGAATCAGGGCAGTTGCGCAGACTTGACCCCCAGCTGAGGTGGGAGGGTGGAGAGCTCGAGGCTGTGCGTGCTTCCAGGCTTTGGTTCCTCTCTCCTCCCCGCAGCTGCTACGTGACTTGACTCCCTGCTCTCGTCACCTTCTGTCTTCAAGCCACCTGAGTTCTTGTTTTTATGACCTGCAGTCTGGTTCTTCTTTCTTGCTAGCCTTTATTTCATTTGGACTGTAACAGCAGAGAAATAGCTTGTAAACTCTCTCCAATCAAGGATGTAGGTGTTACAGAAAAAAATACAGAAAAGCCTAATGGGTCTGGAACCACACAGGAGAATGAAGCATTCATCGCTCAGGTTCTGGAGGTGTGTGTGTGGGGGGGGGGGGGGCGGCTAGACTTCAATGCTAGCTCTCTGCATTTCTGCCTGTAAGAATGTGGAAAGTTCGGGCGCCTGGGTGGCTCAGTTGGTTAAGCGACTGCCTTCGGCTCAGGTCATGATCCTGGAGTCTCGGGATCGAGTCCCGCATCGGGCTCCCTGCTCGGCAGGGAGTCTGCTTCTCCCTCTGACCCTCCCCCCTCTCATGTACTCGCTCTCTCTCATTCTCTCTCTCTCAAATAAATAAAAATAAAATCTTAAAAAAAAAAAAAAAGAATGTGGAAAGTTCTATTGCCTTCTTTGCTCCATCTGTAAAATGGAGGCAGTAAATGTACTAGTCAGGGCTCTTTGCTGCAAGCCATGGAAATCAGCTGTGACTTCAGTTAAAATAAAGGGGGCAGGGATAATGGGAAGGACCTTTTGGGATAGCTATTTCACAGATTCAGTGTAGGGGGGATTTAAATAACGGATAAAATCATTTAGCACAATATGTGGCATATAGAAAGTTTTACAAGTGATGGCTATTCCTGTATCATTATTGTTGTACTATTCTTGCTTTGAGCTCTGTCCTAACTTTCTTGCCAGTAGCTTTGTCTTGATAAAAAGCCAGTGTTGGCCTTGATGGTAAACATTCTTTTGATTTTGGGGAATTGGTCTCTAGAACACATGGTCAGCTGTCTAGTTTTTAAACTATCTATAGTTCGATCAGCTATTGCCCAAAGAGGTAGGGTCATAGGGCACAAACTTGGCCTCTAGTCTCTTACTTTATCTGAGGCTAAAGACAGGACAATTCTCTGAGAAGGGCAAGCAAAACTAATTTACCTAAATACTTGCTCTATAGGGGCCGTTTCCAATATTATGTTAGAGGCACTTAAGGAATTCTAGCTCAGTCGTCAACATCAACTCATCTCTTCTGTTACCTTTAATAACTGGGTTCTTGCCTGAGTCAACTCAACATTTACTGAGCATCTCCTATGTATTATAGTGCCTGCCTCCAATGTGCTTGCTGTTTCATGGAGGAGATGGGGGATAGATGACTTAATTATAAAACCATGTTGTGACTGTTATAGTAGAAGTCTATAGACTAAGTGCGGAGGGCATACAGAGGAGAGTGGAATTAGCCAAGGAGAACAGTGGAAGGGAAGCAATTGGAGAGGATCTCATGGAAGAGATGACATTTGACCCGGGGGTTTGAGAATGCATAGAAGTTTGCCAGGATGACAAATGGGACATAGTATGAGCAAGAGCCCAAGGACTTTCAAATTCATTCTCTGTGGTTTATGTTTTGTTGTTTTTAAGTTTATGAAGTAGGAGAGGTGACATGGACAGGTTGGAGTTTCAGAGAGCTAATTCTGGTGGCACTGTGGAGCGTGCTTTGGGAGGGGATTATCAGATAGGGAGACCAATTAGGAAGCTGGTACCCTAGTTGGGAGAGATGACAAGGGCCTGACCTGAAGTAGTGGAGGAGGGAATGTGTTGGAAGTCGTATGTCTGGGACCCATTAGGCATGAATAGTAAGGGACAGGATAGAGTTGGGACTATTTTGAGGAGTCCTATTTGCCTATTGGGGTGGAGGGTGGTGCTACTCTCTGATAAAGGACTCAAAGAAGTTTGTCTTGAGAGGTCGAGGAGTTCCAACTGCTGAGTTGAGGTGCCTGTGGAATGTTCATATGAGAAGTCCATAGGCATATGAAGATCTGGAGGTCAGGAGACAAGTTTGAGGCTCCTTGGAAGGGCCCCAGGCCTGGAATCAGCCCTACTGTCCAAAAAAAGAACAGCTTTAGGTGGACTCTAGACTTGTCCCTTGCACCTGAGCCTCCCAGTCTCTTTATGCCTGGGGGCCCTGCCTTGTTCTTCTTAGTTGCCTGCCCCAGTCCCAGAGTTCGGTCCTATACATTTCCATGTAGTTGCTGCCTTGCTGCCCTATTCACCTTCTCAGTGACAGCCACCTGCCGCTTCCTTGGATTTCTCAACTGTTGCCTACCCACCCTTCAGAAAAGCCAGAAGATAAAACTGGAACTTCCATTGCTGGTCGTTCTGGACTATGTTGACTTCTGACTACGGAGACCCTCTTGGAAGCCATGGTCATCCTGTGTGAAGAATCCCCTGTCATCCCCTGTGGGAGATTTCGCCACCTACAAACCAGTCTTCATGGCTGACATTTGCCTTGTCCTGTCCTGAGACAAATAGAAAGCGATTTGACTTTCAATAAACAAGTAGGTAAACACGTCCAGAACTCTCAGTAGTCAGGCAGTTTGGGGGCTTGCTATGGCCATTTAAAGAAGAGAAGATGGTTGATTTAAAGAAGAGAAGATGGCCGTTAGATTTGCAATTTCTCTCAGCTTTCAGAAGGCAGAGATGAGATGTCTCAATAAATCAAACATGTAGGTGTTGCCCCCAAGTGGCACAAAGGAGATTGGGTTCCAACCACCATTCTTTATTAATGGTACCTTAAAGGCTTGATGGAAACGGTGTTTTTAAAAAATGACATCAGCCAAGTACTGGACTTGTAAATCAGGGAGCTCATATCTATAGTTATTTTGGATTTGGCAGAGTGAAAATCCAGTTACCTCTACCCCAGCACACAAATTTATGTCCTGCCCCACCCCCGCCCCTCCCACCCCCACTTCAGGTTTTTAACTTAGACATGAGTCTGGTGGGGATTGGCCAACTTCTTTCTCATCCTTCATGGACACACCTGGACCACCTTTACCTTTTATCTTGACATGACTATGCTCTTCTGAGTAGTCTCCAGAGACCCTTCTTTTCATGGCTCTCTTGGGCAGTTAACTCACTTCTGGATGAAAGAGCACTAGACTAGGAGATAGGAGGGTCTACACTTTAGTCCTAATTCAGTCACAGCTAAGTTGGGGGATGTTGGGCCAGTCCGTTGACCTCCCTGGGTCCTGGTTTCTTCATCCACACAGTAAGGAAACTAATGAAAACATGTGGGCAAGATATTTCACCTCTCAATGAGCTATTTCATATACCTGTCCATTTCAGCCCATCCTCCCACACACTCTTCGCATTTCTCAGGGAAACCTACAGCTTGCCCACAGCTCCTGCTGCCCAGCCAGCTGTGATTCCTACTATGAAACAAGTCCCTCCCTCCTGCTTCACCTCCCTTCTTCTTACTGGCCCACAGATAGTTTCTGACCTGAGAGCAATCACTTCAGAAGCTGGCTTTGTGGTCAGGCTTAAAGAAGATGAACTGGATTCATCTTTTTTTTTTTTTTTTTTGGGGGGGGGTGGCTGGAATTTGAACAGAGGAGCCCAAAAGGAGTTTTTTGGTTTACAGAAAGGATAGAGGAGATTCTAGACCCTTTAAAGCTCAGCTGGACTTCTTTTCTATCCTTGGCTGTTCTTAAAGATTTCATGCTCCATCCATCCAAAAACCTTGCCTTACCTGGACACAAAATCTTGAGTAGGCTACAGTAGGGGGAAGATGAAGCCTCTCTGCAGGATTTCTAATGTTTAGTGGGAGAAGACAGACAAGTAACCCACCTTCGGCTTCTCCCCATTTCAAGACCATCTTCCTTTAATAGATTTGAGGAAGAGGGATTGATCTCCTGTCTGCGTCTGAGTTGCCCCCATTACAGTGGTCTTCTCTATGGTATGCTCAGAGAAATCCAAGTTCAAATCCCCAAATTGTCACTTACCAGCTGTGTGCTATGGAACAAACTACCTACCCTCTCTAGATCTCAGTGACCGTGTCTGGAAGATGAGGATAATAATCCTGTCTACCTCATCAGGTTGTTGTGAAAACTACATAAGCACTATACTTTGCTCTACTCTTTAGCCCCTGGCTTTTAAATGTGAATACGTACCTGAGGGAAAGAGTGTTCTTCTTTGCCTCTCCACTGCCTTAGCGCATGGTCTGCCATTGTTATCAAATGTTTTGGAATGGGAACCAAGGAATGGTGGGAAAGGGAGCCCGCCTAAATTCTCACAGCACGTCTACGACAGGAACAGATACAGAATTTTCTCTTTGGTTCTTGGCCTAGTTTCGTATTCTTCAAGTTTTATTGCCTTTGTATGTGAGTGTTTGTGTGTGTGTGTGTGTGTGTATTGATTTCAACTTTCATAAAATAGCTGCCAGGTGATAATTTCACTTGGGCTCAGTGGAAGAGAAACATCCCGAAAGTCAGGTGGGGAGCTTCCCAGGGAGGAAGACAGGTTCGGGTCTGATAAATTCCTGGCTGTGACAGCTTTTAGTCTTTCTGTCTTGAGGGAAAAAAAATGCAAATAAATAATAAATAAATAAAATCCACATTAACATGAGAATTACCTCACGGTGTTTCCTGAGAGGAAAAAAACAGTTGCGTGAGCAGGTCTATTTCAAGATGATTTAACAGGTGAGAGGGAGTTGGCGCCGATTGCTTTCTGTCTCAGTCTGTTAGGTACGGTACAGTGCGACAGATCCATTCTAATTTATACAGTTGTTCAGCAAAACTTTTGTGGGTTTTTAAATTGACTGTAATGTTTAGCAATTGGAATATAAATTTATTCAAGCCTCTTATTTGGTCGCCTCAATGGTGCATTACAAAGTATTTTATAGTGTCTGATCTGCTTAAGTTTTACAACCAGCTTCTGTTGTTCTGCCCTTTTTACAGCTAGTGCTCAGAGTGAGACTTGCTGTCCCTGCCTCCTGGTGGTCCCCAAGGCCACTCCCAGCGGCTGGCGAGGGGTTCTCCGTGTGAGCCCAAGATGGCGACAGCCCTCTCTCTTTCATTCCCTCCTTGCCTGGGATTCCTATCAACCATCTGTGGTCTGAGACCACCAACACTAGTATCTACAGATACTAGACATAATCCCGAGTGGGAGTTTGCCTGCCTTGTCCAAGCTATGATGAGCTAAAGCCTCAAGCTTCTTCCTCTCATGCTTTCTCCCTTTATTACCAACCTTCTTGACATGGTAGAAAAGTACAGCCAGTCTTCACTTTCACATGAACTGCTTTTCCCTTTGTGATGTGGCTTCTCCAGAAACCACTTTCTCAAAGATCCACAGTGGTCTGTCATTGTCAAATGTAAGTGCCTGTGTTCTCTGCGTGTCTTCAGTACTCAATACTGAACATACTTCTTCCTTGATATCATTTTTCCCTTGATCAACTTGACATAACTTTTATGTCTTCTGTTTTCACTCCTCCTTCTTTAGACCCTTGTCATCTCCTGCATGTCTGGGAATGGCTGGTTGTCCCCATCCTACACGATGGTGCACACAGATCAGATCTCTGAAGCCGGCCTTGTAGATTGTATCTCCACTCTTCCTCCTCTGATCCCCACTGGGTGTCCACTTTTTATGCTGTTTATCACATTTTATATTAATGGATCTAACTGGACCCCCCCTTCGCCCATGACTGGAAACTCCTGGACGCAGGGAGTGTGAATGACGGAGCTCTGCAAGTCCCGTGGTGCCTGGCACACAACAGATGCTTGTAAAGTTAGCCCCCTTTCAAATGTGTGCTTTGAGATAGGAAGGAGGAGGATTTTTGGAAGTTGAGGGAGAAGGAGAGAGGAGAGTGAGAGGAGGCTGGAGAGCTAGGGAAGGACCAGATGAGGAAGGGAAGTTGAGAATCCTTTGAGGATTCTAGACTTGGCCCAAAGAACTAGAATCAACACAGGATTTCAAATGTAGGAAATGACATGGTCAACTTGGCATTTAAAATTGTTTTCCTGGCTGAAGTGTGAAGACTAGAAGGCAGAGGAGTTGGCAAAAGATGATGGTAGCTTAGATTGATGAGGGCAGTGGAGAAAAAAGGGAAGAGATTTAAAAAAAATGTGGTAGGCATAACAGACAGGAATCGTGATTGGATGTGAGGGATAAGAGAAAGAAAAGTATGAAGAGTGCTTGCCGAGTTTCTGACTTAAATACCTGGCTGCATGGGGTACATATTTTGTAACAAAAGACTATTGAAGAAGCAGGTTCGGCTGTGTGGGTGGCAGGTGCTGGGGGAGACAGGCAAGGGGAGAAGTGATTCAGTTTCAGACACAGCGAGTTTGATATGCATGAAACATGTGGAGGTGGAGATGGGTGTGGGCCTAAAACTGAAATGTGACATATGTGGAGATGGCCACTGGATCTTTGGGAAGAGACAAGAGCACCTGAAAAGGGAGGACAATAACGAGAGAGCCTGAGAGAGAGCATGGAATGTTCCAGCATCTACAGGGCTGCGGAGAAAGCAGAGTCAGCCGCGAACACTGAGGAATAGTTTGCTGTTGCTGAGGCTGAAGGACCGCAGTGTTTTCAGAAGGTGCAGGGAATGGATGAGCACTCATTCGGAGTAGTGCTGTCTGGTCAGCGGCATTGGCGAGAGCAGACTGGGCGGAATCGTGTGGGAATGGGCTGAGAAGTAAGTGGACAGTGAGGAAACAGGGATTTGGGTCATAGGAAGCTCCATTGAGAAGTTCCAAAAAGGGGAGAAATATGGGGGAACTAAGGGGACCCATGGGGTGTAGGGGAGATTTGGTTTTGTTTACTGACCTTTATTTTTAAGGTGGAAGAGACTAGAGCATATTTCAGTGTGGGAATGGAAGGGGCCAGGGAGCAGGGAGAGGAGGAAGATGCACCAGTC
The DNA here is from genome assembly GCF_964656455.1 of Halichoerus grypus. Classification (NCBI taxonomy): domain Eukaryota; kingdom Metazoa; phylum Chordata; class Mammalia; order Carnivora; family Phocidae; genus Halichoerus; species Halichoerus grypus. The sequence continues at coordinate 90,590,281 of NC_135719.1, read as the reverse complement.
AGGTGTGATGAATGATGACTAAAGGCCTCGGGTTCTTGAGAAGGTGGATGTGGCCTCCAGCTGCAGAGGGACAGGATGGCCTCACCTCCAAGGAGAGAAGCCTCCGCATCTACAACAGGAAAGAAAGAGGGGGTCCCAGAAACTCAAGAGGGGGTGATGGGTACAGCGCAGGGCCAGGTGTCTGTCCCTCAGAAAGCTTTACTTTCTCGGTGGCATAACGTACAGCCAACTCTGTCATTATTAACAACAGCAGTCGCCATAACGTAGCAGCTCCTATAACGACTGTTAACTGTGCTAAGTATTTACAGTCAGTGACTCAGTTAATCCTCACGACGAACCATTGGGTAGGTTTTAATTCATAGATGAGGGAGCTGGGCTTCCTAGAGGCTATGTGACTCGACCAAATTCACGGTTGGTGAGTAACAGAGCCAGGACTTGAACCCTACGCTGATTTTGAAACCCCCGCTCTAGTTATGAGTGTGGCTGCTGTTGGTGGTTATTTTCCATTGACTTGAGGGGCCAACTTTTCTTTTTTTTTTTTTAAACTGCACTACCTACTTTGTGCGGGTGGGAGAGTGGGCTGTATACCAAGGAAGGCTCTACTCTTCGAGTCCTAGGCTAACTGAACGGCCTGCAGCTTTATAATACCGGGAACGAATGGAGCGGATCAGAGGGAAGCCTCTTGCCACACATTCTGAGATGCTGTAACCAGGTGCCATGTCAGAGCGTACAAACCCCCTCTCTGCCCCGCGTCTGAACGAGCGGACAGCCAACATTTGTCAGCACTGGAACAGTTAACGAAGCACGCAGCATTAGGTTTCTTTCTCACAAAGGGCTGTTGGGATTTTTGTTGTGATTGGCCAAGGCACACTCTGCCCTCTTGTGGCCAAGCTCTCCCACAGCCTAAGGGGTATCCACCACCGGGTGGTGTGGGAGCCGCCGGGACTGGACAGTCTCCCCGCCCCAAGCATTCTGTTGCATGAGTTTCTGTGTTCTTTTCATTCGGTGGTCGCTCTCTCCATCTCCTACAATAATGTCCTGACCAACTGAAAAATCCAGCCGACCCAAACTCCAGTGCCATTTTGTGACCATGGAGCCTTGAGTGAAACTGTTACCGCTGAGGGCTCGTGCCTGTGGATATGGACACGGGCTTCGGAGGCGGAAAGACATGGGCTCCGGGCCCAGTGCAGGAACCCACCTGCTGGACTGCTAGTCTCTTCCCCCTGTGACATGGGGAGAACGGTCACCTGGCTCAGGATAAAATGGGCAACTGTATGTAAATGGCCTGGCCCCTTGTGGCTGTCCAATAAACACTGGTCCTCATCTTTCTTTGGCGTAACTCCCGACTTCTGGGAAGATCTTCTAAGCTGAAGTGAGCACTCTTTCTAACAACAGCTGAGCAGTGCAGCATTATTGTAACGGTATGTGTTTTTGTCCAGATCCCCACTGGACAATACGCTTTGGTGAGGATAGCGATCTTGTTTGTGTCCCCACTGCCCGACACATTAGCCATTCAGTAAATGTTTGTTGAATGAATAAAAGCCAAATGTGTGGGGGTCCTGACGCCAGGCATCTTAGGTCACTTCTTAGGCACACTAGACTATGAGAACTTCTATGGAAGTTCTACTTAATAGGAGTCAAGCCATGGATAGAATCTATTTTGGGCCTTACCTTTGCTCTACTATAATTTGCTTCATATCTGGCGCCTTTTGACCTTTGCTGGAAAACAGAGCTTGGGGCCTGCTGCCGGATACTTTGTGAAAAGGGCTCGTGCATGTGTTTATGGAATGGGGTCTGATTTAATGCTTGAGCCCTTTCTGAGGGGCTTGGACTTGGTTTATGGTTGAGGGGATTATTACAGAAAAGACAGTTAGCAGCTCCCTTGCGGACCGTGTGCTTGAAATCTTTACAAATCAACAGTGTTTGTTTATATTCAAAACTTTTTTTTTTTAAAGGTAACTTACTTATTTTGTTATGAGAATTGGCCCCTCTTGTCTTCTTACATTTTCCTTGGGTCACCGTCTTTATGGCTTCCAATTGCGCTCTTGGAGTTGCTGTCGCTCCCTGTGGTCCCAGGAAGGCTACTCCTGTAATGTTCCCATTGCTCTGGACCTTCTTGGGGTATCAGTTGTACAAACACGGCAAAAACCCCAGGCTTTCCTCTCAGCTTGGGTTGCCGGCATTCTTCTTCAGAACTTCCTTCCCAGAGAAAACCCCTTACAAGACCCCAGTCAGGGGCAGGTGCCTCAATCAGGGCAACCCTTTCATAGCTCCTGCCGAAAGTGGCTGTTTTCATGTTTAAGTTTCAGAAAATCTTAATTTGGGGAAAAAACATCCTCTTTTCTCCCATAAATGAACACAAAATCAAAGAAGCCAGTCTGGTCACAACATCTAAGTGAGGTGAGAGTTGAGCAGCATTAGGCTGGGGGTGGCTTGCTTCCCAGTGCAGAGAACGTTAATAACAGGAGCACTATTTACTGAGCGTTTATTACGTGCCAGGCGTCGGGCTAATCTTATCACAGAGCATGTGTAGCAGGATTCTCACAACAGCGGCTGTGAAGTAGGCTTCTTGTTCCCATTTTACAAGAGAGCACCTGAAGCTATGGCGGACGAGTGACTTGGGAAGGATCGCTCTGTGCCCTACGCGACACAACAGGATTCACACCCAGGCCCATCTGACCCACATTCTTAAAAACTGGGTGATGCCCAAGGACAGCTCCTTTATTCGATGATAGTCTAGGGAGAGGTTGGCGCTCTGCCAGCCGTGGCACTCTGGAACCCCCTGGAACTGCTCCTGCAACAATGTGGTCTTTGTAATGCCATCAATACCTCCTTTCAGTTGTATGCGTTAGGTCGAGATTTCTCCCCACCCAAAGTCAGACTCCATCTTGGTCTGAAGATTTAGTTTTACATTATAGGAGCTCCGTTGCTTTGTCTGTTGTCTATCAGTGGTCCTGATGCGTTTCTTCCTTCCCTTTCCTTTTTCCCTCTTCTTCTTTCTCTGTAAAGAGTATTCTCTTTCAATCTTGCCGGGTGATTTGGCACCATTTATTCATTAGTGCAAAGGGCTTCTCCTTTTAGAAAATCAATATATCGCGGACTAAGGAGAGTGTTGGAGGCAGGCCCAGGAGGGATGGCAGAAAGCCGGGGGCGGGGGGGATGGGTTGAAGTGATGGCTGAACACCATCCAGCGAGGCAGGACGATGCAGAAAAAGAGCCGGAAGAACCAGGGAGAAAGGGCGGGGGAGGGGCAGTGGAGGGTCAGGTGCATGGAAAAGTGCCAGGAATGAGTGCAGAAACAAATTCTGTGTGTGTGAAAATGCTGGGCTCACGTTAACCACAAACCTCTTTCCTGTTGAAAAGCTAATGCCGAGAAGTTAAGTCCTTCATTGCTAGAGTGTGGGCTAAGGTCAAGAAGCGTGCGGATTCTGGCTGCAGGTGGCTGGTAGAACCACGGAGGGGAGGAGATGAGCAGTTGGGTTTTCTTTGAAACAAGAGGAGGTATCAATTTGATGGTTGGCACTACATTTGCCATGTTCTGGAGGCTGAGCCTCCTCTGTGATTTCTCCTCAGGCAAAAAGGTTTTCTGCCTGGGGTGCTTTCAGTGGAAAATCTCCCTGTGTGAGGTGACCTTCTCTATGGTAATTTCATGTAATCTGTGGGTATTTTGAGTTGATTGTGGTATTTCTATATTGTATCTGCTTTTTTTCCTGAGAGAGGGAGAGAGCAGTAGAAGGAATAATTTGCCAGGGTAGAGGGGTTAAAACTCCCTGTCATCTCCTGTTCCCAAACTTCAGAGCAGTAATGACAAAATCTGGGTGTAATACTGATGGGGGAGAGAGACTTGTTTCTGGAAGACTTCTCTCTAGCAAGAGCAGAAAATCCTAGGCAATGAAATTAACATAAGTAACCAAACCATACAAAAGGATTCAAGAGAGATCCTGGGGTAGGCAGCATTCTAAAGATGACCCCCAGTAACCAATCCCCTCTTGTTGGATGTGGGCAGAACTGGTAGCTTGCTAACCAACAGAATATGGCAAAGGTGAGGGCATTTGACAGGTAAATTAATTGACTTGAATCCAAAAGGAACCGTCGTAAGTGGGCCTAACCCGGTGAAGTGAGCCTTTAGCAGAGGGTCTAGAGGTCAGAGGGAGATTCTTCTCCTGGCCTTGAAAAAGCAAGTGGCCATGTTCTAGAGAGGGTCACATGGCGGAAATCTGTGAGTGGTCTCTAGGAGCTGAGACCCGCAGTCCTACCACTGCAAGAAAGTGAATTCTGGCAAAAACCAGTGAGACTGGTGGAGGACCTCACACCCCAGACGAGATCGCAGCCCCAGCTGACACCTTGATTTCAGCCTGGTGAGCCTCTGGAGAGAGGACCCATACTTGTTCTCCTGATAGACGGAAACTGTGAGATGAGAAATCAGTTAATTGAAACTGCTAAATTAGTGGCAATTGGTGAGCCTGCAATAGAGAATGAATACAGCTCCTGTGTCCTTCAAAGGAAATCTCGACAAGTCTTCGGGATGAAATCTACTTCAAGACTTTCTTGTTACTAACCTAAATTGGAACCCTGGTTTTTCTCTCCATCAGTCACTACCTGCCACGACTCTCTGGAAGCCACCTCTTAGGAAGCTCTGTCATTAAGGGCTTCCCATGAGCTTGCTTCTGAGGGCTGCAGGAAGATAAATAAAACAAAGAGATGCTTTTCTTTTGGTCTCATTTTGTAAGATTATGGTATGCAAATTCCCATGTACATTGGGCAAAACCCCTTTGTAGGCTTTTGAGCTGTCTCAGCAGTGGTTTGGGGAAGGGTGGGGGGAGAATTCACGGAAGACACTGCTGGGTTCACTGGCTCCCTCCAGTATGTAAATCATCCAGCAATATGCAAATGACTGCTCAGGTTTGCAATCCTTTCCTCCTGGTCTTTCTAGACAGTGCCCGGGGTGTGAAAAGGCCTCTCAGATTTTGCTGCTTTTTAGCCCATTTTTGTTGTGAGCATCTTCAAGTGCTTGGCAAAATGTGATTTTGTAGTTTCAACTATAGAACTTCTGACTCCTGAAGGATGTCGGGAACGCCAAGACCCCGCACTGAGGTGGCCGCATATTTCATGGCGGTGGACTGGGCTGGACTTTACAGTAAATATGGCGGCCTTGCTTTACTCATCTCAGCCTTATCAGGCTCAGCACTGTGCACTGTGGTGTTCGCTCAAGGAATGAAACCTCTTCTTTTACCAGAGAAAGAACACGAAGGGGTTCCTCCCCAGCCCCCGCCCAACAGGGATTCAAACTCTTGCCCAAGGTCACATAGCTTGCTGGTGGCAGAGGTGGTTCTGGAACACCAGCCTTCTGGATGTCTGTGCCTTCCCCCCCCCACCCCCCCAGTTCTTGAACGGGTCACGTGCTGAGGAGGCAGAGGCAGAAAGAGGACCATGTCGGCTGCTCAAGGACTCCAGCAGGTCAGCCGCAGTGCATCCAAATTCCTCCTCCGTCCCCGTCCCTGCGGCCACGCGGGTCTCCAGCAGGCAGCTCTCAGCTCTGTGTCTGTGTTGTGCATACTTTTCCCGATGGCCTCCCTGCCCAATTCCCTCCAGTGCAGTTTTCAGCTTCACACTTCATGAATTTTATTCGCAATCGATAAATAAACCTATTATCATCAGGGTTTTGTATTCTCATCATATATCGTCATCTGTCATAAACCATTTCATGCAGGAGTCCGGTTCATTCAGCATAACCCACTCATCTTTATTTCTGAGCCAGTGATGGAGAGAGAGAAACTAAAAGTACAAGTCCAAGAATTCAGTTTTTTGCTCAATAACAGAATGTCTAAAGATAAAAATCATATTTAGACATTATTATATTTGAGATTAGTGCTGGGGGAGAAAAAAGTCATTACCCTGTCAGGCTCTCTATACTTATTAGAAGCGACAAAGTATTTTGTTTTTCCATTCAAATGTGATGGATCTGATGGAAAAGCGGCTTTTCATTAAGGTGTGTTTTGGAAATGTTTGTGGCTTCTGGCCGTATCTGCCAGTTTTGTGGCAGGGGTGCGTTTGATCTGAGCACAGCTTTGGGCTGGCGAATAAGCTGGAGTCACAGCTCCATAGATACTGAAGTACTGTGAGGGAGAAGCTGAATAATACTGCATGTCTAATTAAGAGCCCCATTTCCCGGGTTCCACCACAGTCTTCAAGGGTAGCAAACACTTTTTGATAGATTCTTGAGTTGGAGAGGCACACACTCCATGACTGGGGTGGTTGGTCATCAAGAAACTTAAGTGAAGGCTTAGCAAGTAGGGTGGTAAGTCATGGTTGATGGTTCTTAGCCAAACTGTGGGCAAGTAGTTCTGAACTCTACACTGCTTCCCACCCCTTGACACATCCAAGGACTATTAGATAATGGTAATATTGACCGTGTCCTGGGGAGAACTGACATTCTGGGCTGGTGGCCATCAGCCCTGAGGACGAATGTCAGGCACCCCGTGACCCATTCCTAGGCCACCGGTTGGGAAGCTGTGCTCTGAGAAGGAATGAATGAGGAGGCCTCCAGCTTGTTTAAGTCTCTTACGTTCTGAAATTTTCCTGGATCCCATTCATTGATACAGAGGAAAGGTCTTTTGAATGGCATACTCTGCTACCCAGAGATACTTCACAGAGCTAATGTGATATGTGCGCATATGTTTTTTAGGGCTTGAGAAAGTACTATCTTGGGTAAAATCCAAATCCAAATAGGGATGGGGCACCTGGCTGGCTCTGTTGGTATAGCATGTGACTCTTGATCTCAGGGTCGTGTGTTGAAGATCCACACCGTGTAAAGAGATGACTTAAATAAATCAGATCAAAACAGAGGTGAAGGTAGTACTGCTTCTATCTACTTATATTTGTGGATCTCATCATCTAAGTAGCCTGATGCTTCTATGGAGGCAGCCTAACATGTCAAATGTAGCAGGGTTCTATGAACAAGTCATGACTATAGCAGAAAATCAGGCTTGAGAGGGGTATTGAATATCTCATTACTTTGACACATACTGTATTAACATTTATCGAGAACTTACTATGTGCCAGGAACTTGCGAACTGTTTTACCTGCTTTATGTTGCTCAGTGCTCACAACAACCTGGCGGACTAATACCTTTTCTCTCCTCGGTTTACAGAGGAGGAAACTGAGGCTTTGGGAAGTAACTAAGCTAGAAAGTGGGGCAGCTGAGATGAAAACCCAAGTCAGACTCCAAAGCATGTGCGCAGAATGTCTCTGCTACGCAGCTCCCAGGACACTGAGTAGCGGGTGTTGGAGCTGGTCCTGGGGAGAGTTTTATTCCCAAAGTGTGAACGTGATTTTCTTTGTTGGATAATAAACCTGAAGACTAGTACTCTTCTTCTATCTGTTCCTCACTTTTTTTTGCCTTTCTCTGCCTTGGGCAAATTACTTAACCTTTGTATCTTAACACTTGATTTATAAAATAGGGACAGTGATGTCGCATTTGTCAGAAGGCAGGAGGCTTTTATCCTGTGAGATACACAATGATTTTAGAAAAGGAGTTTTAATGCTTTACTATTGGATTGTGAGCCTAAAATATAAAAAAGGAGAGTTAGTATTTTCTTAGCTCTCATTCATGGTCAAGAGGCCATTGCATTTATTGAATTTTTTTCGGTCCAATAAACAATATCTCTAGTCATTAAAGAACATAACATGCGACTACTAGAGGCTGCCCGGCCACTGAGATTACCCCGAGAGGAATTTCATCTTGGGCAAAAATACCTTCTTAGCAGCTGGTGAAAACACTCCTCTGTGGGACCTGGCCTTATGGGAGGAAAGAGCTCTGACAAGCCCATTGCCGGGGGAAGCAAGCCTTAGGTCTCCTTTCCTCCGAAGCGAATGTGGGTCTCTGGAGTTCCTTTCTCCCATCTGAGTTTGAAGCATTCACAAATGGTTGACCTTGGACAATTTGATTTCTTTACACTTCAATTTCCTCATCTATGCAGTTGGAATAACATGACTGTGGACCTTTCAGCATTCTTACGAAGCTCAAATAAGGTAATACACGTGTCGCTCTTGCCCAGCACATAGTTTAAAACAGAGGCAGGAGATCTTCTAACCCTGAGGGTTTGTAGTGAAAATGAAAAGGACCTTTGAGGAGAACAATAATGTCTGTGGAAATCAATTAGGTTGTGTTGCATGGCTTCTCATTGGTCTCTGAAATAATCTTAGTATTTAAAAAAAAATAAAGGAAAAAATAATCATCCACATTTTCACCACTCAAAATCATTCACTGTTGGTGTTTTGGCCTACTTGCTTCCAGTTATTTTGGAAAAGCAAGAGAGAGGCAGCTAAGAAGGAAGAAAGATACTAGTCCTATGAAAAAAAATTATAGATTTACTATAAAGAATTCAACAAGGCAGAAAATCTAAAAATGAAACTTAAATCACCTCAAATTCCACTCTCCTATTTTTAAGACTAGGTGAACTGCAGGGGTGTGTGTGTGTGTGTGTGTGTGACAGAAAACAGGTAAATTGTTAATAATTGTGAGGTTAGATGATGAGCATTTGGGAGTTTACTTTTGGGACTGTTTGAAAATTTCCAGCATACGTTTAAAAAAAGTATATATATATATATAATGTATGTGTATATATGTAAATATACGTAAAATGTGTGTGTGTATAGGTGAGTTCAATAGAAGAAAAATATCCAATTAAAACGAAGGAACATTGAAGTTTGAATAAATGTGTTCTTCTACCACAAGGGATAAAATACTCTAAAAAAAAAAAAAAAAAAATCCCTCTGAAGTTTAAAACTCACTAAGGTACACATGCAGCTGTGTGGAGTCCCAGTATTTTGACTAGGATTCCATTACAGATGATATACACTTTGAAAGAAGGGGGCATGAGCACCCATCCTCTTCATCTCTTTTGTATCTTTCACTTTTTGTGAGTTATATTATTTTTTTATTACATGGGCTTACAACATTCACATTATCTTTGGTACCCATAATTTCTATAGTGGTATTGAATCAATATTGAGATAGATTCTATGTCGTTTGACCTTCTTAATCTGACTTCTTTATTCTTGAATTAATTATTTTGCTGCATCTCTTAATTGGTTGGCTTTCATGATCATAAACTTTTTCCAAGAAGCTGCTTGAGTGTTCTTTGAGTTCTTTCATGTGTCAGAATGTCTTCCCATTGCATCCAGATGAACTACTGGTTGGTTATTTCTCAGTAATGTATTCTTGGCATCAGAATGCTGTAGACATTGCTCCAGTGTCTTCTGTCATTGAAGTTGGAAACCAACTGACTTTTTCTTTTCTTTTCTTTTTTTTTTTTTTTGGTAATTTTGATTTGGCTGTCTGGTTCCTAAAGAATTATTTATTTTTGATTCTTGAAGTTCAATGATGTAACTAGGACTTATCTTACTTTTGAACTTTCTGTGTCATATGCTCCCAGAACATGATCTGTAGCTTCAGTTTTTCATTTCGGAAGAATGTTCTTGTATCATATCTTTGGACACCTTTTGTGCTTCATAGGGGAGAAGGGACAGACTTGAGGAATCCTGATGATCTTTATGTTGATTTGTCTTTTTATGTCTTCCATATCTCTCAGCTTTTCAATAATTTCTTTATATTTGCCATTTCTTTATATTGGTGTTTGCATTTACTGTACTTATCTCTAGTCATTCCTATATGTTACTGAAGTACTTAATCTTTTCCTTGCTTTTTCTAGTTTTTTTTGGTATTAATTTTATAATAATGTTGCTTCAGCTCTCAAGTAGTTTTCTTTGAGCTACAATCTACATTTTCACTCCACTCTGTTACAGTTTCATCTTTGAACTCTTGATTTAAAAAATTCTTACTTAGTTCTTTTTTGTTTTTGTTTTTAAAGTTTATTTTATGTATGTATGTATTTATTTATTTAGTAATCCCTATACCCATCGTGGGGCTTGAACTCATGACCCCGAGATCAAGAGTCACATGCTCTTCTGACTAAGCTGTCCAGGTATCCTAAAAACAGGGCTCTTATTTATTTTATTTTTTAAAGGAAGCCCTAGGCCCGTCTGGGGCTTGAATTCATGACACTGAGATCAAGAGTCGCATGCTCTACCAACTGAGCCAGCCAGGCACCCCCTTACTTAGTTGTTCTATGGTGTAATGCACTTTTTTTGGGTTTGTTTTGCTGTATTTGTGTGCATAGTTCACATACTGGCTTATTTTGGCTTACCTTTATTTGCTTGTTTTATATCTTGCTCATGTTCCTGAGCTTTGTCTAGATTTTCTGTTTGCTCTGATATAGTTTGGATGATTTTTTTTTAAATCTCTTCCCACAATACCTCAAATCAGTTTGGTTTTCCTTAAGCTACATTATGACTGAGTTTCTACTTTCTGTAGTAATAGAAAATGGTAGGATTTTGACTTAGATTGGGGGAGGGTGGGTAAAGGGAGAAAGCTCATCTCAGGGTTATGCTGTCTTTGTTAGACTATCTGGGCCGTCTTCTGATATTCTGTTATGTGTACTTTACCAAGTTCACTGTACGTCACTGGAGGTGTGTTTAACATCTTTTCAACAGTGTATGTTGCCTGGAGCACTCACTTTGGCTCAGGTCTGCCCTGTCTTCATGTTCTCCATTTCGTACCTTGTTCCTAGCAGTATTTCCTGTCCGGAGAGGAAAAAGTTAATAATAACCACTTAGTTTGCCTTTCTCCAGATCTGTAGGTATTAGGGAGAATTCTCAATACTTAGTTAAAATCAATGTTGAAATTCTTGGGGGAGAGGATGAGGGATTGTTCAGAAATGGATTTGTGCTGAGTCTTTTCTCTTTGCTCCAAAATATCTTGTGTTGAAGCTTATTAAGTTAGATTATGACCCTTTTGTATTTGGATGCTATCATGAGATTTTTTTGGCCTTCTATTACTTTTTTCTCATTCTGTTAGTATCAGGGGAAAAAAATTCAGTCAGGACTTTTAATCTGCTATCTTAACATGGCCCCAAGTGATTTTTCAGTAATACTACATGGCTCACGATTACTTTGGTTTAAATGCAATTTTATTTGAAGAAACTTGAAGATGAGGAGGGGATAACAAGACACCTGAGTTACAGTAAAGTTGTATATGACTCTGTAGGACTAAAATGTAAGTTACTTAAAATTATTTCAACACATGAATATTGAATGATGTTCATTTGAAAGTGGGAATAAAATGTATTAAAAGAGCAATTTCTGATGAATAGGAAAGCCCTCTTTTTGTTTGATAAATTAAGGAATTGTGTTTTGAGACATCCAGATTTGTTCATCTGGGAAGGGAACTGACAGAATTAGTAAAGATTTAGGAACATCAAAATCAAACCAGGAATCATTCTTAAACCTGTATTTCAGACAGATTTGTGTCCTCTGTAAGACGAGGTCAAGGTGGCTGGTTCTTGGTGGCTATAGTAGCTCTCCTAGAACTGAGAAGTGCGGGAAGGGCAAAGGCAGTGCTGATGGAGGTGAGGAGAGAGGTGTAGAGTCCTCTAGAAGAGGCAGGTTGGTGTCCAGGCTTGCAAGATGGCACTCTTACCTGCATGTGTAAATGTATTAACAGACTTACAGAAGCAGTGTGTCTGGAGCAGAGGGCTTGGTCAGCTGTGGGAAGCACAGAAAAAAGAGAATCACCAAGGATCCCTTTTCTTTTATCCCAGACCAGCTCTGTCCCTGGGAGTGGGAGAATTCACCAGTAATCAGACTTTCAGAAATTCCAATCCCAAAGGCATAGAGGGTCCCTCTTGTGAGCCTGATGTTAAAACATGAGTTTCCTCTGACTCCCCCCTTTCTGACTTCATGTCCTCGTGGCAATTTTCTGGTTCTTGTGAAGGTCTGCTCATGTAGAGAGAGAGAGAATGCAGAAAATATACCGATTTTAAATATTTCTGAGTCTTTCACAGTGATTTCTCATGGTAACGAGTGGCTTCTGATTACCATTTGGTTTTGCCTGACTATAGGGAGAAAAGGAGATTGTTATGCCAACCTGAATAATTCCAGTCTGGGTGACAATTCTATTTCTCACTCTAATATATTGCCAGCCTGCTGCCTTCCTAGGTCTTCTGTGCATTTCAGTTAGTATGAGTCAGTATTTTGGGGTCTGATCTCCCCTGGACATTGACAAGGGTGAGTCAGCCTTCTATATAAATGATTGTTTCCATCATCTACCCCTCTCTGTTTATTTCTATGTTGAACAAACTTCCATGTTTGGTTAATTCATCTGTATTAAAATGTGTTAAGACCAATTAAAAATTTAAATACTGCTGGAGAAAATTTATGAAAAACTTTTTTTGGGATCTCATTTGTCTTCATTGTTTTGAAACAAGAAGAGAGACATGGGGAAACCAAGACAGTTTCTTGAAATAATCTTGCAAAGGTCACTTGGGAAGGTCATTTTAATGTTGTGGGCCTATCTCTCCTCATTTGAAGTATAATGCTCTTTGACAACTTTCCTGTCCAACCTAATGGTACTGAGGCTGTTAGTGGAAGCCAAAGGTTACTTCGTGAAACAATGGGGCTAGTATGGGGCCTAGATGTTTGGGGAGAGCCCAAAGGTGAAGCTGCTCTCTTGTTGATTTGTGTGGGCATTTGAAATGCTTGTCCTTGTGGTCTTGCTTATTTCAGATTGACCAGTTCTTTTGAAAAGCCAGATAATGTGATAAAAAGCACAGAAGAGAGGGTTGAAGAGATAACATTTGGGCCATTTCAGAAGGCTGAGAGGGAGAGTATATTGAAGGCTGGGGCCTTACCAAAAATGCTTAACAACCACTGTGTTTATTTTGCATAAACACAATCCCAGTTACAAAATAGGGAAGAAGCCTTGTTATCTAACAAAATCAAGACAGATAGCTTAGTCAAAAAGTTGGATGGAGTGTGGAACTTACTTTACCAAAAAACCATAGAAAACCCAATACATATATACCTATAACATTTCATATTAAATTAAGAAATCTAAATGTTTTTACATTTTGATATAGATTCCAGGCTAAAAAAAAAAATTTTTTTTTTATTTAGTGCAAGTCTACCAATTATAGTTCAGCATCATTTTTCTTGCACAAATACCATTGAAACGTATCATCTCCATTGTCCAAATTTTAGTTTATTTAAAGAGAAGTGCAAATTTAAAGAGGTTTCTGATACAATCTGAAAGCAGAATCCGTCTAGAATTATATTTTTTCTCCTTCATGTTTTATAGTCCTTCACATCAAAATTTTACAGTGACTCTCCTTTGTGAAATCCTCTTTATATAACTCATTCTCATAGAAACAACCATTTGCTTTCTCCTCATCCTCATATTTGAATATTTATATAGAATTAAATAAAATACATTGTTTCTATAACAAGCACAATGAGTTTGATTACACTGCTGACTCTCAGAAAGCAGGAAATGGTCATTGACCGTCTCACCCAGAGCTCAGCGAAGGTAAGAATGCAGCATGCCCTGGGGATCAGCTGCCAGGAATGTGGCGTATCCGTATTGCAGCTGGTTAGGTGGAGGTCAGATAAGAGAAGTTTTCCTTTATGGGCCTTACGAATCATCTTGTCCAAACTTACCTTACTCTGGAGGTAAGACAATTGGACTCCAGTGAGGTGAAGTGACCTGTAGCAGGTCACAGAACAAGAGAGCTATCTCTGTTTCCTGACTCTTAGTCCAATACTGGGTATTGTTTTGTGGTGATTCCTTTTGAATATTCTGCCCCCATCATCCCGTTTTATTGAGATATAATTGACATGTAACATTGTATTAGTTTGCGGTATATAACATAATGATTTGATATACATATATATGCCGAAATGATAACCACAATAAACTTAGTTAACATTCATCACTTCACATTGTTACAACTTTTTTTCTTGTGATGAGCACTTTTAAGATCTATTCACTTAGCAACTTTCAAATAAGCACCATAGAATTGTCAAGTATAGTTGCCATGCTTTACATTACATCCTCAGAATTTATCTTCTAACTGAAAGTTTGTGCCTTTTGATCACCTTCAGCTCTACCCCGCACCCCCCCCCCCCCCCCGCCAACTTCTGCCCCAGTCTCTGGCAATCATCGATCTATGTTCTGTATTTCTATGAGCTCCGTGTTTTAAAGATTGAAAAGATTTTTATTTTTAATTTCTTGAGGAGCCTCCATACTGTTTTCTAGTGGCTGTGCCAATTTACCTTTCCCCCAGCACTGCACAAGGGTTCTCTTTTCTCCACATCCTCGCCAACACTTGTTATTTCCTGTCTTTTTTATAACAGGCAGTCTAACAGGTGTGAGGTAATGTCTCATTGTGATTTGATTTTGCATTTCCCTGACGATGAGTGATGTTGAGCACCTTTTCATGTATGTGTTGGTCATCTGGATATCTTCTTTGGAAAAATGTCCATTCAGGTCCTCTGTTCATCTTAATAGGATTATTATTTTTGCTTTATATATTTAAATATATTTTCTTTATATATTTAAATACACATATATTTATATTTGATACTGAATTCTGGGAGTTCTTTATATATTTTGGATATTAACCCCTTATCAGATAGATGATTTGCAAACATTTTTTTCCCATTCAGTAGGCTGCCTTTTCATTTTGTTGACAATTTATTTCCTTAACTTCTTGATAGGGATGCTTGACATTCATTTTCAATTATTTTTCTTTTCTAATACATGTTTATAGGGCTATATATTTCCCTGTAAGTAATGCTGTAGCTGAATCTTACACGTTTTGATATAAAGTATTGTCGTTATTGATCAGTTATTTTCTAGTTTCCATCATGATGCCTCCTTTATGGGTTTTTCTTAATTTCCAAACATAGGGTGATTTTCTAGTTATTTTTTATTATTTATATCTTGCCTAATTTCGTTATGGTGAGAGAGCATATTGAATCTGACCATTTCAATCCTTAGACATTGGTTGAGGCTTGCTAAAGCCCAGCATATGGTCAGCTTTATAAGTGTTCTGTGTGAATTCGAAAGGTTCAATATTTCAATTGAGTGCTGTGTTCTATATATGCACATTAGGTCAGATTTATAAACCTTGTTCAAATTATTGATACAGTGTTTATTTTTTTATTCCTCCTTGTTCTAGCAGTTTGTAAGAGAGGTATGTTTTAAGTCTTCAACGTAATTGTAGATACGAGTTTGTAGTTTGGAAATTTTGCGCTTTATAAAAGTTTAGACTGCATTATGTAGGAATATAAATGTCAGTTTTTTAAAATTTCTGGTGAATCAAACATCATTATCAAGAAATTACTTTTTTAGTAACATTTTATTATTATTTTTTGTCTTAAGATCTCTGTTTTCACAAAGCCTTTAAAAGAAAAAAATAAGTGCTCTGGCTTTCAGGAACAATTTTCTCCCCCAGATCTTCTTGCACACCAAGGGGCAAAAGAAGCCCATAACAAAATGGTTAAACAAAAATCAAGCTTTGGAACCAGGGAGACCTGGTTCCACCACTTAATAGTTATGAGAGTTTGAATGAGTCACCCCACTTCTCCGAATCTCGGCTTCTCAATCTGTAAGGTCAAGATAACAATAGCACCTACCATTTCTGGGTCAGGAGGTTGCAACAGAGGATGTCTGTAAAGTGTGGACCAGAGTGCCTGGCGTGGGTAGATGGTATCTGTGATTATCTTCTTGTGGTGACTTGATGTTTTCTTTGTATAAGTCTCAGTTTCCATTTGCTCACATTGGGCGATGTTCAAAGCCCTCAGCTGGGAGTGTGCCGAGTCTCCAGATAACTGGTGGCTACTGAGTAGTACCACGTCGGGTTCTCATTACTAGTCCAGCAGTACCACGTTGGGTTCTCATTACTAGTCCAGCTTCCATTAAGAAGTTTTCCCAATTCCATCCATGCCACTCATCAATGTTGCCATAAACCTTCTCACTGTCCTCTGACGGTAAAGTTCATTTGGGGAAGCTCTTGACTGGTTCTCTGAGTTGTTTGTTTCAGAGGCCTCTTGACTTTTTCCTGGAGCTGTGTCCAACATGTTTGGTGTTGAAGAACAGTTCAGACGATGCCTCTGAGATAAGTGGTTTCATAGAAGACATCACCTTGCAACAAATGGGATAGAGAAGGTCCATGTATTGCCTGTGCTGCCCGAATTGGTTCTGTTTTTGACTGTGAAGTACTTCCACTTCCCTCTGGGATTCTTTCTGTCTTTGGGTATATGGAGTTAGCTGGAATCCTCACTTGTCAGCTGTTTGCCAAACATTTAAAGGACCTCATTGCATCTCCCTATGATATTGAAGCTTCTAGCTTTTCCCGCATTTGATTTCTCATGCTTTCCCATCTTTGTGCTGGAATGTGTAAGGAGCAATGCAGGTTAAAAGATGGTCTTTAGGAAAGAACTAAGGAGGTTGCTTTAGGGATGAATAGTCAGTTCATCAGTTAAGAGTTGAATTCAGTAGCCAAATAAGCTCTCTGATGACATGGTGTAAACAAGATAGATTATTCAGTTTCATGTGAAAGATGTCCAGATAGTCCATGGTTCAGATAGTTCAGATAGTTCGATACCATAGCATGGTATGGTCCTCAAAGAGCTAAGTTCTCCTTTAACCTAGTCCACGCCTTCCATCTTTAAGGTCACTTCATGATCCAATATGGCTGCCAGAGCTCCAGTTGTTATGCTGAGTTACAGTCTAGAATGAGGAGGAAAGATAGAAACAGAAAGGTGCCATTCTAGAGTATCAGCTTGCTTGGAATTTCCCATCCTTGCTCGGATCTCACTAGCTAGAACTTTGGCATATGGCTCTATCTAGCTGCAAGGGAGGCTAGGAAGTACAATATTTTATTCTGGGCAGCACTGTGCCTACCCAAAGTTTTGGGCTGTGTTAACAAAGAGAAAAAGGTGAATGGATTTTGGGTAGTCAACCGACAGTGTTTGTTACAATGGTATTTGGCGATAGTGGCTTAACCGGGGATGATGATTCCATATAACTCAACCCCCAGTCTCATGCAGGTTTGGGAGCAAACGGACTCTTTCTGTATGGAATAAAGCCTCAGTTATATACTTCATTACTCTCTCTTTCTTGGAATGAGGTATCTTTTTAAAAAATAAAAACTATCACACAAGAACCACTGTGAATTATCCGAGAAGTCATGCCACACAAAGTCAATTTCCCTGGGGACAGCTGTTGGTAAGAGTGCAGGGACACACATAGCACCCAGTGTGTTTGATCTGGGCACGTGCAGTGTCTTCTGTGATCGCAGTGTTTGGTCCAGAGCCTAGGCTGTAGGGTGAACCCGTGCGGTGCACACAGGAAGAAGGGGACAGGGTAGATTCCATGGGGTAAGGCTTTGCCTCAAGTCCCCTTGTTCAGTACCCATTTGAAATGAATGGTGACAGAATTACCGTTTTTTGAAGGAAGAACATACCAATCAGTGTCAAATATCAGGCTGTTCCTTGGAATGAAGCTTTCCTTTTTCATTTCCTTCATTGTCAAATTTCTGGAAAGGGTAACCATCATTTGCTGTCATTATTGGCCAAAACCATTTGGCACTTGAGTCCTTACCTAACTTTTGTGCAGCATTGGGTAATGTTGATTCTTCTGGTCTTTTTGAAATCATTTTCTTCTCTGATCGCTGTGACACACTTCCCTTTGCCCTTCTGGCCTCTTACTTTCCCAGTTTCTGTCAAGGGTTCGTATTCCTCTGATCACTCCTTTGACACCCCCTAGCACTCCATTCTTGGCCCTTCATTCATCCTCTATCTGTTTTCCTAGGCAGTGGCCCCTGGACTGATGGCTGCTCCTACTGTCTAAGTGCTGATGTCTCTGATGCTGTATTTTTAAAACAGATTTCTTTCCAGAAATCTAGAACTATTTTCCAATGGCTCACTGGACATGTCTACCAGGATTCCCCATAAGAACTTACAACTTACTACGTCCAGAATGGAGTTCCTTAACTCCTCCTACTTGTTCATTCTCTTAAACCTTTCCTTTCTCCCGTATTCTCCGTCTTGGTAAATGCCAGCCATCTACCCAAGCCAGGGACCTGGGAGTCCTCTCTCACTCCTTTCTTTCCATTATTTCTCTCCGTATCTAACCTGTCACTAAAACCTCTTCCTTGAGGCCCTCAAATCCACTCCTTTCCTCCCACCCACCCCCCACCTTGCCGTCGCCCAGGCCCTCATCCTTTATCACATGGGATATTACTACAAGCACCTCCTAACTGCTTCTATTTAATCCGGGCTGTCCTTCAAACTGCCATCAGAGTGACCTTTCCAATACAAAAACTCTATTATGTTACTTCTCTGAATAAAATCCTCTAAATGTCCTGTTGCCTATAGGATGCCATTCAGACTCCTTGGCATAACATTCAGGGTAGCTCCCTAGCTGGGCTGCAGCTTGTCTACATGGTTCTTTTGTATGAACAAAAAATGTCGCCTCCCCCCATTCCCTCGGGGCACACGCAGCCCAGTAGAGGCAGAAGGAGGGCTCAGAGAGTGGAACGTGCCTTTCTGTGAGAACAAGGTACCCCTTCCATTGGGAGGATGCAGCCCTGCATGAGGGCACAGGGCTTGGCTTAGCAAAGCTTGGGCTAAACCCATTTCATGGACTTGTCGGCTGACCTATTTCCACGTCTACACATGTCCCTAGATGTGGCCATACTCCAGCATAGTGAATTATTTGCAAGCTTTGTCTTGCCTCCATGATACTGACGATGTCTTCCAGGAAACCCCCTTCCTCTAGCACCCATGATTCATTCCTACTTGTCTTTCAAGGCTTGGTTTAAGCATCATCTCCTCCTGGGAGGCTTCTCCGCCCTCCTAGCCTGAGTTACTTGCCATTACTCGGGGCACCCCTAACACGTGGTCTGTATGTCTGCCGCATCACTTTGTCATACTGTTGGAATGATTAACTTTTACATTTGTCTCCCTCTGTGCTTTGTGAACAACTTAAGGGCAGAGGGTAATATTTTATTCATCTTTATATTCCTGGCTTGGTTTGGACAGATTCTCACTAAATTAATTGTAGGGCAACTGCCGGAAATGAGGCAAAACGTGAGACTCTAGGCTTAGGCAGAACTACAGGGCTTCTGTGTATTGTAAACAATTAAGAAAATAATAGGACCGTGTAGCAATGCGAAACCATTGCCAAACACTCCCGAAAGGAAGCATCATTTATTTATGTGCAAAGGCATAAATACGAAGAGGGTAAATGCTGACAGTAGGCAAGGAAAGCATTGGTCTTTCAAGAAGCATATTAAGGGCCTCCCGGCAAAGTTAGAGTGGGCCAGACGTCAGAGGCGGCTCTGATGGGAAGAGGGCAGATGACTAAGAACAAACTTGAATTCAGCCTAAGAGCAGAAACGGGAGCTTCTGTTTAAAACCCACTTGCGCAATTGACTGGCTGTTTGACCTCTGGGCATCATTAACCTCTGTGTCTTAGTTTCTACATCTGTAAAGTGGAGATAGTAGTGCTTCCTGACTTCAAAGAATTATAGATTAATCAATGTCGGGGAAAATGTCTCTAACTTGGGCAACTCTATGTAAATATCCAGAGTAGTGTGTAGGGAAGTAAGGCGTAAATACGAAAGGGAAGGAAAAATCTGAGCTTCCTTTGAATGTATTCCAAATGTTAAAAATGAGAAAAAAAAAAATTGCTAATGTCCTCATCCTGGAAAATGCTATCAAGGAAAGAGCAGTTAGATGTGTATTTTGGGGAAAAAAGTCCTTTTAATGGTTAGACATCTTGTATTCTTCCGTGTGACTCCAAAGCCGAGCTGTCTGCTGATGTTTGTGAATTTGTGCCTGGGACCGAGGCCTCCTGGGTGAATCAGTATGAACCGACGGAAGCTCCTCCTGCCAGGAGCACTGGACCCGTGTCCACAGCTAGGGCTTGCCCTGGAGCGGGTGATGAACTTAGGGCTTAAGGGAGCTTCCTTATTGCTTTTCCCTCCCTGTTGCCCAGCTCTACGGGGGGCAGGGGGGGGGGCGGCCTTCACAGGTGATCCCCAAATTAAAATGTTAAGAATTCACACTTGGCCCCTCCCCAGCTTTCTCAAAAAAAGGGTAGACTTCCTCAAAGGGCCTTCAATTTATTGGCTGGCTTGAGGGCCTCATCAGGCTGAGGGGGGCGATGGGTGGGGAGGAGGGAGAAGGATAGCCAAGAGAGGTCAAATTGCCCCACAGGAACAAATAAACCGGACCCCAGAGGAGCTCTTGTGGTGCAGGAGGGAGGGAGGCAGGCCAAAGGCCTGGAGGGAGGAAGGGGGCTGGGCTGGCAAAAGGGTGGGCCAAGCACTAGAGTTGGGGCCTGTGTGTGGGGGGAGGAAGGGGGAGGAGAGATTTGGCCTGCTTGGGAAGATGGCGTCCTATTATGCGAGAAAGGTTTTGAGGGGGATGTTTAGAACTTTTACAGGGCCATGGACTCAGAGTTGTGTCTGTTGCTTTTCGATTCCACTTTCTCTCCTTTTAATGAGTTTGTTTGTCAAGATCTCGAGGCAGAGTGACTTAACAATAGTCCAGGTACATTCAAGAGACTGGCAGATTTTAAAACGAGAGCAGTAGAGAGGGCAGTTGAGTTATAGATGAAATGGTCCAGGGTCCTTGAAGCCTTGAGGTGCTTAGCCGGTCGCCTGGATGGTGGGGTTTGGGGCTGATCAGACTGGATCCAGTTCAACTATGCCAACAGTGTAGCCTACCCCAGTTCATGGTGCTCACTGCTGGGCACTAGCACTACCTTTTCTTAGACACATTTTGATGTCAAGAAGAGGAGAATCTGATCTAAGATCAGGCCAAACATACCCAAGGGCTGTCCTCAAGAGTGCAATGTTACCGGGGGACTTGGACGTCTCAGAGGCTTGGGTTGGTATCTCCCTACTGGGGAGAATCTCCCTACTGGGGATTTCTTGTTTTGCTTGCCAGTTAGGAACAGAGACTGGTGAGAAAGTTCTCTTGCACGAGGAGTTAATGGCAAGCCCCACTGTATTATGGATTTGTACATAACCCTGTATTATGTACAACTTTTATCTTGAGAGGGTACTTCCTCTGTTGCTTCGCTAATCATTGGTTTTTCTTTTGAATCGTGAGATGAACGGGTTATCCAAGAAGTGGGCCTATGACCTTCAGTGATGTTAAACAACAAAGTAAAGTAGTTGGAGATGCTTTTTGTACTGTTACTGTGTTTGGAAATGTTAACCTTCTGGTAGAGTCTGGTAGAGTCTACCTTCTCGTGGAGTGCTTTAGATCAGACTCAAACATCCTGAGCAGCCGGAGCCCTGATGTGTATACACACTCAGGCAAGGTATGGACGCCCTTTCCAAGTTCTGCACCCACCTCGCTCACCTCTCCCACCGGAGGGAGGAAGCTGGAGGACGGCCCGAGCTGTCTACACACGGGCGGCCATCATTTAAAAGAGAGGACACACTGTTGTACTGCTGCTCTTTCCTCGGCTTTCAGAGATGAACTCCTTTTTCTTTATTAGTATTGCCCGAAATGGAATAATAGAATAAACCTTGTGTCTGTTTTTATCTCCTGAATAAGATCTCTTCCGAGACACTTCTTTGGGGGAGTCTGGAATAATTAATTCTCTCCCCCCTCCATCTTTCTCAATGCATTTAATTTAAACTTTCTTAATGAAAACTCATCTCTCATAAACGCCGGCTTGGCCCATTTTGTGTATGCCTGCTATGTCCTGCTTTGAGTGATGTGTAAATAAGAGGCAATCTGGTGATGAGTTTTGCTTGTGTGGTGTGGAAGGGTGGAGAGGGAGGAGGGTTTGATAAATAGAGGCAACCAGAAAATGTACTTGATAATAACATGGCCATGATTGATGTTGTAATTCCTGAAAAATTATCATTGTGATATAATTATTTGTTTATGAACTGTGCCCTGAGACTCCCAAGTTTGTGATTATTCATGGCACAGATAAAACTCTAAAGTCAATAATTCATCAAGGGTATAATGGTTTTGTTTGGGGGAGGTGTGGGGGGGTCACATGGATATTACATCCTGTTTCTGACACTTCCGCTATAAATCTGAAAACTCCTTCAGTACAAGGAAGAGCCACCTCCTTACCCTCTGCTTCTTTTTTTTTTTTTTAAAGTAGCTTTAATAGTTTGCATAAATTTAAAAAACTGAAACTAATTTTACTTTTCTAGAAAAATTCAACATAGGAATGTTATCTGAGTCGCTCCTATTGGTGGATCTCATGATACCAAATAGGGAGAGACGAACAGAAAAATGAAAACAACTGTGCTTTATCTCCAGAAAAGTATAGGACAATCTTACACTAATCTCTTTGATTTTGATCCATACAAGGGGACAAAGGGAGACAAAAGGAGGCCCAGTCATTTTCAGAGAGTTGATGAGTTTGGCCTCATGATTCCTTCTTGAATTATGAGTGGATGATTTTACTCATACTTATCGGGAGTCTTGGCATCCCTAACCCCATTCTGCCCCCATAGAAGGGCTGATATAGTAGTTTGTCCAGTTTTGCCTATTTCCTTCTCATGGTTGGTTTTTCCCTGCCTCAGCTCACAGGGACTCTTTGTTGTGGATGTATTGTGTGCCAGGAAGCTTTCAGAGACCCCAGGGGGCCAGGCTCACCTCTCCAGCAGGGCTGGGTGAAGTGGTCTCAGAGAGCATGTAAAGTACAATGAGAACGAGAGATGTGTTTTCACAGGGACAGGCTCTTGCTCACCTTCCGTGCCTACTGAACTAGTGAACCTCTCTCCTCAAACTGCTTTCCACCTAAGCTCATGCCAGCATTACGTGAGGGTCATACACATACAGGAGGTGGGAGACTTACCTTAACAAACGTTTGTGAAAAACCCGAGTTATTCTGGTTGACTAGAGAGGCTCAAAATGAGATAACAATTTGATCTGGCTGCTAAGAAGTGACTGACCTCTCAGGCTGTTTTAATTAAGAGCTCAGAGTCCTGGGGCGCCTGACTGGCTCAGTCGGTAGAGCATACAACTCTCGATCTTGGGGTTGTGACATCAAGCCCTATGTTGGGTGTAGAGATTACTTAAAAAAAATTTACACCCCCCCCGCCCTCAAAAAAGAGCTCAGAGTCATGAGCAAGAGATGTAATGGGACTTCTGTCCTGGGTTGGTACCAGATTACACCTGGAGATCTATGATTGGCCCCAAGTGCCATATTTTAATAAGACCTCTTACAGGTTGAATTAAATCCTCGAAAAAGTTAAAGTTGTACCTCAGTACTAATTACATTTCCTTCTCATAATAAAGTATGTGGATGAAATTAGTGAAGGTGCAGTCATACTGGAGTAGGGTGGGCCCATAATCCAACAACTGGTATCCTTATTGAAGAGGAGAAGCACACTGGGGAGAATGCCATTTGAAGACATAGAGACACAGAGAGGGCAGATGGCCCTGTGATGACAGACACAGAGATCAGAGTGATGAATCTACAAGTCGGGGTGCCAAGGATTGCTGGTCACTGCTTGAAGCTAGGAATAGATTCTCCCTCAGAGCCTGCCAGAAGGAACCAACCATGCTGGCACCTTGAAGTCAGGCTTCTATCCTCCAGAGCTGTGAGGGAATAGATTTGTTTCCAGGCACTCAGTTTGTGGTAAGAAGGCAGCCCTAGGAAAGCAGTACAGGGGCCCTGACAAATTCTGGTATGCCCAGATGCGAGTGCCATGCTAGTGAAGGCATCTGCCACAGAGCCACTGGACGAAGAGCTGGAAGAACAGGTGGCAGCCTAGAGAGTTACCGAACACTGATGCCCACCTTCACATATTTGAAGGCCACTCAGATAGCAGAGGGCTCCACTGAACTCCAGAGGTAAGATTTCAGCTCAGCATCCTCTAAGTGTTACAACTGTCTGCTAGTAGGCTAGAAAGACCCTCACCACTAGAATTAAGGAGACGTGATTTCTACATGAGAGTTGCTAAGATCCTCTGGATGATGCCTGAGTTTACAGCTCATCATGTCAGGAGGATTTGTTATTAAATAGTACCTACTTGAGGATCTAAGATCCATTTACTTAGCTGTCCAGGGCATATGATGTCAAGGCTTACTAAGTTAGCAACTGCTTGGGCTCTTTCTTCTAATTCCCCTCTCTATTTGATTTGCCTAATTTATTGCTGTATACAGAATAGATTGTGCTATGGACACGTACACACATCCCCCAGGCAACATTTATTGATGGCCAACTCTATGCCAGCCGTATGGACTACCCAGGAGGCAGGAATGAACAAACTTGTTGCTTTGTCCATTTTGCTATTCCTTCCTTGATAGAAACTCAAGCTATCCTGCCATTACCACATGGACATTTCTAGTGGAATCTCTGCCTCTTGACAAGTCGTGTTTCATTTTTTCTTCCTTCTTTCTTTCTCCCTTTTTCTTTCTTTCTCTTTCTTTCTTTCTTTCTTTCTTTCTTTCTTTTTCTTTCTTTCTCTTTCTTTCTCTCTTTTTCCTTCCTTCCTTCCTTCCTCTTTTTCCCCCTCCCCTCCCTCCATCCCTCCTTCCCTCCCTCCCTCCTTCCCTCCCTCCCTCCTTCTCTCCCTCCCTCCCTCCCCCTCCCTCCTTCCCTCCTTCCCTTCCCTTCCCCTCCCCTCCTTTCCTTTCCTTTTCTCTCCTTTCTCTTCATCCCTTTCTTCCTTGTCTTTTCTTCCTTCCTTTTTCTTTTTCTCTCTTCTCTCTCTCTCTCTCCTTCTTCTCCTTCTCCTTCTTTTTACATGTCCTCTGAGCAAAGACTATTGGTGAATCACTGAGCTAGACACAAAGGGGGGACATGAAGGTGAACACCATCATTTCTGCTTGTGGGGGGTTTACCAGGTCAGTGCCCCCTTCTTTATAATGATTTCTTAGGAAAGCAGGAGCAGCGAAGGTTGATCACTTACCTTAGCCACCAGAGTTGTCTCGTAAGCCTGCTAGTTGTTGTCATTCTTTGGGAATTATTCTCAAGAACAGGGTTTGCCTTTTGTCACTACATGATATGAAGTATTGGCAAAGGTTATTTTTCTTTCTCTCCTAAGTCCTCCACTCTTTCTACTTTTTGAACCTGGATAATCCTCTTCCTAGCCTGAACAGACTATTTTCTAGGCTTGACAGTATACATTATCTCTTACCTTCGATGTAGTGCATAGGCCAGGTTGACTTCAAATTGTTTTGAATGTGCTCAGTATAAATAGGCTTTGTCTAGGAGTAGGCCAAGAGGGGTCAGAATTCCGGTCCACAAGGACTAAAATCAGTTTCTTTATGCTCAACCGATGCATAGCTTCCCTCTTGTCCCACCTGCTGCCTTTTTTGAGATTTTTTTTTTCTTGTTCTTTATTGCCAAATAAACGAGTCTCAGCATGGGCTGGGAAAGCAAAGAGGCAGGGTACAGAGAGCTGGCCGCAGATGCCTGTTCTGTCCATGACCTGCACTCTGGAGCCTCGACACATTGCCTGGCTGCCAGCCTGGCAAGGGAGAGGTCCTGTGCCTCTGGGAGCTCCGGGCCCTGGCTTGGCTTCCAGCCCCGTGCCCGGGGTGGTGACAGGGCTTCCTGACTGTCCGTGGGTCTGAGCCCAGAGCTCGCTTGCTCTCTTTTGGGCCCCAAGAGGTTTTTTTATTTCATTAGTGATGTATTTTAGCATTGATGGGTACAAATAAAGGACAGGGCACTTGCTGATACTAAGGGAGGCTTGAGCTTGGGTAAGAATCCAGGATTTCCACTACTTCTACTGCAGAAGCTCCAGATGCTGTGCCGATTTCATTGCATCCACCCCTGGCCAGCTGGTGCTCTTCAACTCTCATCGCCGCCACCTCGAGATCACAGGGCTGCAGCCCTGTGTCCAGGAATAAAGTGTTAAGGCCAACTGACATTGCCGTCAGCCGACAGAGGGTCAGCCCTAGTGCCATGCTCCTATAATTGCCCCTCTGCCTCTGCAGACCCTCCCCTATGGAAGGTTCTGGAGGCCACCACTAAGGGCCAGCGTCAGCAGCGCCTACTAGACCGAATGCCTTGGGGAGGCTGGCTTCAGCACTCTGTTCGGGATCGAGTTTCCAGCTTCAGCAATGTTTTGACTTACTCTATTCTTCTGACTCTCCAGAGCGAAAGAGAAAGAGCAATTTTGGATAAGTGTTGGGAGAACCCAACCCGGTGTTCTTAATTACCTTCTCCCTATTTCCAGTTTTCAAGTGTTTATTTCAAGGACCTTTAGAGGGCACTGTAGAGAAATCTAGGGCCCCACAACCATAACCACATTTCCGCATCTGCTGGTCTGACGCAAGCCTCCGTTAGTAAAAAGCACCCTCAAATTGGCAAATGTCACTGAAGACGTAAACTAGGGAATGACATTTACTACAGTTGGTGGCTCTGGGACAAAAGTGTTTGCCTTTTGCTTCAGCTCAACCTGTTCCTCTCTCTTCATTTTCTGGAGAGCACAGAATTAACATGTGACCCATCTGTATCCTTCTCTGAGAGAGAGCAAGCCGAAGTTTTCTTTCTTTTTTTGTTAGCCAGCTGACCTGCCTTCAAACGTGACCGGCTGCATGCTGCGCGCTCACCTAACCAAGAGCACAGCACAACCAGGACTTACTCCGTCTGGAGAAAGAAAATACATGTTTAGTGTAAAGAGAAGATAGAAGCAATGGAACGGTTGGTTATACGTTATAGATTGTAATAAATGAAAATATCGAGTGCATTTTCAATGATTAATGTATGAAAACTGTCATCACGTACTGTGCATTAATCAAGAAAAAATGCACACTTCCCATAGTGGTTAACGTGCAGGCCCATTGTTCAGCTTTGATAATGTGCATAATAATGCTCAGTATGACAATGAGTTGGGGTAGCTGAAAATTTAGGATGGTTGCAAGTTTGGTGTAGTATTTGGATTAGCATCTTAATCTGTGCCTTGTCAGCCTCATCACGACACGAGCTATGCATTTTTTTTTTTCCAAAACTAGCAAAAAATACAGATGTATCTTTTTTTTTTTTAGCTTTTTTTAAAAAAAATCAAGAGTAATGACCAAGGTACCTGCTTAAACAAATACTACCAGCATTCATTAGTTAGGATGGTTACATGTAAAAGAAATGATGCCAGATAGTAACAAATCCAAGAGAAGTTTATTATGAAAATGGCACCTGCGGATGAAAAAATTAAGTTACATAAAGACAACCATGTATGTGACATGTATGAGAATCTACAAAAGTATAAAAAGAACCCTGTTGTAAATGAAGTATGTACATTTCTGATTTGCAGCATTATCAATGGTCAATGAAAAAAAATGTTTCAAAATAAGCCAGGCACTCAGGAAGTTAGGTCCGGTTAGCTTCACACAAAACAAATATACCATAGCTGTCGCTTTGTAACGTTTTAATTTTTTTTTTTTTATATATACTGTAGAGTTGGTAACACTGCTAAGATTTTTACGAACAGAATATCCCTTTCCCCATTATTCAGCTACTTGGCACCAGTCTCCTCATAAAAGTTTTCATATATTTGTACAAGAAATAGTTAAAAACACAGACACAGTCTTCACAGGTAATGAAGTGTTTTTTTTTCATTTTGTAATTTTAAACACTATGGATTTAGACAGCAGCTGTGATTATCTGTTAGTTTAAATCACCAGAAATCATTTTGACACAACACAGAAACATTTATAAAAGAAAAACAAAACAAAACAAAACAGCTGTCTAGCTGTTCTTTGTAGCTGATAGGTGCATTCCTTTGATTGTTCGATAGCTAGAGTAGAGCTTCCAAAAGTAATCTTTAAATATCATGACTGGCCTTCTTCACCTTGTAAACCTACTTATATCCTTCAAGTAAGCTCACTATTAAAATTTGTGGCATTTCACTTCTTTTAGTTATTATTCCACAGTGATGTGGGCCCAACTCACAGAATCAAAGGTCCTAGAGGAAACCACTCAACACAGTGATATTCAAAGGACAGCCGAATTACTATATTAGCATTGCACACATAAACAAATATATATGACAATTCTATATTCCATTATCCCCTCCCCTTTTGTTTTTAAAAAATGTTGGTTGACCTTTGAAATAATTTTCTGTCTCACTGGTAATTGCTTTATATATTGCTCCATAGCCAACCTGGAAGGAAACCAAAGAAAAGCACCCACTGCTTATATAGGTAGAGCACAAGGGACTCTGGGAATGTTAACAACTGAGGCTATATGGCGTCAATTTATTTAATATATCTGAGCATTATTCTTCAGTGCTTTGTGTTGCACTCCAGAAGAAAAAGTCATACCCAGAACTCCACTGTGGGAAAAAATGGCTCCATTAACCTTGAGCTAGTTAAGAGTCTTTTTATCTCTGAGAATGAAGAAGATTTTGGAGAAGGGGAAAGGGCGGGGGGAGGAGAGATAGGGAGGGAAAAGGGGAGACTGGGGGGGGGGGAAGAAAGGAAAGGTTGGGAGAATATACACCAGCAAAGCAACAGCAGTTTTAAAAAGTGGAACGGAGGATTCACAGACAGTAGAAGCAGCATAGGGTGGACATTACAGAGGAAGGCCACCACACAAAACTCACTAACCCCCAAGAATCACTGATTCACTAGGACTGCAGGAATGGGACTGGACCACTCCGGACTAGAGAGAGAGCACAGAGAAGACAAAGGACAAAACAACTACATTAGCTTAGTATATACTGCATATAGTAACACACATTGAAACTGCAATGGGACTGACAGCCAAGGACACGTACACATTGCACACATTACAGTTCTCACATCTGTTATTAGATGCCTTAAAAACAGCTGCCAAAGATGGAGTGGAAGAAGAATTTATACTTGACAGTCATTTGGAGTGTTTGACACTACACTGATTTCTGGCAACAAAGACAAAATAGGAGATTTTTTTTCTTTTTCGTTTTTTTCTTTTTTTTTCTTTTTTTTTCTTTTTTACTTAATGTGCGGTTTTTCAGTTGCAGTTATCTGTTTGAAGCTTATTAACCCATTCTTTAGTTTTAAACCGTACTGGTTTCGACCTAGAAATAAGAGAACCAAAGGGGAAAAGAAAATGCCATCAAATCAAATCAGTCCCCCAAAATACAACCTTCCTTTTTTTAGCAAGAAATGAAGAAAAAAAAAAAAATCAAAAACATGTTAAATATCTTTTCCTTCTTTTACTCTGAAGTGTTACTGAAGTTGCAAAAATTAGCCTCAGTTAGACTGAGAAAAGGAAAAAAAATCCAGCTCAACAAAAGGCAGTATGTATCTAAACTGCTCCTCAAATCAGTTTGATTGAGTTTTTCCAAAAGCCCCTTTAAAAAGGGCTTTACTGACCCATTAAATTTAATGTGAGGCTATGTTTGTTAGTTGGGAGGTAAAAAATTTTAAGTCCTGCAGCAAACGTTAATGAGGGCTTTGTCTTAACTAACCAAGGGGACTGCAGCAGCGGACTCCAGACCAGGACAGAACACATTTTTTCCAAAACCCAGCCCAGGAGCTGCATTTTGTATGAAGACATTACAGATTAATAAATGATAGCACCATGGTTTTAGAAATTAAGTTAATGTTTCAGTAATTAACATTTAGTCCAACTTTTTTTTTTAAACATTCTAGTCACAGGCCAGAAATTAAGTTTAAGAACCCAAATTATTTTTATGTGCAAGTAAGAAAATCTTAAAATCTTAACCATAAAAAGAATTAAATTCTGCATAAAATTCTAAAATACTATCCCCCTATTTTTTTTTTTTTAAAGGAATTAGGAACCAAAACAAAAAAAACCACCCCATTTCATTTGACTTAGTCAAACAGGGCACATTGTTTCTGCTTGTCTCTTTCAATCTTGATCATATCAAGATCTTGATGAAGAAACCCAATGGTTGTCACTTGAGAAATCTCTTGACCACAAGACTGAGTATTCTATGGCAGAGGCATATACACATTAAAGACATCTTAATAAAGATGCAAAGGAAAGCAAAACAACCCAACACACATCTTAGAAGACAAAATGGCAGGCAACTGGTCATCTGACTCTCTGAAGGCAAAAAATAAACATATCTTTACAGGAAAGAATAAGTCAAGTTAAAGAAAGAGGGGGGTGGGACGGGGGCCGTCGTGTTGAGAGAGGACGCTGACCTGCTCGAATTCAAAGTGCTAGAATTAAAAGGTCTAAACGAAAACGCCGACGATGCCTCCGGGCGGAGCCCTGGCCCGCGCTGGGCGGCGCCTCAGTCCTCCTTGCGCTCCAGAGTCTGTGCCGCGTGGATGCCGTTGCTGTAGACGGGGAAGGGCAGCGTGGAGAAGAGTCCCTCGGCCGTGGTGAACACGTTGCCGGCGGGCATCTGCGTCAGGCTGGCGGCGCTCACGGCGCCGCCGAAGGGTCCTGACATGTTGAGCCGGTGCACGTGGTGGTAGAGCATCTCCATGGGCGTCTTGGGGTCGAGGCCGAAGCCGGGGCTGTTAACGTCCACGAAGTTAACAGCGTGCGCGTTGGGCAGCAGGTTGCCCTGCATGGCCAGGGTCACCTCTGCGGGCGCGTAGCGGATGGTGCCGGTGGTGTAGACCCTCTGCGCGGCCGTGCTGGTGGCGGCCAGGGTCCCCGTCACCCTGTGCACCAGCGGGAGCACGACGTTGCCCGCCTGCAACCTCTGCAGCGCCTCCAGGTCCCCAGTGTACAGCAAGGAGTTGGACGCGCTGGGGCCGCTGCCGCCGCCGCCGCCCCCACCCCCGCCGCCGCCGCCGCCGCCGCCGCCGCCGCCGCCCCCGGGGTGCTTGTCCCGCGGGGACGCCGAGAGCGGGGGCGAGAGCGGGTCGGAGGCGACGGGGGCCAAGGCGGCGTTGGCCGAAGCGCCGAACTGAGTCTTGCGGGCGGCGGCGCCGTCGGCGCCCGGCGGGGTGAGGACCGAGTCGGGGATGGCCACGTGCAGCCCCCCGCCGCCCCCGCCGCCCTGCGGGGACGGGAAGTGCTCGGAGCTGGGGGGCTTGGTCATGCTGTAGGGAGACTCGTTCCTGGAGATCTCCCGGTTGGGCGGGTAGTTCCAGATGCTGCTGTCGTTGTCGAAGTTGATGGGTTCCGAGATCTCCGTCTTGATCTTGAGCACCGAGGCACTGTTGGGGGACGACAGCAGCCGCGGGGGCTCCACGAGGCCCGCGTCCAGGCCGCCAGGGCTCGACGCGCTGGACAGGCGCCGGCGGCTGGCGCTGCCGCCCTTCTGCCGTTTCCGCCTCTTCTTGCGCTTCTGGTGCTTGCTGGAGGCCTGCGCGCCCGCCTCGCCCGCGCTGTCCGAGTCCTTGGCGCTGTCGGACGTGAGCGACTCGCAGTTCTGCAGCCGCAGGTCCGACTCGCTCTCCACGTAGCGCTCCACCTTGATCTGCATGGGGCCCAGCGCGCCGAAGCCGTCCTCGCCCGCCTTGGGGTTCTCAAAGTCCGAGTGCTCGAAGCTGTCGTCGCTGTCGCGGCTGTCCGGGTTGCTGGAGCTGTGGCCGTCCTCGTTGCAGTTCATGTCGTTGTCGCACGCGTTGCCCGACTTCTTCCGGTCGGGGTCCGGGTCTTCGCTGTTCTCGGACTGATTACCCTTCTCATCGGACTTGGAATTCTCGTTGTCCTCTGCGTGGGGCCAGTGGCCGGAGGTGGCGGCGGGGACAGGAGACACAAAAGACACCACATTAGCAGGGCAGGACCCACGTCGCACCTGCTGGGGATTGGGGAGGGTGGGGTGGACGGGGCAGGGCTGCGGAGGTGCGTTGGCCCACCTGAGCTGCTCCCCCACCTTAGTCACCTAAAGCCTGGGCTCGCTCTCTCTGTCTCTAGGCCCTCTATTAGCTGGGCCGTTACTCCAAGTGTGGTCCGCAGACCAGCAGCTTTGGCATCACCTGGATGCTTGTTACAAATGCACAATCCCCGCTTTTCACCCAGGCCTGCTAAATCAGATTCTGTATTTGAACAAGATCCCCAGGTGATCGTTTGGCATATTAACATTTGAGAAGTCCTGCAAAAATATTCAGGGCCTCAGAGTCAATAATCTGGAATAAGAGGTTAGTGACATAGAAAAATGATGGTATGCAAGGCGACTTTCTACAGAGGGCTGCACCCTCCGTTGGTGAATATTTGTTCATTATTGAAAACCACACTCCTAATTCCTAAAGGTATTTTTCTCTATCGTGCTTAGCCATGCAGAGAATCAGATGGTGCTTATTTTTATTTACTTTGATCTCTTCCCCCCAACTAGAATATAGGCTCCATGGGGCAGGTCGTGGAATTGTTGTCTTTTTTGTTCCCTGCTATGTGATACATAAGTAAGGAGCAGAGCCGGTCTATTTTAGAACTCCTGCCCTAGTAAAGAACTTTCATATGAATTCAGTTTAGGATAGGAAAACAGTCAAAATCTTCTGTGCTTTGCACCTCCTTCCGCTTCCCTGAAGGTTTGTCGAGGGATATGGGCTTACAAGCCTGGAGAGCAGGTGCCCTACGGATGGAAGGTGGTGGTGGGGGGAACCCCTAGCCATCTGGCACGTTAGACGGAGAATAGATTTTCCCAGTAACACAACTCAGAAGATTTAGGGATGATGCTGAGTTTATGGCTCTGCCGTGATGCTTTTGGATGGCAGCCTGGACTAGAACCTTGGGCAAATCATGGAACTACTTCATTTCCGTAGAAGAGGTTGGGTTAGAAGAGGCTTAGGATTCTTTGCAGCTGTAAGATACTGTGAGTTCTGTGCTTGCCGGCTCTAAGTGTGTCTGTGGGAGTGGGGGTTGAGGATTGGAGGAAAAGTAAAATTTTAAATTAACTTCCTTTTGCCCCAAAGAACTACTAGAAAGTCTGCTTTCCAAAGAGTCATCACCAATGCCATTAAGTATCCTGCTTTGGAGGCTCAACCCCAGCTTGGTAAAGGTTTGAATACGTGGGGCTCAAAGACAGAGACTGTCGTAGAGGTAGCGCAGATAGCCCTGCCTACTGCTCTTGGTAAAGAGGCCAAAGCTAGCTAAGAGGTCCGGGCTGACGTGGAGTGATTGCTGAATCAATCAGTCTCTCTCTCTGCATATTTGTGTACATATGGACACGTTGGGATGTATAAATATATACCTAAACATGACATTATATATGCACGTAGATACCAATATGTATACACATATGCACATATATGTGTGCACAGATGTATGTGGTGGTACACAAACGCACACACACACGTGTGCAGAGAGAGACTCAGTATCTACTTGATGTCCGTGTATCAACCTATGTCTCTGGATCCGACGGAGGGGTCGCTGTGCTCCGCCGGCCGCCCTCGGGCCCCCGCCCACCCCTCATGTTCGGACAGGCAAGCCGTGAGCGCAGAACATGGAGAAGGAGGAATACCTGTAATACCTGAGGTATCTTTAGAGTCTGATTCTGAGTCGGACGTCTCCGAAGATTCCGAAGTCTTCTCCGGCAGGTGGGGGAGCTGTGCGATATCCATGGGTGTGTCCTTGTACTCGGGATTACTGCGGGGGGAGGGAGGCATTCATCAGGAGGGCAGACACCCATTCTCGATGGTCTGCTTCTGACCATCTTCTCCCCACTTCCTGGCCCCAAACTTTTGGAGTTGAGAGTTTAAAAGACGCCGTGAGAAGTCATTTCTCAGCTCCTTACGGGACTCTTGCAGAAGCTGGGAGTTCACGTGCTGGGGATACAGCTGCACCCCGCTACAAGGGCTGAATACCCAAATGCCACAGGAAAGCCACTAAAAGGCTTTTAAATAATCAGGGAGCCCTGGGGGCCAGAACACTGTGCTGCTTGACATCCCTCCCAGTCTAACACCTGGGGGGAAGCGAGGGTGAGAAGTACTCTCAGCTAAGCCTTCCCAGGCCTCCTGGTGGGCCCTATCTTCTCTTGGGCTCCTAATGAGTCCATTGCCTCCGTACCCTTGTCCTGGTTCCTTGATGGAGCTTCTCAGCTGTTCAGATGGCTCTACAGCTACCCGGGGTGGGGGCGGTGTGCCGAGCCCTCGGCGCCTGATGATCTGACAGATGCACAGGTGCACCTTGGGATGCATGGATTATGGCTACTGAACTGTCAACACACCCATTACAATCACATTTTCAGCCGCTCATGTGGTGTACACCTGTGGCTTGTTAGGCTGGGGCTCTGATTGCAGTGGGGAGAGACCCAGTGTGAACGAGGCCCTAACAGAATGGATCTAACCCCATTTGCACAAACGTGCTTAATTTTTGTTCTATTTTTAATTCAGAAACAGGCCTCTTCTGGAAAAGAGAGTTGTGTCCGGTCAGTTTGAGTTAGTTATCTTCTAGAAATGCCACTTCAAGGCCAGCCCAATGTACGAGCAACGTGGGCTCCTGTCATCTTGAGACTCGAGGAAAGCCTCTTGCCTCGAAGCGGAAAAGGGCCTCTTCTACCTTCCATGATGGCTAGCCAACCAGAGACTTACCAGAGACGATCACTGATCCGTTTGCTACTCTCTAGTGAAATTCCTATAGTAAAGAGCCACGTTTCAGTAGCTACTCTAAAACGGCCGGTGTTGCTCGGAGGGTTAACTCACTAAGATGGATCGTCAGGCATTTACGCCTTAGTGTGAATTAGCTTCAGTAGCAGAGCTTTGTCGAGATAATCGGGTGAGACTAATGGTGGGAAGGTGGCCTGAGCGCTTACGCCGTCTCTGAACACTCCGGAGTCCCTGACTCTACCAACGCGCGAGGGAACAGGGAGAAGAGCAGTAGAGGGCCAGTCCTTTCATGACAGGGAAGGAGAGGCCTGAGTGGGCCCAGAAGTGAGGGATTCTGAGGAGGCAGAGGTGGTATGAAAATATTGCTCAGGGAGGAACAAAGGACAGGAATGTGGGAGAGAAAAACAGACTTCAGTGAGTTGCTCTTTTGCTAACATAAATAGTTGCTATTTTGCCAAGGCCACGTCCTTTTCTTCTAGATCTTTAGCCTAGAGAAGTGATACCGATACATGGTGGGCGTGGTGGAGTTTCCTCTGCTGACGCCTGTCTGTATTAGTCTCCTTTGGTCCAGATGCCACGGGACTTCACAAGTCATTTGTCACCCAACTTGTAACCTTTTATTATTGAACTCAGGGTGAGTCTTTGGGTCAGCTGAGATGGGTCTACCTTGTCTGAGACTGAGGCCCTTCAGCCTGAAAGCTAGTCTTTGGTACCCAAACTGCTTCTGTCCTCTCCCTATGGAGTTAGATGGACTAGAATCACTGGACACTTAGGAGCTTGTATCCTTTGATCCCAGGCTAGATCAAGGGTGTTGATCCCAAATTTCATGGACTGACCTCTACTTCACCCTTCTCATTGCCTGCATTTGGGGGCAGAGTAGGAAGTCATGAGACCGATGAAGCAGTAAGAAAGATCCAGACCAGAAGGACTCTCTCTGAATGGGAGCGGCAAGTGTATGGATGACTTCAGTACCCTATGTTACATCAGCACGGGGCACAGATATCTTCTAGTCTGTGGTGTCCCTGTTACTAATGCCTGATTTCTAATAGTAATGGGTCTTCCTTGGCACAACACCATTTTTGACCAGCCAAGGAATGTCAGTGCCACAGTACTGTATTCTATTTTCTCGCTGGCATGTGAGTGTTTACAACCTGCATTGCACATAGCCACCATTCCATAAGCCTCTTGGAAAAAAGGATTCCTTGATATCAGAACCCATCTTGAGCATATCACAAACACAGGAGAAGGTTCTAATGAAAATCAGGCCTCCTAGAAAGCCACATGAAATACACATACTTGGACCTTTAGAGAGAATTAATGTAGAGTAGAAGAGGTCAAAAAAGGAAAAAGAAAGTAGATAAATGAAGACTCTTTTAAGTGGCGCCCATTAAGGCCCCCTCTAAAGCAATAATCATTAGTGTCTGATTGATAAGCTATTGGTAGCAAGCACATTCATGCCTTCGAGTCATCATCGACGTTCACGAACACACTCTGAAGGCTCAGTGGGCTGATGAGCTATGGTTGTCAGCGTCTCGGCTCCATTTGGCTGTCTCAAAGAAAAATGGGATTCAGGTACTCCCTGTCTAGATTATCAGCCAAAGGGCACCAACTTCCATTCATAAGACCTACCGGAAGCTTTCCTATTCAGACCACGTGTGGGTGCTGCGTGGTGGCTTTCGGCCAAGAGAAGCCAAAAACTGGAATGACGGTGGTGGGAGACAGCCTGGCCTCGAGCCTCCTGATAGCTTCAGGACAGGATTGGTGGAAAACCTCCTGGAAATTCTGCCCCCAGAAGCAGACCACCCTGGCTGTCGGTCTTGGTTTTCTTTTTGCTCGTTTGACTCCCGAGGTGGAAAGCAGATGAGGAAGGCGAGAGAAATGGGGTTGCGGACTAGAATTTAGGGAGCTGTTGAGCCTGGCCTCATTTACGGATGTCAATTTGAGGGCACATTAAGATAGCAGTACAACTGGACTGAGGCCACATGGCATCAGGCACAAGAAGATTGCTTTCATTTATAGACTGATATTGCCCTGATTCTGGCAAAGCAGCTCACTCAGCTTACCAAAACTTGAATGCCCAGGGAATCCAATGCGGTGTAATATGCTTAAGCTTTCAAAGGGATGGAATACAGGGGGGATATAATGCACCCTGCCCCTTCTTCCCCATGCCCTTTTGCTTAATTTTCTCAAGGACTAGAATGCATGAGTGTAGGTTTATGGGGTGGGGAGAAGCAGGTGCTTCTTGAATGCTTCATCTGTGGGCAGAAGTCTGTAATTTTTTTTTTTTTCCCCTAGCCTGAACATTTGTGGGGGAAACCAAAGCAACTTCTGCAGAGCTGCCCAAAGGTTGGCAGACCAAGAATTACTGAAAATGTTGTGAGTCTGCCCTGGACGTCCCCTCCAAAATAGCTCTGATCTTTTCATATTTGTTTGAGTCCCATGGAAGGCAAAGCAGAATTTCCACATAATTCCACACCAGAGACTGCCAAAAGATAATAAAACATGTCAGCTATTAACCATGGGCTGCATATTTTATAACTGACACAGAAATGAAAAAGAATTAGAAAATATACCTAAGAAGATAATTCACCCAGATGATATTCTTCTCATTTGCGTTCTTGGCGTTAATAGCTATGGTGGCACTAGATTGTATCCAAATATATCCTCCATTCTTCTGCATCCAGCGATAGTACTTCGTCACACACTGGCCCTTATTCAGCACTGGGGGTAAAAACAAAACAAAACAAAACAGAAGGCATCGCATATTAAGACGAGGACCAAATGATTATCATCTCGGCAAAACGGCACGCTTAGAAAGGGGAGGTCCCGCACTAAGCCAGGGGTGCCCTTCTGTAAGCTTAATGTAGAATGCCATTAGTAGGACAAATAAAATCAACAATTCAGTGGAGCGAGGGTTACTAGCATTTGTAGCAAGACTTTATTCTGTTTTGGGCAGCCATGGTGTGAACGGAAGAATAAAAGGACTACAAATCTTGTTGGCTCACAGAATACCTAATGTGGTGTGGATATTGTCAATGGGTTTGACGTCAGACGCTAACAAAGGAAAATCTGTATGTGATTTATTCATAGCTGCGAGGTAGATCTCTTTGAGATTCCAGATATTTGAATGGTTCCGAAGATGCTTTACCCGACTTTGATCATTTCACCTCAGTGCAAGCGGTATCAACCAGAGTCCTCATATATCTGTTCCTTTTGATTTTGTCGAACAGAATTTATAGTCCATGTATGAACGAAATTTACATTGGTCAGTCAGGGGAAATTCTGGTGAGACTTTACTGACTGTGGGAGCAAAATAAATCCCCCGGCCAAGTCAGAGAGAAACCCTGGCCTAAGGGAGGCACAGAATTGACTTGGTGAGAGCCAAACAGAGTGACAGCTCCACACAGGCTCTGAAATATGGCCCCAAATGAAGGAACAAGTAAAAACAATCAGTAATGTGAATGGTGCCATTAAATACCCACTGAAGGAGAGCTTTAAAATGCAGATGTTAAAAATGATAACTTTAACCAAAATCTTGCCAAGTTGAAATTGATTTGATTTGTATCTGGGTACTCCTGAGCTAGTAAAAGGGGAAAGTGCAGTAAATCATCCCTTGAAATAAAGTGCTATGGAAAGGAATGGTTTAAAATGATGCCGGAAATGTGCAAAACCTGCTGTTACTACTTGGCTAGGGATCGCAGCGACTCCACACCCCCGAAAGCGCGCCAGCTGGTTGGCCACTAGAGGGCAGTGTGCACTCGTCCACGTTGCCCACTTTTTGGCATGTCCTTGTCTCCGTCTGCTAAAATGAAAAACCTCTAACTGCTGTAATAAATTTGGCTAAATTAGCTGCTAAATGGTTATCTCAAGTAATATGTATTTGCATTAATCATCTTGCTCTAAACCAGAACAAGCCAGAGTCCTAAAGACGTAGTAAATTCATATTGTCCATTTAATTACGGCTAATAAGTGCTTCATATACAATAGTTTCATGAAGTACATTTTGATTTTTTTTGGGGGGGGGGAGTTTGGATGGGTAAAGGGAAGTCACTTTGGAAAAGAGCCGTGTTTTAAGGCTGTGGAAACTCATCCCGTCACGTCCAAGCCACTCTTCGTGGCTCCAAAAGTGATCACAAATCCCTCTCCACATCTCATGTCCCTAAACATAGAAGCCCCGATGCCGGTCTCCCATGCTCCCTTTGCCTCACGATGCACTCAATGGATGGTTGTAAAATGTAATAATTATGTCTTCACAGTTGCTTGAGAAAGATTGGCTTTGATGAGTGCTTCACATAGTGGCAAGCTCTGTTCTGAAACTACTCAGCAGTTTAGGGTATTTTTAGGGCCCGGAACTGTCACTTCTCTTGGCGGCGAGGCTCCAAAGGTAGCATTGTCCTCTCCTTTTGTAGGCAATTGTAAGTTCTGCCATTCTGCATGCATGGCTTCCCAGGCTACAAAACTGCGTGGTGAAGCTGAGAGCAGGAAAATACTAACTCTGCCGTACAGCTCTTCTGTCAAATCGCTGTTGCATGCAACAAGATGTGCTTTTATTCAAATCCTCTCAACCTGGTTACCTATTAATAGAGGAAGGACGGGTTATGAAATTCTGCCCACTATTTTCAGAGAGAGAAACGGAGAGCACCCCCATTGGTGGTCGGTGTATAATTCTATCTGCTGTTGTCTCTGGACTAAGGAATAATTGCAAATGGATCTAGTATTTTTAACGAGGGCAAAGAGATGAAGAGGCCCCTTTTTTTGGAATCTCACCTGAAGAAAACACTGAGCTGGCAGGCCAGATCAGCCCAGACCGGCTGGGGATTCCGGACTGCACTTTGACCATATGTAGGCAAAATTAAAAAAAAAAAAAAATTATCCCCAGGATACAGTGCATAGAAAGGGGAAAAGTGAGAAAGGACTTCTAAAGTTAAATTAGAGTTTGCAGAATCAGTAAAGATCCCCCCCGCCCCCGACCCATTCCTTATAATACTTTCTCTTATTTAAAAACAAAGAAACAAAATCTCAATTCTGAAATGCATAGCTAGCAAAAACATCTGCCTCCTTGGTGAGCTCCACGTGTGTGCCGTGAAAGGCGCCGAAAGACTAATGTGGTGTCGTCTTTTGGAGCTAAGGAAATATGACTCTGTTTCCTGAGAATAAATACAGATTTAGTAGGGCCCAATAATGCAGGCTTCTCCATCAGCCAGGCCAAGGGCCATCTAGCAAAGAGAGGAGACCTAACAGAGAGGCAGGCTTGGTAGGTCTGTGTGAGGAAGTGGTTGTGGAGGGACCGCTGAGGAAGGGGGCCCCCTCAGGTTCCTTGGGGAGTCAGGCAGCCACCTGAGTGCCTTAGGGTGCTGTGGGGAATGCCACAAAACGAGTTTCACCTAATCCATTCCCCCAATCCCTGGGACAGCCAGACAAACGGTTCTGAAGAGGTGAAGGTGCATTCTGGCCTGGATGCCGGTCTTGGCTCTTTCCTGAGGACTAGTGTTTTCTGAATGCGACCTCCATGTGTCAGTGGGAAGCCGGAAGTGAGAGAGAAGCTATAGCAGGAAACAGGGACCAAAATACTGCCCCCGTTGGTTTTGTTTTCCAGGAGGTGCCACAAAAAGAAGTCACAATGGAATTTTGCTTCTTTTAAGATGAACAAGGAATCGTTTTTGATTGGGGCTCCAGAATATAAATTTATGACTTTGGGATGAAGCTTCTTTCTTTAAAAAAAAAAAAATCATACTGGCAAATCAGTTGGATTATTCCAGCTGCGCCAGAGGCAGGCTCTGACAGTTTTTCCTGAGCTCATGTGGTCCTAATCAGCTCAAGAAGAAAAGCCACCTTGGTGCCAGTTTGAAAGAGATTTTTAGTTTGTAATAAATTAGACAACTTGAAAAAACACAAAAACTTTTTCAATTCGCTTTAATCCAGTGGCTATTGTTTTTTATTTGTGAGTTTTAGCTTTAGCTAATGGAGCAAAATGAGAGAATGTTTGTGTCAGGCAATCTCCTAAAATCCCCTTTGTGGGGAAAATCCGAAAAAAGCATGACGTAAGTTACTTGATATGGAAGTCCTAAAAAAATAGCTAATTGTCCCTTGAAAAGAGATACATAGTCATCAAACCAATGAGCTGCAGACTAAGTTCATAACAATGTGCTCAAACTATAAAGAGAGGAAGCAGAGAGAGAAAGAAAATTTATATGTGGGTTGTATTTTTAGCTTCATACCATGATACGGTCTGAGTACTTTTAACACATAACCTGGCATCTTTGATGTATCTCAAAGTTTACTTTTTGGTGTCCAAAATTTTTGATAGAGCAGCCCGTGTGCCCCTCACTGGATTCACCGGTCACATCACAACATCTCTAGAATTATGTTGTTTAGGTTGTACCACAGGAATTAGTTTTTGTTTTTTTTTAAGATTTTATTTATTTATCTGAGAGAGAGAATGGGAGACAGCATGAGAGGGGGAGGGTCAGAGGGAGAAGCAGACTCCCCGCTGAGCAGGGAGCCCGATGTGGGACTCGATCCTGAGACTCCAGAATCATGACCTGAGCCGAAGGCAGTTGCTTAACCAACTGAGCCACCCAGGCGCCCAAGGAATTAGTTTTTATATAAGGCTCTCACAACCTTTCGATGGCCTTTACGGAGATTATACAGGGTAATCGTGAAGACATGGGGAGGATGGATACGTGTTTCCCAGGTTCACTTACAATCTCGAAGGGTCCCAGGTATCATTCTGAGCACCTCTGCTAGCACGTGAGAACTTGTTTCTTTTACTCTGAAGTCCAGCGTGTAACCAATTGTTCTTGGCTACTGTTGCTCTGAGGAGAACCAAGAAGCGGTCATCAGCGCCTCCCCGCGGTGCAAGCCAAAGGTGCCTTTGAGTTACAGGCTGTGCTCTTTAGAGGGCAGAGGTGACTCCACGTTTGTGAGAAGAATATAGCAAGGAGACGTAAATCCTCCTGGTCGAACTGTTCCAGTCCTGCTCATCTGACAATTTTTGGCTATTGGCATCAAAATCCCACCCACCCCCAATTGTGAAGGGAGTGACCAATACAGTTCAATCAAAAGAAAACTGCAGGGTGTTACTGAATATCTTTGAAAAATGTCAGCTGGCCTCTTGGCTTGAGTTTAGCGGGAGGCATACGAGAAATGTCCTGCCTGTGGAGGAGAACTCCTCTCGCCCTCAACCTGACGAACTCTCGCTGAAGCACACATCCATGGCTCTGCACACAGGCACCAACAGAGGGATTTCAGTTTTCCTTGGGAAAACTTTGTCCCCAGAAATAGACCGATGATTGAAAGGACATAAAGGAAGCCTGTGTCTGTGGCAGGAACATAATTCTGTTAGTAAATCAAAACAAAATCAGTACAAGTTTGCCTTCAGAAATATGGAGAAAAAAAGAGAACATGGTCTCTTCCTGTTGGGCTGTTCTACCAAATCAAAGCCAAAGATTCTAAATAGTGAGTTACTTGTGTCTTAAAAAAGAAGGAAGCAGTCTAATTCAGTTTGAAGAGGAGATGAAGAACAGATATCAAAAGCGGTCTTTTAGCAAAGTGTCTCACAAAAGGACATTTTAGTGGTTTGCATATGCATTAAAAAGCTGCAATACTTGGTGTATTCAGGTAAGTATAGAATAAATAGGAAATGGTGAGATCATCGGAGATTGCACACTTCACATTCACACAGCTGAACAAAGAGCTTCATTATCGTCATGGCGATAGGAGGACGCATCTGCTGCGCCATTCACCCCTCCGTGAGGTACCTTCAGAGAATGGAGGGGGGGTGCTTTCTCTCAGGAACCCAAATACTATTTCAGAGTTCACTAATGTGGAGAGCGTGCAAGTAAGGGGGGGGTGTGTGTGCTAGAATCACACCTTTCTACTTAATACCACAGTTGGGTGCTTAGCTGTAGCCACTGGTTTTCTTTCTACATTCACAAAACTGGCAGATGAAACATGAAAAAGAATACTGACTCTTTAATCTCTGCTTCTCCACCTAAGGCCCAAGGCAGGCTGACAGGGAACTTCATTCTGGAAACAGGACTTTTTTTTTTTTTTTTTTTTTAATTCTGGATTACTTTTCCCTCTGCTTTTGAAAACTGTGGGCTATAGGGGAATGAACCCGACATAGACTTAAAACAGGAACAAGTTTCTTTATCTAAAAGTTATCGTCCTTGATGCTTACAGGAAAGTCATTTTCAAAACCCACAGGAGAAACAGCGTTGAGGCAGAAACTGGGGCATTAGGTGCTTTATTTACTTGCAAGAGAGACAGTTTTTCATTTAGAACTGCTCACAGGATCAACCAAGGCTTTGATGCTGTGCAGACTTTCCTATAGATTTTGCAATTAGTGAGCTGGATGTCTTAAGTAGCAGGCATCCACAAATTGGTTTTTAGTTTTTTTGTGAATCTATGTGCCGAGCAGTATTTGGTAAAGTTTAATGATATTTGATACTTAACGTGAGTTACGAGCTTGAGGACAGAAGACCTGTGGATGTTCTGTGAATGACTATGCATCATCTATGGATTTTCCCCCTAATACACTAATGACAGGCCCTGCTTGAATCGCTATCTGTGTGATTTATAACCTCAGAAGAGGTTTTTTCCTATACCACTGCCAATTGATAGATTTTTATTAACTGTTAATATTGAATCATGCAGAAAACTTTTCATTGATTTAGGACATGTCAATTTGTTAAGGTTTAAAAAAACAAATTCCCCTTTTCTTCATGATAGTGTACTGAATTGGGAGACCAAGGCTTTTAAACACCTATGGTATCGTGTTCTAGGACGGGAAAAATCAGTGATGGTCAGCATGAGTGACATTCGAGATCTCAGATTTTTTTTTTTCAAGCTGTTTTCAGTTCAGCCAGAGTTTCTTTACCCCTCATTCCTGCCCTTCTTGACCTAAAATAGTCAAGGACAGGGTATTTCTTAGCCCTTACACTTTGTTGGTGGGGGGTGGGGGTGGGGATTTGCCATATAAAGGGAAGCAGTGAACTCTTCAGGGAATTAAGAAAACTTTATGGCTGGGAAATGAGGGAAATGGTGGATTTATTCACTCACTCAATAAATATTCTTTTGAGCGCCTACTTACTCTGTGCCAGACACGGGGGGATCTCTAAGTATGCAAAAATTGGTCATGGGCCTGTCCTCCTATTAGCCTCAGTCCCGTAATTCCATCCCCTTACCAGTGATTGGCTTAGGTTTGGAATATGGTGAAACAGCGGACAGTTGAGATCCCCGGGGAGGTCTCTCTTGTTGGGAGTTGTTGGGGAAGTTTTCTTCATTCTGAAAATAGGACTTACCTCGATTTCCATTGCTATGGGAGACAAGTACTTACCGTTTTCACTAAGAAACTTATAACCGTGATAATTCTTAGGGG
This sequence comes from Halichoerus grypus, assembly GCF_964656455.1. NCBI lineage: Eukaryota > Metazoa > Chordata > Mammalia > Carnivora > Phocidae > Halichoerus > Halichoerus grypus. The sequence continues at coordinate 90,546,600 of NC_135719.1, read as the reverse complement.
AAGTGGGACGAGGGTCAGAAAGCACGGGGGTCTGATCTTGTCCTTTTAAAAATGAAGTATTGGGGCGCCTGGGTGGCTCAGTCGTTAAGCGTCTGCCTTCGGCTCAGGTCATGATCCCAGGGTCTTACGATCGAGCCCTGCATTGGGCTCCCTCTTCCGCGGGAAGCCTGCTTCTCCTTCTCCTGCTCCCCCTGCTTGTGCTCCCTCTCTTGCTGTCTCTCTCTGTCAAATAAATAAATTCTTAAAAAAAACAATGAAGTATTGGGCAAGGTTAAGCTGGAACGTAGGGAGAACTAAAAAAAGGTAGAAGGATGAGGTTGCATCTTTACTTCAGATTTATTTTATGTCTCTCATGGACCCTGTGTTTCTGGATGAGGTCATTTTATGAAGTCCCCTGAACATCTTTAGCAAGAAATATATAAGTGGTGGCATAGGTATACAGAAACTAGTGTTTGGCAAAATCAGGAATATTTAAAGGAGCCCAGACAAATGTCATTTATTCACCTGTTGTGTAGGTTTTCAGAAATCCAAAGACTTTGTTGTGAAAACGGGTCAGATTCTCCCAGGTGGCAGTCACTGTTGGTTGTTCCCTGAGCAGCTATTCCTTTTTTTTCCAGTTTTATTTAAAAATAATTGACATACGTCACTGTGTGCGTTTGAACACGCAGCACAGTGGTTCGATTTACATATATTATGAAACAATGACCACAAATAGGTTCAGCTAACCTTCATCTTCTCATGTAGGTAAAATAAGAAGAGAAAAGAAGGATAAAGGAAGAAAATGTCCTCCTTGTGAGCTCTTCGGATTGACTCTGAACCCCTTTCCTATAGATCCTGTGGCAGTGTGAGTTGCAGTCGTCATGGTGGGGATGGAGCAGCTGTTCTAGCACTTCTTTCTGGATCAGGGACCTTTCCCGAGTCCCAGGGGGGACAAGCCTTGATTGTTTAAGCCAGTCACGGTCACTGCATCCAGTGTGTGGCTCAGGCTTGGGCACTTGATGAAATGCTGGACAATGAGACATGGGGGCGGGGGGCTCTCTATCTGGGAGGGCTGCGACAAGTATTTTCTTTCAGAAATGAACACAAAATAGTGACTGACCCTTTCCTGACTTTGGACATTGTCTTGTGAGGGACTGGTGATGGGTAGTGCTACAGCTGTCTTTTGATCATGAAGAGAAACTGAAGACAATTACAGAGGAAGTTTAAGTCCTTTTTGCTTGGGTTTTCTGTCACTTGGAACTGGATGCATTCTAGTCAATGTGCTCCACCAAAAATTCTAGGAAGCCAGAGGGGATGCAGAGTTCATAAAGAGGTTCAAATGACCTGATCCTTAATTAACGCTAAATTTTTGGGAAAACCACTGTATGCTAAACACATACACAAATTAAGTCCCTATGCCCCTCATCTGCGTTAAACTAGGAAAAGTTTGAGGTTTTTTTTTTTGAGATAGGCAAGGTGTCATTAAATCAACATTTTAAGGAAAATAGTTATAAAATATACACCAGCATTTTGTTCTTAATCTCGTATAAAGTACAAGAAGTGATGGAACTGATCTTATTTTGGTTGATTTAGGTTAAAATGGATGTCTTAGAAGTATTTTTTTTTTTTTCTGATCATGTTTTATAAGAGCAATGGGGGTTAGTTTCTCTCAAATATCAGGTATTCCTTATTATGATAATAAAAGCAGCTACTAACTGAAATAGGAACAAGGAACAGCCCAGGGATCCACGTTCGGATTGTATTAGAATATATCCGTCCCATCGAAGTGCCAGCTTACTTCCTGGGCAGAGAGGAAAGATGGTGTGTTGCTGTATTCTGTGTCCTTTTACGCTCTTCTAAGCCTGGAATGTCCCTAACCCTGCACTTTTGCCCATCTCCTGCCACTGTGGCTTCCTGCCATCCTCTTTCAAGGTCCAGGGCAGATGTGGTGCCTCTGGAATTTCTTGTCAGTCCTCCCTTGTTGCCCCGCGCCCCCCACCCAGTCTCTGGGATTTCTGTGTTTTATTCATCTCAATAGTCCTCATTTGATGCTACCTTTTCAAAATTGGCTGTTTTCATGCTATCTTCCCTGCTAGTATGTAAGCTCCTGGAAGGTAGAGACCACATCTTAGTTATTGTTCAAACCTTACTGCAATACCACAAAGCTTTGTATATAGTAAGTACTCACATATGTTAGGTGAACTTGAACAGGGAAAATGTTACTGTTTGTATTCACACATGCAACAAGTACATGGAAAAATATTCACCTGGGGAAAAAAATGAAAGACCTCCTTTTGCTTACGAGTTGACTGTTACTTCTATTTAGACTTTATTAGCTTTCTCCACTCCACTCAAAACTTTGCACCTTTGTAAAGAAGTCCATCTCTTTATTAAGTAATCACATACTCGTTTCATTTGAACACTGCCTGAGATCCCTCAGAGTCAATTCGCTACTTATATTTTACTAGTATTCACAAAATTCATCCAACTGGAGGGGAATATGAAGCCCCCTAAGATTGCTAGTCAGTTTGTATTTACTTTTACTTCATATACAAGAATGCCTTCGAAATACTAGTATAAGTCAGTCCTCAAACGTTAACGGGGATGGGAGTCCGCTAGGGATCTTGTTAACTGCAGGTCTGGATTCATTAAGCTGGGGGTAGGCATTTCTGTAATGCAGTGGAGGAAGGACACTCAGCTGATAGGCCCTTGCTAGTCTCTGTTCTCTGTGTGCCTGCCTTTAGCCTGGAAAAGCCAAAATCAGTACTCTCCCAAAAAGGAAAAAAAAAAAAAAAAAGACGAAAATACCGGTCATTCACTTCTGCATAAAACCCTGACTTGACAATCTTTTTTCGTTAATGGACAGGCACACGATGTGGGCTGACTTGGCTTCTGAAAACAGTCTGACATGGTAGCTGTTATGTGTACCTTCTTTCAGGGGCATTTTCATATTCATACAGAAGAAGATGAAAAACTCATTTGCTTTGGGAAAAAGTCCAGCCAATGATCGGGTTGCGGCTAAATCCCCGAAGTCCCAGCCCTGAAAAAGGCTAAGATCAGAGACTAGAAAGAAGTCCCCTGTGTTCTTTGCACTTGGCCCACCCACCAAACTTTGCACCTTCCTCTCTCCCCCCACCGCAGCTTCCTTTCCAGTGCGCAGTGGCTGCGTACCCAGATCAACAATTAAATTCCCCCTTTGTTTGCGTGGCAGATGACAAATGCATGGAGGACATCTTGTGTTTCCGAGGCAGGCAGGGCACTTACTTTGATTGATGCTCGGTTGTGGAAAAAAATGAGCTGGGAAGGAATTACAATGGAGGGCCTGCAGACTGGAAGGGGGATATACTAATTAGTCCTGCATTAAGCAGTCGGCTTGCATTTGGCGATGAGACGCCTTCAGGAGGGAAGCGGAGGGGTTATTGATGCAAAACAGCATGCAATGCATTCTGCCAGGTAGCTGTGCATGACTTTTGTTAAGAAGGATAAAATTTTGTAATTAAGAAATAAAGGCTGAGGCTAATGTATTTTTTTTTAACATCCCCTAAATATATTGGGTAGGCCACGTTTTTTAATTCTACAAGATCTCACAGACAAGCTGCAAGGCCTTCTGTCTTTGTGAAATAACTCTTGCAGAATTTCCTCATCCTGGGTAAGGTCCTAGGAAGGGAAAACTGCTACCACTTTTAGCTTTTCTGGCTCCTCTTTCTTGAAAGTCCCACAGTGGCAGAGCCTCGAGCCTTGCTAGTGGCTCACAACATTATAGAGGGAAGGGAAATCTCCCTTGGCCACTCTGTCTAGGTTTTAGGGAGTTGCTCATTTGACCTGGGAAGGACCCCGGGGATATCTCAAGACAAATTCAGCAACTTCTATAGACAAAAGACTGGATTAAAAGGGACAAACGAGAAATGCAAAACATGTTCCTCCGTTTGGTTTAGCATTCGTGGTCTGCCCTTCTATATTTGGGCTACCAGCAGAGGTAGAGTAGTAGATGGTTGTGTGGCTGTCGAATGCTTGAGCTAATTGGGGCATAGGACTCGAGGGAGACCTGACTGGTCATCTGGAGGTCAGTACCTCCTGAGCAATGGAGAACTGGAGCCTGGTAGGCCAAGATGCTCAAATAAGTGCTTATATGAGTAGTTGAAAATTCAAACCTCGAAATGTTGATTGGGTGAATTCGGCCTGGAGAATCAGTGAAATTGGGTTCAATGACTCCCCGGCGGTGACGTAAGGAAAAGAAAAATCACAGAGGTCTTTGGTCACAGTGTGAAAGAAGAGGTCCTACAACCCCCTTGGTTTTAGAATCCCAGTATAATTTCACTCACCCACCATGTTGGTATAGATAATGCGATTCTTAGTGATTCTTTATGTTGAAAGCCAGTGAACTATCAGGCGTCTCATGTTAACTTAGTGGGAGAGTGAATGGTCCAAAGTTCTTGGTTCAACTGATGAAAGTTGTCAGTTCCTGATGCAGCTGAGATTCCCTTTTACTTTTCTTATTCTAGAGACAAGTTCATCTATGGATTTACAGATGCCTATGCTAGGAAAAAGATATAAGTGATAAAGATAGCATTTTGAGTTATCAAAGACTATGGAGTCTTTTTTTTTTTAAAGTTTTATCTGTAAACTGGAGCATAAGACAGATATCAAAATATCAGAAATATTATCAGATGGCTAAAACCTGTCTTTCATGCACAGAAACAGGAATTGTGCCAATAGCTCTAGGAAGAAGAGCTAAATAGTTAATGTGGTTTATTTTTTAACCGTCCCTTTGTTTTAGAATTCTATCTTATTCTTGAGCTGATTCTATGTCACCATGACCTTCTCCTGCCAAGAAGGTACAGTCGAGGCATCCTTCAGTCAGAGCCTAGGGCTTTGGACAAGCAAGATGCTTGCTGGCTTTTTGCCTTTTCTTCCAGTGTTTACACAACCAAGACTTATTACATGCTCTGTCATTTTGTTACTGGGCTGGCTTTGGTTTGAGAATTAGGTAAACATCAGACATTCCATCACACAATTTTAGACTCAATCTTACTTTATAATGATGTTAATGTTTATTGTACAAAGCGAGATGCATTTGTATATTTTAGCATTTTATTTCAGTCACAGAATGCAAAACCTGACATTGGCATCGGTTTGATTTTTTTGTGTGTGTGTGATTGAAGATATTAAGCACTACAAGAACGTTGAAATTTCAATCTGATTAGGATCAAAATTCTTCAGGATCAAAACACTCCTTTTCCTCCCCCTACAGTTTTACTAATTGTGTGCTACTTGACATTGTGGAGTTATTCCACAGCATGATAGCTAAATATGTGAAGTGTATTTTACTGTGCAGAATTATCAGCTCATTTTATTTGTTTTTCATGTGTTTGAGGTTATTAAAAGAACTTAAAATTAGAAGTCGTGTGTATGAGTTGAAAGAGTGAACTCAATCATTGTTAGGAGGCTAAATCATAAAGCAATAGCCAGTATGTCAATATCAAGTAATGAAAAAAAATCACAGAATTTAAAAGCATACCTTCTCTGTTTATTAGTTGGCACAATACCAGAAAAATTAGGCAACTAGCACAATAGTGAATGGCAGAGTTGTTTATTTTCAGCACTCTCAAATTATTCTGGTTACTGAAAATGAGATAAAAGTAGATCGGAAAGAATGGCATCAAACATATTTGTTGGAGACCTTTGCTTCATGGGAAGAAATGAACTGCCCTAGCTCACTGTTCCTGAGGAATTGTGTTTCTTCAAGCTGTAAATCAAATCCCAGAGAGATAGCATGACGTTTTCCAAGTAATAACTGAGGATGACATAGTTCTTTTTTGTCAGCACCGGGTTTCTGAAGTTAGACCTCAATTAAGATTCCAAAATGAAAAAGCACCCTTCTCTCCCCACACACATGGTCTGTGACAGTGTCCTAAAGATAATATATTCATTTTTAAAGCCTGGATCTCTGGCATATATTGGTCCAAAAATATATTCAGAGCTTCCTCCAAAGATCCCGATTTTTCCTCCATCTTCTCTAAATTCCCAGCTACAAAGAACCTGATGTTTCTTTTCAGGAAACAGCATCATTTTTTCCCCCCAATTAATTGAAGAGCCATCTGCTTCTGCAATGCACAACACCCATCCATTCTTAGCAACAAGTGTGGTCCCTAAGTCCCTGGTGTGCAATACTAAGGCACGCGCTCAGTGTTGGGAGTAGAGTTTGCTAGAGAGCAGCCTCGCAGGCAGCCTTTTCCCAGAGACATGATATACACAAAATTTGACACTGAACTTGGTCCCATGTCAGTGGTGCTAATGCAGGGTTAAAAAACAGTACAAGATGCTCACACCTTGAGACTCTGCCTGGCTGACTGTCTTGGCATTATGCTTTTGAAGATGTGAGTTTAAAACGAGCTAACACCTGCAAAGAGCAGGAAAGACCTGAGAGGGCTCTCCTCGGGCCTGGCAAGAAAGGGGAGAGGAAATAAATACAGAGGGCACCTGGCTAGTGGTGCTACGGGAAAACTTGACCGTCAAGCTGTAGTCTCTCATTTGTGGCGCCTCGCATGAACCAGGGTTCAGAACCGGGTTTAGAACCTTCTAGGAAGATGAGCACGTCGGGCCCTCATCTTTTAGGAAGAAGAGTCTACTGATCGGTCATCAAAAGGAATTCTGGTTGGAAAAGGGGCAGAGGGTTCCGCACACTAGTGCCTCCTGCCAAAAAAGGCACCTCGGAGGTCAGCTTGTGAGTCAGGAGCTGGGAATCAGACTCAAAGAGCTGAGATGAGTCTCTCTCCCTCCCGGGAGTCAGGAGATGGTGGTATCTTTTCCTCGGAATAACCCCCTTTCCAGAAATACAGTGAAGAGACGCTGCCTTTGAGAGCGGATGTGCTCTGGCCCTGCGCCCTGGCTTCCCCCTGGCCCCAGTTGTGCGGTCAGTCAAGAAGGAATGGCTATAGGCTCTGGTCTATTTGAACTTGTCTTCTCCCACATATATCTTGACACAGAGACCACAAATTTCAGAGTGGAGCTCGCTCTCTAGAAAATGAAAGGGTCAAGAAAGCACTTAAGGCAAAGGTTCCCCCATCACTTCATGGGAGAGAGAGCACAAGAGACCACAGAATCCCGGCCGAGGGCCTAAAGATCCAGCAGTTTTTCTGGGCCTGAGTTCCAACTTGCGATCTAATTCCAACATGAGTTGAAGTGATTTCCGTCTCACTTTTTCTCCCGGCACGCTGACAGTCATCTCAAATGTATGCATGAGACAGGAAGGGAAAAATCAGCACTGAAACCAAACAAGCATCAGAGAGAGATGACCCCAGCCTGGCTGTTCCCACACACGAGAAGTACTTACGGTCCAAGTGACTGTGCCTGATGCCCTCGACATCTTCGGCGTGGATGAAGTGGTAGCATCTCTTCCCTACAATGTCTACAGGGGTCAGATCCATATAATCGCTGATCCTGCAGAGAGAAGAACACAGGCTGGAATTCAGAAGGGGAAGGGGGGAGTAGAGAAACTGTTAAATGACTGAGAAACAAGTCTCCTTACAGTTTTCATTATCCTGGGGGTACCCGTCGGGAGGTGGCACTTTGAGGGAAAGCCCTTTACGGATAGAGAAGATCATTTCTTTAACTGATAACGGACTTTCTCAAAAGTAGGAAATGTGCTAGATCCAGCAACCGTGTGTAAATAATGAGACAGGTTTTTCTTTTCTTTTTTTTGGCATCAGAATACACATTTGGACAACATAATTCCATGAAATTATGGAGAATCAGTAACAATGCAAGATCCTCATTAGAGGCCAAGATAATGCAAGGTTACATAATAAAATAAAAACATGTTATGTTGATACCAAATGATTAGAGACACCTTTCATTTAAACAGATTGGTCTTCTACTGGGTATTTCCATGAAAAAGGGCTTCAACTGCTTCTTGGCACAACGTCCAAATTGGCATTCAAGGGATATAATTTAAATGCTGAGACATACAGATGCCTGGGGGTATTATCTTTTTCAGTCTTAGTCATTTGGGAGCTCAGCTTTCACTCCTGGCCCTTTTAACTGGTACTTTGTGGTGGATTCCACACAGAAACTTTTAAACCATTTCAGCAGCTCTTGCAGGCTTGTGCTCGGCAGTACGTGTGTGTAAGCCTGTGTCATTGATTGTCCAGACGTCAATGTCCTCGGGCAGGAGCACAGAAAAATAGAACAGAAATTGGAAAACATGTTGGAGGAATCTGCCTGATTTACACAAAGACGTCAACATGCTCATTATCCTCCTCCCTGTCCGGGTACAGATTGGTTTTGGGCGGTCCAAAATAGGATATATCTTTTGTTTAATTTATTCTCTTTACCGTCCCCGTGCTTTTTATCTTTTAGGGCTTATATCTCCAAATAGGAAGTGAGTCTTTAGAAATGACATGTTTCAGAAACCTATGAGACCACGGTTGGAGAGTTCAATCTGACCCCCAAGGCAGGGAAATAAACCAAACCAAACCAAACCAGAATAATGTGGAATATAATTAAATTATATTACCCAGGGAGTGAATTTCTCAATGTCTAATATTAAATATTAAATGACATTTTTGGCCAAACTAGAATTCTTGGTAAGTCGAGACAAAAATGGGGCAATATAAAGAGTTTTATAACCCCATGGTTTTCTGGTACAAAGCAGATTAGTTGGTGTTTTCCTAAAACTATTAGCTGCTTTCCAAGCACAGTTTCCACCCCCTTTCTGCAAATGAGTAGACCAGGATGTCATTAAAAGGCCCTCATTGGTGCTTCTGAAATTTACCAGCCCCCCAGATGATGTCGGCTTTGTCCGTGGCCATCCTAGGGAATGCAGAGGAGAAGAATGGTCTGCAGAGTCCAGGAGAGGGCTTATGTTTCTAGTTAGCAATTCCCTAATTAAATAATAGACTCTGGGAAAAAGCCAATCATACTTTAGGGAAGATGTTCTTTAGTTTATGCTTTATTGGAACGAAATCCTTCAAAACATCTGAAGCATTCCTATGTATCGGAGCCTGTTACCGTGGCAAATGTGACCACCTCAGTGTCCAGAGACCTCTTAATATATGTGTAGAAAGCCCCAGACCAGTCTGATGACCTATATCAGGATCAGAATCCTGATGGCACCTTGTACTCTGAGCCTCAGTTCCTTTATCTGTAAAAACAACTTAAGAGGTTGGTGAGGGGATTAATGAATGAAATGAAATGAGCATAGCACAGTGCCTGGCACACAAGGTAGGCTTTTTCCTCAGATCAAATAAGCAGTTACTTTTAACACAGGTCCTTTTAGAATAACTTCTATCATCTTCAGCTGGGAAATAATGCTGTATTGTATTGGCTAATAAGGGGTTGTGGAAAACAGTTTCTTGTTTTTTTTTTTTTTTAAAGGGAAGAGAAAAAGCTTAAAGTGGGTCACAGAAAATGATCTCAATTATTGGAGTGGCACCATAAGGCACTCAGGTCCATGAAGCAGAATTAATCAATCTGTGATCACAGGAATGAAAATTAAGTGAGGGTTTTGGGATGGGACAGTCACCGGGCGTAGGTAAATCAGATGAGGCTGTTTTTCCAGAGAGAATGATGGTAGTAAATCTAAATCAAGGGAGTCCTACATATGTTTTCAAAGAGGTAGAGCCATAGGTCATCAGACTTTCTAGCTGCCTCCCTGGGTTGGAGCTCCATCTCCAGCATTCTGTGTTTTTCATCAGAATGAACAGCTTTGTGGGCTAGAATTGTGTTCTTTAATGGATGCATAGATATGAGCGGTCCCCTTCAGGGGTTAGTCTGACTGCTTCCTTACCACTTAGCCTGACTTCTCTAGGAAAAAAGCGGCAAGGAATGCAGGAAGGCCCATGTGTAGCTAAATGCCTGATTTTTAAAATCTGGCACATTTCGAGTTCAAAATTGTGACCTTGGGCATACCACTTACGCTCTCTCTCTCTAAACTGAAATTGCCTGAGGGTGTGGGGGGGGCAGTGGCAACACCCATCTCACAGAACTGTCTTGAAGCTTAAAGGAGATGATGTGAATAATGAGCTCTGCACATTGCCGCGTGTGTAGTAAGTGTTCAACAAATGCTAACTAGCTTTCTTATTACTTGCTAACCCTAGCTAATCATTTTGGCTGTCTTTCCTGATATTCTTTTGCCATTCCAGAATACTTTACACACACCCAAGTATACAGTCTATTTTCTAAAAAAATTTAAGAAATGCCAACAAAACTTGAAAAAATAGATTTAGAGTTACTTATTAAATAAGAGTGACGGGTTCATGGTATCTTCTACCCACGGAACACTTAACAGCTCAGGTGGGTGTCTTTTTCTCCTGGTGAATTCTTTCCTCTGAATCCACTCCAGCCCGGAAATGGTAGGCATTTCTAACTTGGTCTCAACATCCTCAGTGCTTCCCAGTGGACTGAACGCAGATGATGGCTGTCTTCCTCTTGGCTAGGCCCCGGAGAAGTCAATTACCCGGGCCGCTTGACCATTCTGCTCTTCCATTTGGCCTCTGCAGGCACTACCAGGGCTCGGTGAACATATGCTGCCTTCATGCCTGACCATAATCTGTGCCACAAAAGCACCCTCTCAGAATGGCCTCAGTGATTCTGCCTGTGGCCCCAGCACATGGATGATACCATGGAAGCTTCCTTCCCGTGCCCGATACGTGCACAGTCCCCCATCCCTCTTCTCCCCGTGCCCCGTGATTCTCTCTTCTTCAAATTGGTCTGATGATGGGCTGGTGACTTGTGGGTGAAAGGTCTGAGGGGGCACTGTCCCATTTCCTTGTCCCTTGCTTTGTGCTTAATGGAAAAAGTGAACTTTTAAACCAGAGGTTAAAAAGTCCTTTTATCAAAGCTCAGTGTTAAGGAAGGACTGCCAAGTCATTTATATGAAGAGTCTTTTTTTTTTTTTTAATTTATAAAAGCAGAATCCTCAGGCTTACAAAGTTTTATTTAATAGTTTTGCAGATTTTTCATCCTTTTCCCTCTGGGGGCCTCAAGTTCTTTTTTCTTTTTTTTTCCTACATGTGTTGTGGACTGAACGTGTCCCTCCCACCACCAAATTCATAAGTGAAGCGTTCACACCCGATGTGATAGTATTAGGGGGTGGGGCCTTTGGGAGGTAATTAGGTGTAGATGAGCTCATGGGGATGGAGTGCCCATGATGGGATTAGTGTCCTCATGAGTGGAGGAAGGGACCAGCGCTCTTGGTCTCCCCTATGTGAAGACCCAGCAAGAAGACCGCTATCTGCAACCAGGAAGTGGGCTCTTGCTAGGAACCTAATTAGCTTGTACCTTCATCTTGGGCTTCCCGGTCTCCAGGAATGTAGAAATAAATGTCTGTTGTTTAAGCCATCCAGTCTATAGTAATGCGTTCTAGCAGCCCGGCAAGCAGCTAAGGCAATGTGCCGAATGCCTATATGAACACTGGCCATTGTGAGGCTGGGCCCGTACAGCAGTCAGGAAGTGGGCTTGACTGAGGCATCAGGAGATAACTTCCATGGCGTAATTTTGCCAAGAACGTCTCAGCCCTGCTCTCTCCTTGGTTTCTCGGCCAAAACAGGTCTTAATTATAGCATATGGATGTCTGGGTATCCCAATCCTTTCCATTGTTGCCCCTAATGTAAATCAGGGCAGCAATGTGAATTTTAGATAAAAAGCATGTTTGGTGTCAGTCCAAGCAGCCATTAAAAATAAGATCAGGATTTATAATGAGCCTCACTGGGAGAGTAAAATCCTTCAGACTGCTGCAAACACCAACCTTCACCAATGTGTAACAGACAACAGAGGAAATGAGAACAAAAACAAAGTACCTATTTTCACAGTAAATGATATTGAGGTCCATATTTACTCGAGTGACGAACATATGGCAATCAATTCTGACTTCATTGATCGTAGGGGGAGGCAGGGCATGAGCCACAACCACAAGACCCATGATTTGGCTAGGAACGGTCCTCCCGTGGGATAGGGACACCCTCAGTCGTAGCCGGCCTGTTATGTGAATCACCTGTAATAGAACATTAAGGACAGGACACAGTCAAATTTGCATCTGGGATGTAACACTATTTCTTTTGAGAAATTGTAAAATTATATCTGGAACAACCAACATTAGCTTGTATCTTCTGTAATCATAATGGCTGTCAAAGTGCCCTCAATGTCCCCACGGCAGGGACATAAGAGAAATAATATTATAGGCTGAGCTCTACTCAAAGCAGCATTATTACTGTGCAATTGCTATTTTCAGGACTTTTTCTTTCCCTTCCCTGTTTTTCTCCCTTTTTTTCTTTTCTTTTCTTTTATTCTTAACATTGTAAGTGTATAACCGGTTAAAATGACCAGGAAGTTGAGCAATGAGCTGGAAAAGGAAATGTTTGCATTATCTGCCCTTGTTAAGGGATGATGTCTGTCTGTCACCATATCTGTACTGAATGGATTACATGGCCATCTCGTTTCAGAATTACGGCCCAGAGCTTTCCTTCAGTGGGTGGGTGGGTGGGTGTTGATCATGGAAAAAGGCCAAGAGACTCCACTGAATACAAGTCTTAGTGGCAATGACGTGGATGGGCCCTTCTAAGCCTAGATCTTCTGTGTCAGAAAGCACTGAGCTCTCAGTGCTCCCAGTGATGTGTTGCACTGCCCTGTGGGGTTGAAGGTTAGAAGACTTCGGTCTATCATTTGTTCCTCGAGCTCATTCTAAAGTAGGATCAGGAAACCTGCACCATTTTGGTGGCTTATTCCGGTTACCTGTGCAGAACCAGGCGGGAGAATGCTGGGCTGTTATGTTCCGTTTCTTAGGCAAAGTACACCATAGATAGTCCAAGCCATCCAGAACCAAACAGAAGTGCTTCATCTTCTTCACACATTTGAAATGGTATTTTTACAGACGCCCTTTGAAAAAGTCCCTTTGCTTGTAAACTACACATAGAAGGCCAGCCATAATGTCAACTTCCTGAAGGGATGTTTTGAGGAAACAAAATCATAAAAGGGTGGAAAAGCATCAAGGATTGTGTGCTTTGAGATGATGGAAGTCGTGTGTGTGGATGAGTTGGGAGGAGGGTGTCAGAAATGCGCGCATGCGCGCGCTTCTCTGTGTGTGTGTACTCTAGCTGTGTTCCTAGGATCGTGCTATGGGGTGGAGGACCCTCCAAAACTAGGTTGTAGATGTAATCACTGTGATTCACCATACCACGGAGCTTAGTTTAGTAGTTAACCAAGTTTCTGCCTTTGGTTTGCCTCTCCAAAAATGCACCATTGAGCATCAAGCCATCTTTTGATGGTTCCCTCTTTGCCATAAGGAACTCAAGTGGGAAGTGGGTCTCTGGCCTCCCAGGAGCAATAACAACGAGCCTCTGCTGTCCTTCCCAGGGGCTTGACTGGTAATTCCTTTTTCATTTTGTTTTTGTTTCCCTTAAGTTATTCAGTTTTCCAAAAGCAAGCCACACTGCTGTCAGTCAAGAGGCAGGATCAAAATTTACGGGGCTGCCCTTCGGAGTCCTGGTGTCCTAAATAATACCATTTTTCTAAGTTCCCCTTCACATTTGCACCCAGTGCTGCAGATCTGGAGATACCAATGAGGAGGATTATTGAGGGGATAGCTCAGGAGCAGCTTTGTGACCACCCACATTTGAAGTTGACTAAAATTCATACTTAATGCACCTTTGCTTTAGGCTTTGGTCAGAGGAGCGACTTTATGAATATTTGAAAATGTTCCTAGAGGCAAGGATGCTAAAACACCATCACAGACACACATTTTTGTAAGACCTCATTAACTAATAAAGAAATGGCTAAAAGAAATGGGATTAACTTCACCGGAGGGGTGTTAACAGTCCCTCAGCCTCCTCCCAGCTAGGCTAACATAGATGCTCATTTATCATTATCTGTCGTGTTTTATCAGGAACTCTCAGCTTCTTGGAAAAACAGATCTATAAATGCTCAAGAAAATACGCACTCAGAAATGATATGATAAATAAATCCTCACTTGGTATTCTATTCCAAAGCAACTTATGGGCTTCTGGGCTAGAAAGCATTTTGGGAAGGTGCAGAGGCTACTGGGGGGAGCTGTCTGCATGTCAGATTTACCTGGGCCCCCTTCTCCAGCATTGCCTGTGGCCATCGAGGTGCTGAAGGTAGTCAAAAGTTGGGTCCCCTAGGGGTCTAGATTTGTTATTTTCTGATTTTGTTACCTAGGGCAAGTCACTCAACCGTCTGCATCTCAATTTTCTTTTCTGTGAAATGGGGATAATAAGGAGTGTTCTGCAGGTGAACACTGCATAACTGCAGGTTATTCTGTCACATAACCAGGATGGAGAACCATGGTCTTTGTCAGACACTGTATCATCTTCCCATAGTCCTATATTACAAGTAATTATACATGTTTCCTCCCACCGTGTGATCTGTAAACTCTTTGAGGACAGGTTTACATTCGAGTCACTATGGTCTGCTCCCTCACACCTAGCAAGGTCCTTTGCACATAGTAGGTTTTAGAAACTAAAGCACCAATATTATGTCCTTTGATGAAGAAAACAAAGATACCTTTACACAGTACTTCTTCTATGCTGAGTTTTTAATCTCTACTATACTGACCTAGAAAGTCACTAAGTCATTTCGGTTCTCTGAGCATCATATTTGCATGTCTGTAGAGTGCCAGGGCTAGGACTTGAACTCAGCTCTTCTGACAATACTCTGGCCTCTACACCTAGGCCTTCAAAGCAACTACAAAGTGAAAAACTCAACTATCTATGTGTTTGCATACCTGCTGTCAGATGTGTTTCTAAAATTTGAAACACAATTCAAATTTTGTGATGGTGGAGGTGAACACTTTCTACCTTGTGAAGAAGTGTCCAAATTTAATTATAAGTCTGTTTGCCCTTTAAAATATCACCTGAGTAGTGGATCAGGATTGATGACTAATTTAATCTTGACCAAAAGCCTAATAAATTAATTCTTCTTATTTTAAGGGATCATAAACTTTCAAATTTGAAAGAAAATTTGGGAGGTCTATCTTAGGTCCTTCTCCCTTTCATTTTTTTTAGGTGGAAAAGAGACTTCTGGAAAGTTCATTCCTTTCCCAAAGTCACCTAGCTCAGAAATGGCAAAAAGAGCCTAGAATCCAGGTTTCTAGATGTTGTTTGAGTTTCATTTCAACTTTGTTATGTTTATGTGCATATTCATATTCATATTGAACGAAATATCACAAGTTTAGACCAGATGTCAATTTACTACCTTAAGTAAACTGTATATGAATCTTTTTTTTTATTACTTTATTTTTTTAAAGATTTTATTTATTTATTTGACAGAGAGAAACACAGTGAGAAAGGGAACACAAGCAGGGGGAGTGGGAGAGGGAGAAGCAGGCTTGCCTCAGAGCAGGGAGCCTGATGTGGGGCTCGATCCCAGGACCCTGGGATCATGACCTGAGCCGAAGGCAGACGCTTAACGACTGAACCACACAGGTGTCCCGTATATGAATCTTTAAAAATATTTCAATTATAACCAGAAGCTCAGGTTATTTGAAAAGTCTTTGAGAAGTAGTACAAACTAAGATGAAGGGGAAAAAAACCCCTAATGCAGTAACTGAACCGTCAAGAAATGTCAAAGGGTATGTTTGTCTATTTGTAGGTACCTCTGGAGGTGAGGGAGGTTGAGATTGATGAGAAGAAAGGGGCTATCTATTTAGTTCCATGCTTAATTTTTGGGTTGAAATTAATGTATTTTTCCAAATCCATTTCATAATGCAAACAGATTTTTTTTACCCATGTGACAGATTATGTTCAAATTTTAGAAACACATCTGACAGCAGGTATGCAAACACATAGATAGTTGAGTTTTTCACTTTGTAGTTGCTTTGAAGGCCTAGGTGTAGAGGCCAGAGTATTGTCAGAAGAGCTGAGTTCAAGTCCTAGCCCTGGCACTCTACAGACATGCAAATATGATGCTCAGAGAACTGAAATGACTTAGTGACTTTCTAGGTCAGTATAGTAGAGATTAAAAACTCAGCATAGAAGAAGTACTGTGTAAAGGTATCTTTGTTTTCTTCATCAAAGGACATAATATTGGTGCTTTAGTTTCTAAAACCTACTATGTGCAAGGGACCTTGCTAGGTGCGAGGGAGCAGACCATAGTGACTCGAATGTAAACCTGTCCTCAAAGAGTTTACAGATCACACGGTGGGAGGAAACATGTATAATTACTTGTAATATAGGACTACGGGAAGATGATACAGTGTCTGACAAAGACCATGGTTCTCCATCCTGGTTATGTGACAGAATAACCTGTGAAGCTTTACCATCATGTGGATTCCTAGACTCTGTCTCCTAGATACTCTAATTCGGTAGGACTGGGCTGGGGTTTAACATTTGTTTGTTCTTTAAAGCTTCAAAGGTGATACCTACTATTGGAGAATATCTGGCTAATGAGTTTGGCGTTAAACCAGCAATTCTCAACCATATTATACATTGGAATTACCCCAGGAGTACTTAAAAGTCCCCATGTCCGGGGGCACATGGGAGGCTCAGTTAAGTGACTGACTCTTGATCTCATTTCAAGTCTTGATCTCAGGGTCATGAATTCAAGCCCTGCATTGGGCTTCAAGCTGGGTGTGGCGCCTACTTTAAAAAAAAAAAAGTCCCCATGTCCAAGCTGTACCCAAGACCAGTAGAATGAGGATCTCTGGGGATAGGGGCCTTTCTGGGTCTTACAGGGCTACTGAAAGGATTAAGTTAAAATGTATATAAAGTGCCTACATATATGCCTGATATACAGTGTGTATGCTCACAAATATAATTTCAGTTAAGTTCCAAGTGTGCACCATAAGAAAGATATAGAGTAAAATCTTGGAGAGTTCAGGATAGGTAGGGAATACTTTTGGGAGAATGGATCAGGAAGGTTATGTGAAACTGGCATTAGAATAAATTGTTGACATTGATAGGATTATAGAATGGTGAAAGGGGTTCCCAGATAGGGAAAAGGGCCAGAACAAATAAAAGGGAATCCATCAGGAATGCCCAGGGCTCCAGGAGCACTTCAGTTGGTACGAGCAGGAGACGAGATAGAGATGGGCCAAAATGGCAGGCAGAAGCCATAGAAATTAGCAATAATGGGACCTGGGGAGAAGCACCATGATTTTGTGCCTGTTTCATGGGATGATGATGATGATGATAGACTGAATGGAAGAATTGCTGACAGAGGGACAAAACAGATTTCCGGTGGATATTTTGTATCTGAGCAGCTTGGAGAGGTCCTGGACAAGGTCTGCGGAGAGCTGGAAAAAGGGGTTGGACACATAAGAGATGATAGTTGAAGGAATAGTTTTGGAAGGTGGCCCCCCCCACCCCCCTGTGATAGTTAAAACCAAGGAGGTAAATGGAATTACCAATGGAGAAAATATAGAGTGATGAAAATTAATCAATAGGTTTTTATGGGTCATATCAGAGCTGAAACAATGTTTTGATTTTGGCCAATGCCAGGTGAAAACTGCCTCTGTGTTCTAAAGGTTCATCTTAGTCTGCTCTTAAATCTAATCTACAGACATTCTTCAAAAGAGATTTCTGAACTAAGAGATTCTTTGCCCCTGAGCTCAATTTTATATAAGAGCTCAATCCTCACACTTCCTTTCATTGTTCTTGTTTTATCATAAAGAGCTCTCTACAAAAATGCTAAAGCCTGTATTTTTCCAAACCCCTTACACAGCACTGCCCAGATGCCAGCCACAGTGAAGCAGAATGCGCAGGGTTTCTGAGTTGCAATCCTACCATCTTTGATAAAAATGTCCAAATTAGCATTATCTGACAGTCCCATATTGAAGGAATCATGACTTGACTTTTCTTTTTCTTCTGATACACCCAGCGGATGCGCATGATGCCGTAAGTATATGTCCACAGAGTTTAGGATGAGTGTGGGAGTGTTAACAAGCCACGTTTCTTAGACAAATATATATTTCTCTTCCTGCCATATGCTCTTTTCAGTCATCTGTTAGTGATAAACACTTAGATGTGCTCCACTAATATCTTCTCATTATAAACAAGCCCATCACAAAGACCTTGATAAAACCTCCCCTCTGTCAATACTTAAGGAAAGAAAGTCTGTGACAGAAAAATACATCTGGAAGCTATTCTCCATTCTTTTGGGAATAAATTTCAGTACTAGTAATATGAAACGTTTACTTTATCAAAAGGAAATGCTAAGTATTATGTGCATTATTTTCCACATATAATGTAGAGTAGAGAACAGGGCTAGGCAAATAGGAACAAAAAAAGCTGCAGGCATAAGAAAACTATGGATTCCCTGTGTTTAGAGCATCTTCAGAGATTTTTCACTTGTCCTTTAAGGGAATCCAAATTTACCTTAAAAATTAAGCTTCCTTCTGGCACTCTGGTCTTTTCTCTTTTATTCCCCTGTAGAAATCTGGTTTAGCATACAGATCATCAAATCACTAGCTCAGGTGGGAAAATCAGCTAATTATTTTTAAGTGATGGGGGCTTTGAGGTGGCCCCCAACCTGCTGAAAGGTAAAGGCTTAGCCAGGTCTTCTGAACCTAAACATCTAGCCTACAGCATAACAACTTAATCTAAACCAGCGGGAGGATATCAACCTCATATAAATGACTTCCTGCAAGTTTTTAGGGATTGGGTTTCCCGGATCTAGACCATATTCACGGGCTGGAGAATCGGCTTGAATAGGTCTCTCTGTCCTGTCTGATTCCTGCCACCTCGGTCTTTGCACAAGGCCCTCAGAAAAACAAAACAAAATAAAAAACAAGACAGCAAGAAAAAAGCTTAGCTGAGACCAAGTACTTGTCCAGAGAGGTGAGCTCTACAGAGAAGAGAGGAGCGCTCATAGGAGGTGCTGAAGGAGGTCTGTTGGACCCTGTGAGGGCAGAAGAACAGCAGAAGGCCATTTCCCTTCCTTTTCCAGGATCTCAGATTATATTTCTAGAAACTGATTCTACTCTAGTAGGCTTTGTCATAATTCACAGTGGGACTTGAGCAACTGACGGTAAGAAAAGGCAGACGAGGGAAAAGGTGTAACTTCTCAAGGCAGAGGTGAGATTTGCGGGGAGGTGAATTTCAGGGGAAAATGAGGTGGTGGCAGGGAGGGGGGGAAAATGCAGACCTTTTTCAGGGCCCCAAGCGGGATGCAACAAGAGAGGTGGTCTTGGAATGTCCTCATCAACTAGATGGCCATCAGCTCAGGAACCACACAGTGGTGGGAGGCTTTCTGGGAGTTTGTCCCCAAGAACTCCTCTAAGATCAAGGATCTTCAATACTGGGTGCAGGATTCAGCACGCTAGGCTAGAGGACTAGCAACAACTTAGGGAGGGTCTCAGATGGGCTCAACTTAAGGGCGGCTCTGGCGGCAGAGAAGGGAGGAGGGGAGGCTGGGTACCTGGGAAGCATCCTGGCCAAAGTTAAGAAAGAGGAACCCTGGCAGGAGCCAGTCCTTGGATAAAAGGGCTACGGTTAGCAAGCATTAATTCTCAGGGACTCCATTTGGTTTGAACGGCAGTGAGGTGAGTGGGAGGAGGGATATAACTGGAGCAGAGCTGGTCAGATGCTTGCTTGGACTCCTAAAAAGACTCCGTGAAGGGGGGGTTCAGGAAGTGGACAGTCTGGAAAGGTCAAGGGCATTTCTGACCATGGAAAGCAGAGGAAGGGAGGAAGCTGGGGCTAATTTCTCTACTCTCATGGAGATTCTAAGGTCCTGAAGGAAAACTCATATATAAGCCTACGCATGAGCATTCCTCCAGTTATAAAGTCAACTCACACAAGTAACACAAACAATTAAATGGGTCTGGTACACGAGGAAAAACATACTTTGTCCTTTAAATTAGAAAGCCCAAAACACCTAATGCTGGTATCAGGAATTCATGTTAAAAACAAATAAACAAATAAAACTCTAGGGTTGGTGGTTCTTCAATTTGTGCACAAGAATTACCTGAAGAGCTTATTGATAAGGTGGATTCCAAGGCCCCTCTCCCCCCAAAATGGTGGATTCTTTAAATCTGGGGAGGGGCCTGGGAGTCTGCATTCACCAAGCACTGGGTCATCCACCTGCAGCGTCCTCTTTATCTAAAGAGCGGAACCAATCCAGAGATCTTAATGAAGATGACCTAGAGGCTGATCACAGACTGCCTCCTAAGTGAGCGAAGAAAGACGAACATATATTTATGGTTAAATCTGGACTGAATAAAAGACCCTACTCTATAGAACACAACCCCTTATCTTGGTCCTTTGAAAATGGAGGACTGGTGCATGATAAGCAGGAACCCTAGGCTCTTGTGGGATCAGGATGTGCTTTCTGTGCGCAGGGCTGCCCGAGGGAGCAGCCTTGGGAGCCGTGTCAAGGCTCCTTTATTTGTGTAAAGGTCTGCGTTCTCTCCGTGGCCACACCACAGTGGGCTGCAAAGCCTCTTGGGGCCGGGGGTGGGGGTGGGGGGTCGAGCTCTGCCAATCCCCTCCCTCTCGCCTAGCCTGCCCCTGGCTTAGCTCCTGATTAATTCAGGGCAATCCTGAGAGGTTAACCCTTAATTTGATGGCTCTGGTGGGGAGCTGAGAGATTGCTGGTGATTTATCACCCTCAGTGATTTTTTTTTTTTTAATGTAGAAATATTTTCCAAGGCAACAAATAAAAAATTATTTTTAAAACGCACATTTAAAAAACATTAGCTACAGCATTCTTTTCTTATGTGACTGTATCCTCCACACATAACAATTACTTCTCATCCATCTCTTTTAACAAACTTCAAATACATAACATAAAAATGTAACTATAATTACAGCCTTAGTTTCTCAAAATGTGTCTGGACTCCATATTTGTTTCTTGCTCCCTTTGGAGAAAACAGTCTTTCTTCTACCAGAGATAAGATTTTTTATTGGGATAGTTGAAGCTGGAGAGATTTCCTTAACAAGATTATGTAAATGTATGCCAAAGACATAAACCACATTTTCTCAGAGAGTGGAACACTTCAAATATCATTTAATAAAACAGGACCATGGGTAGAAACACCTCGATAAATTGTTAAGGGGCAAAGCAAGAAGGCTGAACCATACACATCTGATCAAATTTTGTTTGATTCAGTTACTTTATTAAAGTCTCCTAGAGAAGGACAGAGGACCATTGTACCTCTGTAGAGGGCAACTTCTTTATTCCTCTATCACTTGACATGGAGGAGGGGGTATCAGCCCTCACGGACCCAAGAGGACCCTCATGGCTTAGTGACACTACCTTGAAGGTGGAGAGGCAGTTCTCAGTGTAACAGACTGCAATTTTTTTTTTCCAACAGCATAAAAAAAAAAAAAAAAAGACTCAGAACTAGTCCCATGACTAATAAGGAATAGAAACTGGTTCTCTTACTCCTACCTACCCCTGCCCCATCCCTGCCCCAATACCATACCTTATTATATAGTTTCTTTAGAACCCATGAACTCTTACTGGCAAAGATATAAATGAAATGTTTTCTATTTATGATCTTTGCTTAACAATTTTGTTGAACGTGCATTTTACTTAAATTTCTTGAGTCGAACAACTAGTCTTGTTCTAAGTTAGTCTCCTTAGCCTTTGTTTCTCTTGAATCTGCTGGCAGAGTTTATACATAGACACTCGAAATTGCAACAAATGTCCAAAGACAGCTGTGTACCACAGACCGAGTGCTTCTCTGCATGAAGACAGCAGTTCCAGAGAGCTCTTTGCCAGCCTGAGAAAATGTTTAGCCAGCTTTATTCTATGCCCGCCACCCAATCGGAAGGTCTACAGAAGAAGAAATGACTGTATTTTTGATAACAAAGGAAAACCTTTAGAAAAAAATAGCTCTTATACATAGGAGTCAGCTACCCCTCTCTTGCTTGGTTCCTGAGGAGGCAGAACTCTAGTTATCCATGTAGATGGGTGGGCTGGCCTTTGTGGAAGGGCAAGTTTGTGGTCTCAAGAGCTGATATGTTTTTGCAGCAACCATTTCCTTAAGGGGGAAGCACACAAGTATTAATGATTATATTCTCATAATTAAATAATTTTATTTTTTAATTTTTTTAAAGATTTTATTTATTTGAGAGTGAGAGAGAGAACAAGCGAGAGAGAGAGAGAGAGAGAGAAAGAGACAGAGTATGAGGCGGGGAGGGGCAGAGGGAGAGAGAGAAGCAGACTCCCCATTGAGCAGGGAGCTGGACGCAGGGCTCGATCCCAGGACCCTGGGACTATGACCTGAGCAGAAGGCAGATGCATAACTGACTGAGCCACCCAGGTGCCCCTGATAATTACATAATTTTAAAGCAAATACATAGGCCATAAATATTTTTGAAGAAAATGAAAACCCCAATATTCCCCAAATTCAGACATAAAACTCCTGAAAGATCAAACCTAAAAATGATCACCTCCCAGGAGGCTACAGTAGGTATGTGGGACTCGGAAAGTAACGCAAGAACAAAGAGCATTCTCTTAAGCTGGGCACTTGAGACCCAAATATGTGTGAGAAACCACACTGACTGAAGCCAAGATTCCTCAGTTTACCTGGTACACTCAAGCAACATGTTGCTGTGGGTCTGAGTGCAAGGACCTCCTTTCTCTACATCCATTTCTTCATGGAGAAAGTGAGTGGGCCTCCCTACATGGCCGCTGAGACCCTTCCTTAGCGTTGTGTCTGTAGAATCTTTAAACACGCAGCCTGGACCCATCCTCAAAGCCCTAAACTTCCATAACTGTCTGTCTCTGCTATCTTGGTTTCTATTCCTTGGGAGGCCTAGATGTTATGTGTTGAGCACTGATTAGCAAAGGTCATTCTCTTAAACGTCTCTTAACCTGCCCTCTAAACCCTACAGTTAATATTCTAGAAGGCTGCCTTAATTAATCCTAAATTTCATCCTTCATGAGAGTACTTTCTGGTAATGACACGCCTCTCAAAACGTCTCTCTTTACATAGAGAATGGATCTGTACCTGTGACCAAACCTCTTTGTGTTCAACATCCCAGAAAGACCGCACGCTGGAGATTGGTGGGGGGGGGGGGGGGGGCTTGCAGGCTGCCTCAAGCCACCCTCCCGTATCTCACGTGTGGAGAGGGACGTCGGTGTGGTGACTGTCTTGCCCAAGGACAAAAAGCCAGTTAGTGGCAGGCAAACGCGGAAAAGCGAGGTCCTCTCACCTCTTGCCCAACGCCTCTTCTCCTATCTGATCGTGCGTTTCGGCGGCCCTACTCCCTTCCGTTTTCCTCTTTTGTTTTCCCATATGTACTTATATCTCTCTATATAAAGGACTCGATCAAATTTAGGATTTTAACCTTCAAAAGACCCCATGGCCCTGACATGGGTTATTATCCACTCAGCATATGTGATTCAAAACACTCATGTGACTTTTGTGCCTGTCACCAGCTCATTTGCTGCGTTTGGTTTATTCAGCCATGATTAGAGAGAGTCATTTACAGACACACATTTGGAAACTCTTTAACAAGCTTCTAGCAGTTTCCTTCCCGAAGCTGTTTAAGTAGATGAGGGTGTGGTGTCAGCAACGACAGCAGTTTCTTCCACCCTCCTGATTCCCCTGCTATTCCTCTATCTTTATCAGGACTTCCATTTTGTAGGAAGGCTTTTAAAAAGAGAGAGAGAGAGAGAGAACAAACCAAAGATGCACATTTCAGAGCCTCTAAGCCATCATTTCAGGAAGACTGACTCAAAAATTAAAATTGAAACCATCACACTATAACCTGAAAGTTCCCTAAAAAAAAAAAAAAAAAATTCCCCTCCCTCTTTTTATTTTAAAGAATACTTTTTGAAGTAATTGGCACAAAGACTGTTCTAGTGCAGATTGCTGCAAGTATGCTCTTGGCAAGAACATCATAAGCACTAGAAAAACTTTAATATGCTCAAGAAGCCAAATACAAACTGACACCAGGAACTCAAGTGTGGGAACAAACAGGGGAAAAAAAAAAGAGAGCATCTCGATTTAATACAAACCTCCCTACAAAGGGACCAATTTCTACGATTCATGGTTTAGCATACAATGCAGCCGTCCTCTGAGTGAATATAGAGTAGTTATACATAAGAAATTAGAATTATCAATTCGAGGGAATTTCTCAAGAGTCCTTTTGATATGTAATACTGCAACCATAATGCCTAAGAAACCAGATATCAATGCATTAAATGAGATCAGGTTGGGATCTATTTAGAAAAGGAGGGTTTAAACTTGAAGCGTCGTCTCTTTGATTTGACCTCTGGAGCAGACCATTTGTAGGGAAACTCGAAATGGAGAGCTTTACCCCTACCTGTAGCCTTGCTTCCCAGGTCTTTAAATATGTTTGAATACACATAACACAGGAAGGGGGGATTATTTAGAAGTCTTTCCTATGTAGAAGAAATGGGAAGAACCTGCAGCCTTTTGCACTCTGCAAGATATGTGGGGAGTGTTCAATTCTCTGTATTCCACTGAATTTGAGAACAAAAACTATTTTTTTTTTTTTTTTTAATTTCCTTCCTCAAGTCCTCTTCTTCTCTGCTCTTTCATGGTAAGGGTTAAAGGATTTGGAGATTTTCTGCATCTTCCTCCATCCACGTTTCAAATTTATTTCTGCTTGTGACCAACCCTTACTTCCCCCTGAAACTGAACAGAGGGCTCCATTTTCAGTCTTGCTAAGTAAGATTTCTCCTGCAACCCCCTGGAGTTCAAACGTGCTATACTTTTTTTTCTTCTCAGGGAACGTTTGAAGTCCCCTTTAAAAATAATGCCTTGAGGATATTTTTCCCTAATACCATTTAAAGAAACTTGAAAGCATATGGCTCTTGAAGCACACAGGGTTCTAATGAAGTAATCAGCAACACTGCTCATATGCAGACTTCCACCAGGAGCTTTTCACGCCCAAGCCAGATCGGTCTTGGGAATGAAGGAGAATTCTGCAGAAACTCCTTTCCTCCGTTTGCCTGTGTGAAGGCTGAGGGAGCCACTGGACTAAAGTGGTGACTTTCAACCCTTGGAGGATGGAAGGTGGTGGAAAGGTTGTCAGGATCAGAACCGTCAGTGGCAAAGCAAATCAATCTGGTAGCTTGTAAGGCAACTCAAGACAAATATTCCTGCGTTGTGCAGTCTCTGTTTATAGTGCGGGAGGAGAAAATAAAGTTTCTTTATAGGGTTCTATTTGATGTAGTCCCTACTAGCTCTACCATCACCTTAGGTGATTCTCCACACAGCCAGAGAAGACTAAATAAAACAAAAACATGAGATATTAATGCCCTTTCCCTGGAACTGGGAAGAGCATGCTGTTCTCCCGCAGTGTTGCGATGGATTCTCTAAATCTATCACAATTAAAATCACACTTCTTCAGGCACAACCTCATTAGTGCTGAAATATCACATCTTGAGCGATTTCCTTGGGATTTTAGCAAAACAAGTAATGATTCTTTTGATTATTGGAGTGACTTGTGCTATCATGACTGCCAAGTACGTATGCGACTGTTTAAAAGAACTAGAATCAGCACTTGACTTTTTTATGCTTACTTTAGTTTAGGCAGACAGAAACCCCAAAGGAGAGGCTTTAGGCAGTATGGGCCAACTTAGCCCACTTCCCCAATATCTCCTTTTCCAGAAGACTTTCGAAAGGAGGAGGAGGGTGAGCAGTGGAATGGCAGATGTGTGGATGACTCAGATTCAGGGGCAGGTCTTTTCCTCTTTGCTGGTTTCTCCCTGGTCAGATGGTGCTTCCCAAACATCCAGATGCCCCTGCAGCATT
This sequence comes from Halichoerus grypus, assembly GCF_964656455.1. Classification (NCBI taxonomy): domain Eukaryota; kingdom Metazoa; phylum Chordata; class Mammalia; order Carnivora; family Phocidae; genus Halichoerus; species Halichoerus grypus. The sequence goes on along the minus strand of NC_135719.1, from coordinate 90,520,934 downwards.
TTGTGTACCTGGCCCAAACTACATGATTTCATTCATTCAGCAAGGATCACTGAGGTTCATATATTGCCAGGCACTATTCTAGGCTCTGGGATACAGTGATGAAAAGGACGGCCCAAGCGGGAGGGCTGAGATCTGATCAATGTTTCTGGCTGATGCAAATGGCTACTCTGGGGCCCCGAGTGGAAGCAGGAAGGCCAAGGAAAGGAGGCCTCTGCAGAGGCCCAGGTCGGGGAGGTGATGGTAGCTCAGGAGGGAATAGTGGGAAGTGGTTGGGTTGTGGATACACTTTGAAGGCAGAAATGCCAGAATTTGCTAATGTATTCAATGTGGGGTCTGAGGTAAAGAGCAGTCTCAAGGGACACTCCTGAGCTTTTGGCCAGAGTCTCAGGATGGAGGATGGTGCCATGTACTAAAATGGAAAGGGCTGGTGCATGGGGTTTTGATTTTGGTTATATTAAGACCGAGAGATTGTCAATGTTCAAGGGAAGATTCAGTAGGATGTAGAAGTTTAAACACACTGCTTCAGTGTCATTTTTTTTTTTTCACACTTTATTTGGAGATCTTCTATTTGCTAAAATATAAATAGTTCTAGAAATTTTATACATATCTGTTATGAAAAGTGCCCTTGGCAAAATGGAGAAATTAGTGATGTGCATGCTCCCATCCCTGATTTTTTTAGTCCACATGGGAGAGGACAATGGGCTTATTTTCTTTTCTTTTTTTTTTTTTTTTAAAGATTTTATTTATTTATTTGAGAGAGAGAGAGAATGAGAGAGAGCACATGAGAGGGAGGAGGGTCAGAGGGAGAAGCAGACTCCCTGCCGAGCAGGGAGCCCGATGCGGGACTCGATCCAGGGACTCCAGGATCGTGACCTGAGCCGAAGGCAGTTGAATGGGCTTATTTTCTGATAAAACCCATCCTGAGTGGGACTAAAGGCAAGCACGGCGGGCCAGGTAAACACCAACAGTAACCCTGCACAGTTGTAAAGCCTATGCAGGTATTTTCACGAGACAAATTCTATCCTTTGTATACTCGCTTTAGACATCATTTGCAAAGTGTCTACCTTTTCAAGTGTAGGGAGCCAATTTCAAAATCCAGGCCAGGAGAATAAATCCATGCCCCCTAGGCCATGTCCAGCCCCAAATGTGAGAGCCCAGAGAGTGCTGTGTTTGAGAAGGTTCAATCTGAATGTTCTAAGAAGGCACGCACTCTCCCTGGGTCCCGCCACTCCTCACTTTGCCTGCTCTCTGGAAGACATCTTTGACTGAGTTTATGACCAGGAGAAAGAAAGGCAGTCTATAGAGCTTCTTCCCGACAGAGCGCTGGCAAACGTTTAGAGAACGGTGGCCCACTTTGCACGGGCTTCCCTTTCAAAAACACTTCTGCAGAATACGGTGGGTGGCACACTTTCCCAAAGCAATGACCTTCTCCTTGTAGCTAGTGGAGGACTGCTGTTTATGTTTGGTTTCCTTAATCCCTCTAAAGCAGCGAAGAAAGCTTAGGTGGTAATTTATTTATAAGAAATTATAATAAAGCTTCAGCAATTTGAATGCTGTGTAGAAAGTGGGAGGTAGATTGTGCAGAGAGGCAGGGTATCCAAACTTCGAAGTGAGCATTCTGACAGTCTTTTGGTTTATCTACCCTCGGAATCAATTTTGTCATTTTTAATTGACCGATTTTCCCTTGTTTGCTTAACATTTATTAATTGATTGTTAGGCTCATGCAATTAATTCAAAAGCTGGCAAGTTTAACGCAGAGAAATTAATTTTCTTTTTACCAACATGCCACTTAAAATACATTTTTGGAAGCCTGGGTTACCAGGAAATTACCTTCAAATTAATCAATAAGGAAATTAGATGGTAGTGTCCCTTGACATCTGTCAATCCAAAATATGTCAGTTTCTTCCTTTTGTTTGAGGGGGCTGTTCCTGCTGAGTAAGGAAGACGAAAAATCTGGATATTAAAGTAAACCGATGCTGCCTCTCGGCAGGCAAAGGGAAGCAGCTTTTTTGCAAAAATGTACAACATTGACATGGATTTGATTTTTCACCAAGAGACATCTGTACCAAAGCGGTGAATTTTATCAGAAAACGTGAAAATGCAGTTCATCGTCTTCTTTCCAGAGCAGCTCTTTTGCCATTTTTCTTTTCCTTCATTTGAACCCTTCCTAGGTGCCACCCTTCTGCCAGGCCCTGTGGGGGCAAACCTGTCAGGGAGATGGATGTGTGAGCCGAGCCCTGAACGAGGCCTGTAAATGCAAAGTGCAGGGGAAGTGACGAGGAGGACTGTCCTGATGAGACAGGTGGAGAGGTGCTTGGAGGAGGCGGCATTTGAGCGGATTTCCTACAGACGAGTAGGATTTGATTGGCATTTAGATCGAAGACCTCTTATCAACAAAAGCACAGAGAGGCAAAACTGCTGCTTGTGTTTGGGAATGGAGAGGAGTCCAGAGAGACACCGGAGTAGGTGGGAAATGCTGGCGTAGGTAAAGCGGGCTAGATGGCGGGAAGCTCTGAATGCCATACAAAGGGGTTAGGACTTTATTTTATAGACCTATGGGCACAGCTGAAGGCTTTTCAAGGAAAGGGTATAGGACCTGACCTGAGATTTTAGAAGAAAACTGTGAGGGCATTCATTCATTCACTCATTCATTTATTCATTAAATAGATATGAATTTGACTGTGACCAGGCACTGCTCTGTGCCAGGCACTCGGACCATCACAATTACTAAGGAGCTCACAGTCCACCTGTCTGGGCCTAAGGAGAGTGTGATCAGGGCTACATAGGAAGGTGAATCAGAGGAATGGCCAGCACCCTGTCCAGGTGAGGATAGAGAACCAGTGTGTGGGTATAGCTAGTGTTCAGCTAGTTACTCAGGCTTGTACCTTGGACCTCTCTTTATTTTTAGTAACCCTTCTGTTGCATCAGAGGTTCAAGTCAGTTATTGAGTGCCTCACTTCTCTTGGACTCGTCTTTGATCCTCTGCCTCTCACTTTCTACAGCCAATCGTCAGGCTTGGGAATTCTTCCTTTACCCTATCTCTTACGACTGATGTAATCTTCATTCTGGGTGCCATTACACTAGTAAAGACTACTGAAATCTTACGTCTGGACAGCCTGGTGGACAGCTTCCTAACTGGTCTCTTTTATATTTTTCCCCACTCTAGTTTATCCTGTGTTTTGCTGCCAGATTCATCTTCCTACAGTGTCTTTACACTGACTCCCATCCCTCATTTACGTGCTGTGTAGTTTGGAGCAACCACATGACTTCTTTGGGGCTCCATTACCCACGTGTCAAATGGGCACGATCATCCTTGCCATCCTTATCTTAGAGAATTGCTGAAAGAACCAAATGGGGCAGTGCTTTTAAAAAAACCTTGAAAACATACAGCACCTTATCGACATAAAGTATTATTATTATTATTGTTACTATTCAAGAACCTTGATTAATTCTGGAATTAATTCCAGACCACTTAGCTTTCAGGAAAGTCTTGTGACAACTGAGTCCCAATCTTCACAACCTGATCTTCTATACCCTCCCTACACTCCAAATGCTTTTCACACCATTGCCTGAATCTGTCTTGCATTTACCTTCTCAATACCTTTGCTTGCACCACCTCTTAGGTCAGGAATTCCTTCCCTGTCCTCCTCCCTCAGTGAAAATAATATCCGTTCTTCAGGATCTGTGTCAAATCCCTTCTTCTCTTCTTTGGTCATGCTAGCCCAAAGCCGTCCTCTTCCCTCTGAATTCCCACTCTTGTCTACACCCAATCAATACTAGGCATGTTCTACTTGGGATTATTCTCTCTTGCCTCTGCCTCTTTCTCCTTAGAGGCACAGAATGTCTTTTCTTTCCCGGTATACCACACAGGGCACAGACTGTGGGAGGTACTCAACCGATGACTGACTGCTTGAACACTCTCCATTCATCCTGCTGCACGAGAGCTCACAAAGTCCTAAACTTTCTTCCTTTTGATCCTTATAACAGCCTCTGGGGTAGGTAGAGCACATAGTAGCCTATCCATCTTCTAAATAAGGGACTGGCGGCTAAGGGAGATGACGTTGTTTGTTTGGCATTATACAGTCAAACGTAGTTTTGATGTTCCTCCAAGTTAGTGTTCTTTTGTCACAGACCACACTCTATCTCTGCCACTCTCAGTTCCTATTTTGATCCACCTGAGCAGTCTAAAACCCTTCTCCCTTCTGCTTCAAAAAGCTTTCAATATGAAATTGCCTTTAGAACATAAGTAATGATCAGACTCTTATTAGTTACTGCCTGAACACACTGGATACTTAAGATGCCCTTTTGTTGGAACTATAGAAAATGTCCATTTAGTTTGGCTCATCATGGCCCTGAAGAAAACACACCATTTATACCTTAAGGTACTTAAAATCTCTATGTTACTAATTACTGAGTCTGGTAACTGATTACTTTATTTCAATGCAAATAAGGTTATATAAGGTTTCAATCAATAAACAGTATAATACCAAATTCACAGTTGGCTAATATAAACATTAGACTTAACATTAACCAAAGTGAGTGACAGTGGCAAGGAGTCCTAAGAGGTTCCTCATGCCCATCCACCATGGATTCATGGCCACTCCATAATCCTTTCTGCTCAGGAACCCACACACTTAACTGTGGGGATGGAGCCATGGTGGTAACTTCTAGTGACCTTCCTCCTCTTACTTTATGAACAAACTTTCTGCCCTTTGCCCTCCTCAGAAATAAAATAGGTAATCTGAAGGCTTGTTAAAAATGATTCCCTTCACAAAAACATATGCACCAAGAACAGAAATAAACTGGAGAAAAGATCAATTTCTAGTGATAAACATAAACTAAGCCAATATCTTCTGAAATGCTAAAGTCCCAGATTTTACAGTTGTAATCCAATAAAGATAATCTTGGATATTAACAGAGACTTAGACCTTACAGAACATTTTCACTCATATTATCTTACATTAACCTCATAATAACTATGATATTTCAGAAGAGGCACTATTACTCTCTTTTAACAGACTCAGGGAGGTTAAATGAGTTTCCTAAGGTCAGATACAAACCAAAGAGCGAAATTGGGGCTAAACCTACATCTGTTGATTCTAAGGCCGGGGCTCTGTACATTCTACCAAGTCACCAAAAATGTCATTAACGTGATTTTTTTTATATATTAGTCATTATATATACAAAAACCACTTATAGGTATCTGTATCGATGATTACTTTCAGCTTTTAATAGTTTACAGATAATTTTTACCAATTTCTCTTTGGTAGCTCTATTGGGCTACAACAGTTAATACCACATAGTTGATAGCTGGGGAGAGTTTAGATTCCTATGATATGTGGGAATCAACATCTGTACAAATATTGTATTCTTTAATTAATGGTTAATTTTTATACAACTCAACACATTGACCCTGTGGTAGTCTTAATTGGTCATAAATACGCCTAATGAATTGTCTAGTTATTTTGGAAAGACATATAATCATGCTTCTCTCTATCTACAGTCCCATTTTTATATCTCCTCTCTGACCTTTGGAAGACACTCCACACAGCTCTGGAAGTTCACTAGTGTTTAGTCTTCTTAATATTTCTGATTTTCTAAATGGTATGTTCAAATTCCAACATGACAAGAAATAACAGACTGAACCAAATTAGAAGTCGCATAAGTGTTGTGGCATACTGTAGATGATTCGGAGGCAAGTCCTTCCCCTCGAATGGAGCTAAAATAATTCACAATTTTCTAAAACTCATGATTATCCCTACTCATTTCTAAAAAAAGGATTCAAAACAGGATATTGCATCTCTTCCGTATGAAACCATTTGTCTTCCTCTTCACTTTGTGCCCGGATAGGCCAGGAAGATGTCAGGAGGGGTGACTGATGGTGAATTCCAATAATGTTAATGGTACCAAGGGATGCATACAGCAAGAAGCTTTTGTCAGGTTTCCTCTGGAGCTGGAAATGTCCATTCTGGGCCTAGTACCCCACTTGTGTTGTCCAGTACCCACTCCAATAGCTCTGGGCTTCCCCATTTGGCTAACTCTGGGTGCCCATATCTAAAGACTTGCCCTGTTGTATCTGTGGTTTCTGACAGAAGAGGTCTTGTGGCAGTTAATAATTACCCCAAACAAACAGCCCCGTGAGAAATGTACCTATTTCAAGAGGCCCTAGATGGTCCATTCTGTCAGCTTTACCTCATAACATTCAAATACCACATCTATGAATTTTTCAGTTCTATGGTTCTATGATTCTCAAGAGGGAAAGGGAAAAGAACACAGGGAAAGAATTTCAGAAAAATTTGTGGTATTTGTTCTTGAGGATGAATGAACAGTGAGGATGCTTTGCCATTCTCGGAGATGGATTATCTGTTCATGCCTCTGTAGTTTTGAAAATTCAATGGGATGGGGACACAAACTCCGGGACTGGAACAAAATATTGCCTGCCCGTGTTCCATTGAAGCTATGCCCCCTATGCCCATGCTATCACCACGGATCCAACATTCTGGGCCTTACCCTGCTCCTAAGCTTTCCATGAAAATGGGGTCAGAGAGGAGAAGGGAGCTGGGTAAGAAGGAACTGAGGATTTCCTTGGCCTCCCTAATAGGTGAATGTGTCTTTCATGTTCCTCTCCTCCTTCCCTCCCAAAGTCTCTCTACTTTGCTCTAGCTCTGCTGACATCCACAGTCCCAAATCACGCTGTTCCATCTCCCACATCCTGCCCATTTCCCTAGTGCCCAGGTTGAAAGGATATCAGAATCCCCCTTCCCCGCTGTAATGTTAGATGGTACTTCTTTACTGCAGTGCAGATTACTGCTGTCTTGGCTTCATTCATTGACACCTTCTTTCTTTAGCCACCACCACAGTCAGTGGGTGGGGGGTTAGGGGAAGCGGTCATGGGGCTGGGGTAGGGGATGGGGGATGGCGGTCATAGGGCACCCCGAGTGGTGTTTCTCCTTCTGTTCATCTCATTGGTTACCTTAGTGTCTTACTAGTCTCAGCAATGAACTCCAGGATAACCGAGTTTCCTCTTTACAAAAGTCTGAACTGATGAGAGTCACACCCCAACCCCTGAGAGCTTCCTCTGGGTTTAGGGTCCATCCAGTCCTAGGTCCTGGGGGCTGAGGGAGGCCAGCCTTCAGGGATGGCTAACTTTTCCCTAAGAAAAGAGCTCCATATTTTGTTGCTCTTGTAGGATGGACAGCTGCCCATACTTTAGATGGAAAAATGTGGAAAAAGATGAGAAGGAACAAGTTTGGGAAGTAAAAGTTCAGGGAAAGATAAATTGCTTCCCTTCCCTAAGAATTGTTTTCCTCTGTCTGCCTGTCGTAACTCTCGGAGTCAGGTCAAGGAACCTGTAGATTTTTCGGGATATATATTTTCCTGCTTTGTAGGGTATTGGCTGCATGATCTGATAAAAGCTGTGCCTAAATGAACCCTACGATTTGTATTTCCACAGCCACGTGTGTATTGGCTACCTCTCCTCCTTTCCTCCCCCCTTGACTCTAGAAGGTTCATTACTTACAGTTACTGCAGAATCAATCTGAACTGGCCAAAATCAGTGATGGAATTTATAGCATAATAAATGCCCTGCCGCACAAATGCAGTTACACATGAAAGGCTTGGGAATGTTCTTTTGAGCAATCCTTCTACATTGCAGAGTGTCCTATTTTTTATCAATTTAACAGAATCATCTTAAGCATATTTTGAGAAGTATAATCCTGACAGCTACAGAGCAGATGTTCCCTGAGGCAGGTATTGTTGCAGAAAAACAATATTATTGATAAAAATCTTAGCATATTGGAACTGGGAAACTAAATACATCTTTTTCATTCTTCCCACCAATCCTTTATAGCTCCATTTTCTTAACCTCACATTACGTTCCACTTTCTCTTTGAATTTTTATTTTTATAAAAGCGTCTTAACACTTTTCAAAGCACCATAATGAACTGTTCTCTATGAAGAACCAGCCATACCCAAGTTGGCTTTGAGAGGCAGACAGAATTTGAAGTACACTGGAAAGATAACGCACAGATTGGGGTATCAATGATTTTCCTTTTTAAAAGTCTGCAAGTTTTAAGATAACATTGGTATCTGGCCCATTTTTCTTGCTAAGTGCCCATATTATGGGTGAATCCTGTTTTACAGCATTCTGATACACAGAGAATTGAACTTGATCATGAAATGCTGAAAAAAAATCAGAAAGACAGATGGCAGGCCGTCCTCCCCAAAACTCAATTTCATATTATGCATGTGATTGCTAATAGGCAAGCACTAAAAAACAATTTTCCTTGACGGAGAAGAGCTGATAAATTGTCACCATAAAGTTAGACTGTGGTTGCTCCAGCGATCGAAACCTCGTCTGTGAGTTTGGTCCCATCAAAGTCGGCTTCTTACAACCGTATCAAAATTTATGAATGCATGTGTCTATAAAGTGACTGGAAACAACCCATAATGCATGTTTGTTTATTGTGCATCAGCTCTGTGTTGCTTTAGTACATGCAAAGCAACCGAACATATACCCAAGCCCGTTTTTGTCCGGTTCTCTTTTCTGGCCTCTGCATTTGGTAATGAAAAAGTCAAGAGCCAACTGGGGATGTGATTTCCCCTTCTATCCTGAGAGCTGACTTAAACAAAAAGATCTGCTCTTAACTGGCTCTTGCCTGGTTTGGGAGTGTACTCCACGGGGTTACCCTGGCTTTGTGCTGATAGAAGCAGAGGCATTTGAGAGCAATCAAGAGCATTGATTGTTTGGAGGGGAAAAAAAAGATGTTTGAGAAAGAAAACTAAATAAAATCAAGCAGATAAAAAGCAAGTCAGCTAACGATCTGCAACAAAAAACACCAAAGTTTCATATTATCTTTGATAGAAAGATAAAGCCTCCACAGACACTGCAGAAATAAAGAGAGTGAGATTGTCTTCCTTTTATTTGCTTAAAGTTTCTTTTTAAAGAAGTAATTCAGCATTCAATCCAGGAATACCAAATTTTATTTTCTCAGGTGAGGGGGAGAGAAAGGGTGAAAATGTGCTCATATCGCAAAGCCGGTAGTTATATACTATGTTTGACTTTTAAAATATCACTTAAAATATTGAATATTTGCATGGTTATAACATTCAGAGTTTTCTGTAGTTGGTTACTTCTCATCTGAGAACAGTTGTTTAATTGCAGATGAACTGCAACTGGTCTGACATGCACAGGCTTTATTGGAACAAAGGGATTGGGTGTTCAGATAACACTGTTTATAGAGGTTACCACAATTAGTAGAAATGCTGAATGGCCAACAGAATTAGAAGTAAATGAGTTGAAGTAGGAGTAATTTTTTTTAATGAGAAAAAAAGTCATCATTCTTAAAGCCACGGATTTTACGAAATGTTGTATTTAAGGGAAACCTAAGGCTGCCTGAAATGTAGGCTTTGCTTATATTGTGCCAAATACCCAGACATTTCCAAGAATTCAGAGACCTAACTATGTATAGACCAAGTACTTGGGTGACTGAGGTCTATGTGATGCTTCCTATTTCTGATTCATTTTGCAATCTAAGATTTCGATGCATAAAGATTTCAGTTTTTTTTTTGAGTTACTGATTCTAGGAAAATCATATTCCTCCTTTCAGAATGTCTGTTTATACCAGCATCTAAAATTCAGGGGCCAAAAAAAAAAAAAAAAAAAAAAAAAAATCCCTGCACTCAGGTAAGGCAGAAAGGTGGAAGGAAAAATAAATGGAGAAAATTCCAAGAGGAATGATCCAATGACTTACTTAAATCCACGTACTTATTCTCTTACCCTAATAGGCTGAGAACAAACTTCTTGATCTCCTTGGTAGAAAATAGGGGTCTTTTTCTTACAATGAGTGCAAGAAGTTTTGTTAGAATGAAACAATCTTAATCTTCATCCTGTTACCCTGAACATTGATTAGCCCATTGAGTTCGCGTTGCACTAAATGAAGACTCCTCCTACTCCTGTCTACATTTACTGAGTGAGATTCGATGTCTTCACTCCCTGATTCCCTTAAGGACCAGATTTCTTTCTGCTCAATGCACTTGATGCCTTCATCTCTTTGCTAAGACTGTTCCCTCTGCATTGAGTTCTGTTCTCTAATGTCTCTGTAGGGCATGTCTATTCCTTAAGAGCTGGCTAAAATGATGCTGTCTTGGAGAAGCTCTCCTGTTCCACCAGACAGAATTATTTACTTCATTCCGTTGCCCTTGGAACATATCTCTACTATAGCATACATTTCTTTGTGTGTCTGCCTCAGTCTGGACTCTGTCCTCTGGACCAAGGACTCTGTTTTATCCATCTTTGCCTCCCCAGTACCTAGTACAGTGTGTATTTACACAACAGGCACACAATCCGTATTGACCGCATGATTGAGTGAAATCAATTCCTAAATACTTTGAACAAAAGGTGATGCTGAAGAATGAAAACTAGAGATCATTTTTGGTTACAATGGACTTTTCTTTTGATTTTCCAGTTTATTATGATCTGATAAAGCTTGTTTTTGAAAAAGTTTCCATTATGTGGATGTAAAGCTTTGGGGGAAAACCACATTCTGAAACTCTAGTTGGAACAATTAAGATTAGTTATTTCATATTAGTCTGGAAGGAACTGAAGTAGATAAGCTCTAGGGTCAGCATATGCCTTGTTCAGCTTTCTTTAAAGGCATGGGGAATAATAAAGCTTTCCATTTTATCTTCAGTGAAATAATACTGCTGAAATATCACCTCATTTTTGATGTCAGTGATGATTTCTTCTTACCTCCATGATGTCAAAAGGGAATTATTATTATTAGAATGACAGATTACTAATGATGCTGTAAAAAAAAAAGAGGAATAGCCGAAATCATTATAACCCAAACATCCAACATATCCCTTCTTTTCTGAGCCTCACTGTTGGGTACCGTGAACAGAGTCACTCTGTGATCCTGCAGCTGTGTAAAAATTATTCTAAGCAGGAAGTAAATCAAGAGCAGGTGCCTATGAATTTTCACTCACAGAGCACCATCCTTTTAAAGTTTTTAGAACTGGATGGCATGATTAGGAGGTATGATTTATGTATGCAGGAGGGAAGAGCTTCTTTGGGGGGTCCAAATGTCTCGTGAGCTGTTGTGGAACACTTCCACTGCTGCCTTCCCAAGAGGAGACCCGTGTGGAAAGGAGGACTGGATGAGGGGCTTCCCCAGCCTTAGGCTTCTGTCAGCACTCTATGGGAGAGGGGCAGTATGGTCTAGTGGTTCCGGGCTATACTCCCTTTCCACCTACTGACTTGGCTTGCTGTCAGTTCATGTCGACCTCTAAGTTTTAATTCACTGTGGATGACCTAAGGGCTCTCTGCTTGAGAACGCAGAGATATTGGGCACTGCCACTTTTGTGTCTTAAAGATCAAATCCACAGAACCTAACATTCCTCCACTGCACCAAGGTGCCTGGGATCTGGCTACTTGGGTCCTCAGCCCACCTGTATCATTCTCCAGATCTTTCCAGTGGAAAGAGAGGAAAAAAAAAATACTGTTTCATAGGGAAGATAGCTTATAACCAAAACAACAGTTCAAGAATAAGAATGCTTTCCATTTCCATGATACCTTCCTTTGAAGGATTTGACAATTATAATATTGTTAATTCCATTCAGCATTAAAGAACATTTACCTAGGACTCAACCTGCAGGGCTATTTCAGGTAGGTTAAAAGTTGCAGTTCCTTTCAACTGGAAACTTACAACCATTTCAGACAATGCAGACAGAGATGTTCATCATTAAGCCAATTGTAAAAAAAAAAAAAAAAAAATTAAAGGGGAAGATAGATGAGTCTAATAAGAACATAAAATGTGTGTTATGTGGCATAAAAAGAGGGGTGAGTACATATTGTGTTGAGTTGAGTAAAGAAAAACAATTTGTCACTGCTCATGGAATAAGGCAAGAGAGTTACTCTCAAAGCACCATTTTATTCTTGTGTTCAACTTGGGATCTCACTTGACTGCTCAGTGTAGTCTATTCATAGTGTCTACAGAGGACAAGGTACAAAAGTTCATCTAAGAATTACAGAACCTTCCCCAGGCCTCTTCTCCCTTGTGGCAAGGATTTGGTTAAATGTTTCCCTGAATATTTCAGGTTCTCAAACCACCACTGGCTATGAGTCAATATGGCAGCTCTTGGTAACTCTGGGTGGCCTTTGTGAGAACTTCCTGGCAGCTTTAACTGCTCTCTTCCCAGGAATGAAGCTGCTCCAGATTAGGCAGACTTCTCTATTCCATTCCACCTGAGAGTCCCAAGGGGCTTTCACCCTATTGTAGAGAGTAGAGCTAGAGGGGTTGCAATCTCAACCAGCAAATGACTAAAGAACACTGCAGGCAAATCCAATTGTTTCCTTTGTTTCCACCAAGGAAACAGGAGCCCAGAATAATCAGTCTGTTTGTCCAATGTTGCATAGCAAGCAAACAGCAATGTGCTGGCGTGGGATGAAATTTTCTGACACCCCTCACCAGGTGTGCCCCTAGTAAGCCACTCTGTTTTCATGACTTCTACAAGGAGTCATGAGTTTGAAGGACATTTGACAAGGGGCTGTTGAGGACTGTTAAATATATTCAGAACTACCAAGTAATAATCAAGTGACTCTTGATTGTGCTTCCAGAGTTCTAGCCGCTAGAATTGGGTACAAGTGGGGTACAAGTTAAATACATGTTGATTTTTAAAAAACTGAATACGAGAGCATGAAAAAGATGTCATAGAATATGTCAACCATGAGTACAGCCTTTTTAAAAGAAAAAGGAAGAAACCTTCAGCTTGTCTTCCTAGCAATAGGGCCTGGAAACTCAAAAAGTGATATAATTCCAGTGGCTTCATATTCTCATCTCTAAATCCCCTTTAAAGGAACTAGCACCATGACCCAAAGAAGCAATATATTCTAGCCTTCATACAAATAATGACCGGTATTTACAAGTTCATTCATTTTTAAACAAATGTTTATTGAATTCCTATTATGTCACCGAAACTCTTGTGGGAGCTTAAGGCTTACACTGTGATGGGGAGACAAATTATATACAGATAAATTTATGACATTGTGTTAAGTGCTATGAAGAACAATAAGGCAGCAGGATAAAGCAGATGATGGGGTACAGAAGGTGTGCTTGAGCTATTTTAGATGGGGTGGTGAGGGAAGCGACACTGGGGCAGAAATCTGAATGAAATGCAGGTGTGACCCATGGGAATATCTGAGGACAACCTATACTCCAGGGAGAATAAAAAGAAGGTACAGAAGCCCTGCTGAAATGGAGGTATAAATACTGCTATCAGTCCAGCAATAGCTTATATGGATTGGTTCTCTAAACCATTTCCAGCAATGATGCTTCCAATATGGTAACCTGGAGATATCCATTGTCCACTGGTAGTTCAGAAGACCCCCACACCCACAGTAGCAGAGGGTTGAGAAATGCTAGTACAGATGATTCTTTTGTTCAAGTAAGAGTCTTGTAACTCAAAGCACTTTGCAAGGACCATTCTTTTAGTCTGATGGTGGAGGGCATTCATAGAGCGATAGGAAAGATGGGACTAGTTCTTTGTCCCCCAGGAAGTCACAACATGAGAAGACAGAAACTCCAGAATCCTGGCTATTTTCCCTTATTTGGAATGAGGCAACACAATTCCTTCTAGAATGTTGTATAGTAGCTCTGAGGTGCAGGTTGGGTTCAAGCCACAGCGGTAGTTTGCCTTCCCCTGAGGGTTCAATTTATGTGTATGCAGATACTTTAACCAAACCACAGGGCCTTATGGACTACAGAAGCCTAGAATCTCCATTTATCCCAGAGATCAACAACATCAAATTGGCCCTGCCTCTACTTTACTTCTTGCATTAAAGGGCTATATTAGTCTTGCCATGAGGCTAAATCAATTCCAAGGAAAACCATGTGGTATGTGCTTCTTTGGTTAAAGGGACAGATGACGTATTTCAGTCATATTTTGTCTCTTAAAATCAAATCAATATTCAGGACACTTAATCAGGGAGAAATTTCCCAGAAATAAATGCATTTTCTATATTCAGAAGAAATCATTTATTATTCCAGAGCTCATATAACTTCCAGGAGATAATCCGAAATATTATTGATGACTTACTATTTTCCACAGTTACAGGTGCATGTGCAGAGGTGTAGAAGTTAAGATTTTGGACTGTCTAGATCAACGCACAGTACAAGTTCCATAAACATTAAACCTCACATCTGGACATGTATTGCATGCTTACTATGGGGTCAGGCATTGCGATAGTACTTTCTCTCTATCACGTCACTTTATTTTACAGTACCCTCACGAAGGAGGTTCTACTGGGACTTTCCAAGAGAGGGAACAGATGCTTAAAAAAGTTAAACAATTTACTTAAAGAGTCAGAAATGACAGGACTAAGTCCAAATCCCCGACTGTCTGACATCATAGCCTCTGTGCTTAATCACCATCCAGTAGGGCGGTTTTCAAGTAACGAAGGTCAAACAGAGTAAGGTATTTAGAAGCCCCTGAAATCTGTACAGAGTGACACACCTGCTACTTCAGACCACTGGAGCAAGAGGTGACTTTAGGGAAACAGCAATGGAGGGCCTTGGCTGGTGCTGTTAGGGCATTTCTCACATCGAGTGCTGGGTCCAAAAAGCGATCGGCTGTGTTTGCATTGACTTCTTAGTTCTTCAGATTATATCTTTTTTTCCTTTTAAAACTTTTTTATTGGGCCAAAGTCTCGTAATAGTGAGATTATATTTTAAAAAATTATCAGATTGAGAATACATTTATAGGGACATTGATGATAATTCTGAAGGGCATTAATTCAAGACATTAGATACAGAAAGGGTTCTTAATTTCTGCATCAAAGATTTCATTTTGAAAATGGTCATCACTTTCATTATTCTTAGCTACCAAAGGCTCAGAAAGCCAACCTGGAAAGATCTCGCATTAGTCAAAGATGGGATGCTCTTACTTCTCCTGCCTTCTTTCTAAAATCCGTACGATGAAATATGAAGTACCTGTAAGTTAGCAACGTACTTGGGCTGCAGTTATTGACATACTTAGAATTTACAGTCGCTTCACAGAATGGCTAGTGATTATGCCTCTAGTTGGTAAAATAGCTAGCTGATTAGTCCCGGCAGAAATGACATATTCCAAGCTAGAACTACTGTCATGCCTTGGTAATGGGAAATAAATTCTTTAAGATCAGAAACAATGTCAGTTGTATTTAAAATGACACTGGAAACCACATTGTAATGGACAATTGTGCAGAGGTGAGCAGGGAGTAAAAAGAGATAATAGGATTTTAAAAATTTGATTTTATTGGTTCTCTCCTCTATTTGCATTTTTCATCAGGATAACCTCCGCCTGTAAGTTCTACCCTGGACATTTTTTTCTCCTTCAATTTGTTCTGGGTGTCTGCGTTGATTGAAAGGCAATAAATGCGTAGTCTTTGGAAGCCTGAATGGGTTCACAGGATTTTTGGTCTCTCTGAAAAGTCATCTATTGATTTGACAAGACAGTTACATTTTGTGCAGTTTGGAATACTGTAGTCATCATTTCAAAACAACACAAAGCCAAAGCAAAGGCTTCAGGAGAAGTACCGATATGTCTGGACATCTGGAACATCTCTGAATCTCAGATTGGGGAAAACATCCAGACGGCACCTAGTCTGTCCACAATTGACTAGGAGGAGGAGGACTCCTAATTGATACGTTTAGTGTATGCTCTTAGACATCTCCAGAGAAGGACCACTACCACATTATCCCTCACATTAGTGCTAGGCTTACCTCTAAGATATACTTCTTCTGGTACCATTAAAATTCACTGCATACAGTTACCCTCTTGGGCAAAGAGAACTCCTTATAATAACACTTCATTTATTTTTAGCCATCTTTGAGAAATCATGGAGTTGTATAGGAAGGCAGGATATCAGCAATATTGGTCTAATTTTCAGAAAGATAGAGCCTCAAAATGTTAATATCCAGAAAAATATTCTTTAAAGATGACTTAATAGAAAGAAAATGTTAAATCGCCAAATGCCAATATGAAGTCAGGATGAATGGGTGATGTTAAAATGACTCAATTTTTTGTTTTCTGAAAGGAATCCTCAACTGATGGTCCAAGGGAACGTTGTGGATGTGGTACATACTGATTTTAGTAAGGCACTGGTAAAGATGAACAATATCCTGGCAGGCAAGATAAAGGAATGTGAGCCAGATCACAGTATGGTCATTGGGTTTATAGGTATTCCAATGGTCACATCTAAAAGACACAGATGTTAAGTAGCAGGGTCTCTAGTGATGTGTTAGATGGTTCGGTACTGTCAGCATTTTCATTGCTATCACGGTAAAAAAGAGAACGTGCAATTTAATTCAACTAACATGTCTTGAGTGGCAACAACATGCAGGGTACTGTGCTGAGGAAAGAAAGTAGAATAAGAAATCACCTGGTATCCAATGTGGTATATTGGAAAGAAGAAGGCATTTGAATCAGAAGATCTGGATATTTCTCTGTTTCATTATTTACCATCTATGTGACCTTAGACAAGTCAATTCATATTTCTGTGCCTCAGTTTAACCTATCTTCAAGTTGGGAAAATAGGGATAATTACCTAAAAGAATTATTGTGAGTTTCATATGAAATTATATGACAGTACTTCATAAAAAGGAGAGAAGATGCTTAGTTGAGCATGTGCTATCTCACTTGACCTGTAGGAAACTTCTTCAGGTTATATATTATTATAACTTCATTTTACAGGTGAGAAAACTGAGGCACAGAGAGCTTAAATAAAATCTTAATGCTATTCTAGCACGGAGGAGGAGGGAATAGGTGCATCAAGGAAGATGAAAAAAGAAGCGATATTTGAGTAGTGCCATATTGGTTGTGTAAGAATTTTCCAGGTGCAAGTGTGGCAGAAAGGCATTTTAGGAAAAGAAAACAGCATGGTCAAAAACATAGCAGTGTGAATGTGCAGATATACTTCAGGAAAGATAAATGGACAGATTTTGCTAGACCATTGGTAATAATAGCTCCAGGAAAGAATGATGGAGACGGTGGTAGAAAAGGTAAGCTTGGACCAGTTTCTTGATCATGTTGACACTAGGAACCACTGACGACTTAGGAGCAGATATAAAGTAAAGATCATTGAGGCTTTGGGAAGATATTCCAGGGAGAAGGGTGCAGAATAGAATGGAGAAGCAAAATTTTCTGGGAGGTAATTTGGGAATTTCTCTCAAGAGATCCAGAGATAGGCTTTAAGCTAGAGTATCGCAAATAGAGGTAGGTGGATTCAACCAGTTTTGGTGGCACATTGAAGGGGCAGGTGATCAAGAGAGAGAGGTTGATATCTTAGTTATTGTGGATTTTATCAGCAAAGCAAACCAAGAACTAAAATTCCAGATGATTGAACTTGTGAGTAATAATTCCCTTCTAGTTTGCTATCGTCTTGAGAGTTGTCAATATACACATTCAATTAAGAATACATTGCATAAAAAAAAAGAACAGATGGTGACAGAACCCCCCCCCCAAAAAAAGAATACATTACATATGAAAAGCCTTCAACTTTAAAATTGACCTAGCTCTGATTTTGACATTGAAATCCTGGTGATGCAACTTGCACACCTAAATGAATAGGAGGAAAAGGAGGCCCATTTACCACTGAAAATAACTCTTCACTACAGATGTCATTCTTTAATATTAGGTATCATTTTTATAAAAAATGTTTTCTGAGAAATACCTTTTCAGAAGATTATCTCTATCTGCATAAGGGGGTCAAAATGTAAATCTAGGTTTTGTACTTTTGCAGTCTAGGAGTTGATGTTTTTTGCAACAGGACTTCAATATGTATTAACACAAAATGAATAAACGGCAAGGAGAAATGAGTAGGAAGGAAGAGGCTATTGTAATTTTGGTGAAATACATTCTGGAAGGTGTACTCATTTGGTTTTTTAATAAGTACACCAAAGATGTCCTCCTACTAAATAAGGTTCTGTAACCTGAGATCACTGGGTTCACCTCAGGGATTCAAGAACTTCCTGATGCAAAATGAATTTACCTTGGGAGAGGCTCTACAGATTTAATCAAATCATTAATGGGATTTATGACACCCCAAATAAAACAAATTACTAGGAAAATTAGGGGAGTGCCTTTTCCAACAGAACAGATAGAACCATGAATTTGAAAAAAATGAACAAGTTCTAATTTAAAAGGCATCTCTGTGTTTAGGGAAGGTGAAGAAGAATTTGCTTTAGCTAATTAGCACACTCTCATTTTTTGCTTTTGTTACTTCCTGTCTAAATACAGGTATTCTCAGAGCTGAGGTATATCGGCAGCCTAATAAGCTAATGAACCTACAAATTATTTTCTCTATTACCTAAGCTTTCTGACTCTTTATATCATAATGAGCCCAGACTGGTTACAGAAATCATTTAGCTGGACACTTAGCTACAGGCAAATCCATACCCAAATCATACCAGATGGGGACTGTTTTTTGTTGTTGTTGTTGTTGTTGTTTGTTTTGGGAAGAATCGGGAGTGCCCTCTTGCTCCCTCAGTAATCTGTTCCTATATGTCCTAGCAGGACCCCTTGGCATGGGAGGGTTTTCACCTCTGCGGTGAGTTGAGAGACATTCTCAGTGTTCTATAAACATGACAGAGATTTTCTCTCTTTGTCTCTGTTTCCCAGCCCAGGATGCTCCGCTCTGCAGTCAGAGTTAGGACATCATCATGTGTGTGGATAAAAACTCCAGAAATGACAGTGGTGCTGGTGGGCATTTAAGAGTAGATTAGAAAACTGACAGTCCCAGGCTAACAGAAACTATCCTCCAAAGACAGGAGCTAAGGAGGCGACCCAATTAGTCTTTACTTCTCTAATTTCCCTGATTACATATCTCCTTTTACCCCCTGTGCTATACCTAGTAAGTTCCCCCAGACATAGACCTAATCAAGAAGGCAGAATATTGATGCAATGCAATTTAAAGGAGAGCTGTGTTACACTAAGATATGTGGCCAACAATGGGACCCAAACAAGAAGAAACCCCTGAGGCATAAAAAGTGGCTGGTCCAGATAACGTGCTACTGTGGATTTCAAAGCAAATTAGGACAGAGACAACTGAATGTCAGCTCACGGCTGGGAAACTTCGTTGGCAAGAGGGCAACTTTCCCGGGGCCCGGGGCGTGCAAGCAACAGCAACCTATACCACACTCTCTACTTGAATTTGCAGAATCAGAGTAGCACTTCTTTGGCTAGAGTTCTTGGTCGTGGGTTCCTGGGTGGGTGTTAAAAATCCCTAAAAAGGAAGGTAAATCCCTGCAAATCTCCGTAAAGGAAGGCTGTGGGACGTGCTGAGCCACAAGAGAAGGTCTTAAACAGGCCAGAGATTTTTCTTTTAAAAAAATTGAGATGAACTTTCCGTATGTTGAGGTCCAGCTCATGCTGAGCTCTTCTTTGGACTCTATCTGTTAAGCAGTGAAGCAGAGGGTGGAGAGGGCAGACTCTGGAGCCTAACTGCCTGGTCAGTCTTGGCTCTTCAGTAGCTACTTAAGAGCTATGTGTACGCAGGCAAAGTACTAAGCCCATTAGAGCTCAGCTTCACCACCTGCAAAATGGGCACAACGATGGTATGTAAAATTTGAAGAATGCCTGGCACAGAGGAAGGTTTTTTTTTTTTTTAATGTTTTATTTATTTATTCATGAGAGTCAGAGAGACAGAGAGGCAGAGGCAGAGGGAGAAGCAGGCTCCCCGCCTAGCAGGGAGCCCGATGCGGGACTCGATCCCAGGACCCTGGGATCATGACCTGAGCCGAAGGCAGACGCTTAACCATCTGAGCCACCCAGGCGCCCACAGAGGAAGTTTTTAAACATTGCATGGGTTAGATCAAATAAGTATGAAGTGTTGGGCAGAGTACATGTCAGAGAGTCAATGTTCGACAGGTCTTACTTTTGCAGGCATTATTACTGTCAGTGATAATAACAACATTAAAGAAAGAGTGGCAGCTAAGGTGATGGACAAGGTCAGAAAAGTGTATGTGCCAAGGTCACAGGAAAAATGGGAAGAAGTATCGTGGCCTGCACTGGGCATGGCTTAACATGTTGGAGCTTTACGGAAAAAGAAAGAAGCAAACAATGGTGATAAATTAGGAGGAATATTGGGAGTGTGTGGTGAAATTATCATCGCTGTTTCTTTTTATTTGTGCTTATTGTGTGGTGGTGGGGTGATTACCAGTTTTATTTGAATGTTTTATAAGCTGTTAGATTTATTTACTGAGAACGAACAGATAAATAGGGATGTTATTCAGCTGTGTCATGTCATGGGCTCCCATCAGCTCTTCCACTGACTTGCAGACAAGGTTAATTAAGGAGGCAAGGGCATCGTGGAGGAGGAGGGGTAGAACTGGATCTGTAGGATGATTCATCTCATTGGGGGAAGAGTAGATGAATCAACTCTCATGTTCGCAGTCCTGGGGAGGGAGGTAAGGTATTGGATGGAGACTTTCGTGATGTCTTCGGAAAGACATACCAGCAGGATACGTCAGAGGAGTATGATCGCCTCAACATTCTAAGATTTGACGGAAATAGGAATAACTCCTCTTTTCTAATCCTGGATGTTCACGATTGTACTTTTTCATATTTTGTTTCTCGAGGGTGCCTTCTTACAGCAAGGTGTCTTTAATCCTAAGCCCAAGGAGCTCTGCAAACACTGTTCTTCCACGTTTCCGTGGTGGTCTGTTCTCATTTACCACTCACAGGTGACATGTCACCTCCTCAGGGAGACCTTCTATGACTTTCCTATCTCAAGTGGCCCCCCCCCCCAGCCACCCTCACATAATCTTGCTTTACTCTCAGCATAGTAGTGTAGCCTAATGGTTCAGTGCACGGGGTGTAAGACCAGGCTCCCAGAGTTCAAACCCCAGCTCTGTCCCTTCAATGTGTGAAGCTGGGTATGCTAATTAAACCCCAGCCTTAGTTTCTTCACCTGTAAAGTGGAAACAATGAACACTTTTTCCTTCTGGGACTGTTGTGAGGGCTAATGCATGCACGCCACACCATGCCCAGCATATTGTAATATGTCTACTACAGTAGTCCCTATTGTTTTGGACTTCATTGCTGTCTGATATCACCTTCTTCATTTATTGTTATTGACTGTCTCCCACTGTTGAATCTAAGTACCATGAAAGCAGGGACTTTTTATTGTTTAATGCTGGGTTACAGGATCTAGAACAGGCTCCAGAGTAGGAACTCAAGAGAAATTCATTGAATGAATAATCTATTAATATTGAAGAAATGAGCTTGTCCAATTTCAGGCCACGCAGCAAAAGCAGCTGTCCTGAGCTGACCGAATGACAACACAGAAAGAATGCAAGCTCTTTGCTAGGGGTCTCTTGCCTAGACTGAAATACAAACTCTTTCTCTACTTGGACAGCCCGCTTTTTTTGTAGATTCAAAATTGTGCAGGACTTTATGATCTCTCATTGGTCATGTGAAAGCAGTAGTTTTTTATTCAAAAAATTAAATTAATGATACTGAAGTATACTAAATATTGCTTTGTCAAACTATACTTCACCTCCCCCACCCTTCCTCCCTCCTGAGACATGCCCCCTACAAACCAGTAAAAACCACTAAAAACGACGAATGAACACTGACAGACAGAACACAGGTGAAAGGAAGCCCTACGGCTCCTAAAAACTGGAAGGCCAAGACTGCTACCATTTGCTTCCATTACAATGATTCTAACCACTCTACCTACAGTTTGCTTCCAGAATTCCAAACTTGCTCCTGCTACACACTCCGTAACTCATAAACGTCTTGGGTTCGGTAAGGCAGGAAAAATCAAAATAATCCGAAGGATAGAGTCGGGATTTTTTCCTCCACCATATCCCTTTGTAACGGGCCTCTGTAGGGTAAAGCTCCTGCAGGCGGAGCTGCCTGGTGCCTCTCCTTTGCTTCAAACCCTGTTAAAGGTTAAGCATGTTCCACATGTGCCCTTCAGACGGGTAGGACAGCTAAAGGTCGTTCATGGAAGGGCCTGCTTCCCTACCTCCTTCCTTTTTCTCTCTGAAGAATTCATGTCAAAGAAAGTACCCGACTCTGACTCTGGCAGCCGCTGGTTTCTGATGACTTATATATGGTTTTTAAGCCCAATGCTAATGACTCTTAAGCATCCCTGACAATGCTACAGTAACCCTAAAGAACTGAGCTACCAGGCACTCTCAACTCGAAAACTGGAAAAGGTTGTGCCGGCCACATCTCTCGTACATTCGGTTGCTGCGTGTCCTCCCGCATATAGTAAATATTGTTTGGGAGACCGGTTAGTGTGTTGTAAAATTGATAAGATTCAGGTTGCCAAAGGCATTTCATAAATTTCATAGGTCTTAATTTATGTTGCTATAGTAACTGAAATGTTAGAATTCCCCGAGATTAGGAGGCTTTTGTATCCTTACCCTTAAAATGATAATAATGTAGATTATGACTCCAGACGTGGTCTTTGCTGTTGTGGGGAAACATATGCTTTGTATGTTGAGTATTCTGTGGATGCTAAGGTATGATTGAATGTGCAATAATTGTAATTTCAACCAAGATTCCTGACGCCCAACCTGATTTTCTTATTTGCGTATATGAGTCTTGGTGGCCAAGAGGTTAGTAAAATGGACAGTCTTTCTCTAAAGAGAAAGGCGGAATTTGAAGGGAGAAGCGGAATTCTTACAAGTAGCCATTCTAGAATGCTCATCTTAAGGACTGATATGAATTTGGTTCACCTACCCCATCAAAGGGAATTTCCAGCAAGTGCTGAAGACCTTGGTGTATTATTAACAAGTGTTTTAAGATAAGACACTCTATTGAGGGATTTAGTGCCTCAGCAACATCTGAAGTGAGAATGAGAGGTGTAATGGAGCCCGTACCTTGAGACAGGAAAATAACTAAGAACCCGATGGGCGGCTCAAGGTCACAGGCGTTAATTATATGGACCCAAAGCAGCCGGGAAACTGGATGCAAATGACCTAGGATTGACCTGAGACAGAAATACGTCCCTTCCCAGAGCCCAGCTTACCTTATATCCTGATGATTTGATGTGCACGCCGCGTTTGGTCAGAGTAGATTTCATTCGGATGAAAAAGGAACGCTCAAGGGTGTTGTCAGTGGTAAGCAGACTGGGGCTGGTTGACTCCACTGAAGAATACAAAAATATATACACACATGATTTAGATGTCTACACAGCCCCTCACAGCTACTGCTCAGGTGCAATCCTTGAGTTCACTAAAAATAAATGACTGATGGGTGCTAAGAGCGTAGTAATCAATTTACCTCATTTAGAAAATGTTTACTTAGCAGAAAATAAAAAAGAAAAATTAATGAATCCAAAGTAACTCCATTCCAGTTTCTGACAGAAGCTTTTCAGGCCTCTTAACTTCCAGCAGCTCCCCAAGTAGGGTCTAAAGTAAGTAAGGGCAGCACACCTCGAGACTTGGCAGGTGCACATGCACGGAATAGTCATGAGAAAGGAAGACACCATAGATGTAAGGAATCAACCAAGACTGAGGCAGAGAGGCTGCTGATGAAGAGTACAATCACTTGCTCTTTGTTCTCCCTGCAAACCCCTTCTTGTAACATTTGCCCACTGGGCAGTTCTGAGGACCATGGGACTGTATCCTGGCCGGGATCCTTGCCCTCCTGAGCTGGTCTCCTTTGTCGTGGGGAATAAGAAAGCATAGAGTCTTCTCAACTGACTCATGATAGAGGGCTGAGAGTGGGATGTATAGACAGAAAGGAATAAAAAACCACCAACAATACCAACTGTCCACGACTGTTTCTAATGGCAGCTTGCCCTCTGCCCCCATCGGAACAGGATATTAACAAATAATAGTCTCCTCTCTTAAGCAAGACAATTACTCTTTCCCTTCATACACTTTGAGACTAAGTGGAACACTTCTTTACTTCTGAAACTTAAAATGGTAGTGTGCAGTCTTGTCGATCTAAAAACACCTTTCGGCAAACAGGCCACACGGCCACATAACATGGCCACATCTTCTAAGGGATTTTGTCAGTTTAAGTGTTTTCCTGCAAAGAAATTAATTTTGGCATTTTTAAGCCTAATCGATACTGTCTAATTTTGCTCTTCTAGAATAGTACTCTAAAGTTTAAAGAATTTTTCTGAGTCTAAAATTAAAAAAAAATATGTCCAATACAAACAGGCTTTGTTTTGAGAAGCCTAGCACTAATTTTCTCAGGGGTGGGGGTATAGAAATCTGTGTCACAAAGGGACTTGTAAGAATTAAGCATATATGAAAATAGTTATTAAAACACAAAGAAAAATAGGAAAAACAAGCTTTTGAACTTTAAGAAACGTATTCCATCTATTTCTAAGGGAAAGAAATGCCTATTTTTTACATGAAACTTGATGTTCAGATGAAAGAATAGAAGCTCCTATAATGACAGAAACCTTACTGTTTGTGGACTATAGCTTTTCTTGTATCATTCCTGTCTAACTAGGACTGTATTTTCCTATGTTTGTGGCACTTCTGTTCTGGGGTGAGGGAACCACTGACAAGTGTCCCTTTCTTATGTGTTTCTCTTAAGATTTTCTTTTCTTTCTTTTTTTTTTTTGTTTTAGAGAGCATGGATCTGATGTCATTTTAAATGTACAGCTTTTTATCACTCGAGGGAAAAGCAGAGCCATGTTATATTTAGTACTTTCATTTCTTCTGATTAAATATGAATTACTATGAAATTTTTCTCATCATCTAACACGCCATAATACGCCAACAGCTTTTTAATACACTATATAAGCACAAACTTCTGCTCTAAGAGTTTAATTTGCCCCTCTAATCCAATCACATCAACCTTATTTCTCTTATCAGAGATTCCCATTTTGAATTAAATGAGCTCATTAGTTTTAATCAAAAGCAGAGAGATCAAAACTTAAACGTAAATGCTTTAGATCAGAACTGTCAGTCAGCCGTGCAGTTCTATTTTACTAAAACACAAGATCAGAGACCCTTAGAACCAATTTTTTTCTCGTAAGGGATGCCGAGAGCTTGAAGATGCTATATCCTTTTTTTATTTATTTTTTTTCCCTCCGTTTCCCAAGGACAGATTATACATTTAAGGTTAGACTTCATTTATAGCAGTTTTTCATCCTGGTGGAAATGGAAAAGTATGCCAATCTACTGTTGTCCCTTTCACATTTATTGGCACTGGTCCTCAGAGACTTGAACTAACAGGAAGCCATCAGAATCCACACCACAAACTCGGCCTTAAAAATTCAGCTCTGTGCAGCAAGATCGTGTTTGCAATAGCTGAGGGAAAATGAAACTTCCCGCAGAAGTGAGATGTATTTTAGGGCCAGGGTGCTGGGGTACCCTCACCCCAGGAGGAAGGAACTGGCTCACTCCAGAAGAGTGAATAATTCAGGCATCATTAGAAACTATTGTTTTCAGGACGTAAAATTGCAGAGTACAACACTTCATGGGCACGGTAGAGACCGCAGCACGGCTGCTTCCCGCTGGGTGATAAGCTTTGTCTGAGCTGTGGGGGCCGAACATGGCGTCCTGCGCTGACTGAGGCCCTGCACACAGCAGCCCCCCAACCCCCCGTGTGTTACAACGGCAATTGCCTAAACATACAGGGGTGGCGGTAATTAAACCCAGGACAACTGGTGTGAGAGGAATGCTAAGGTCAGGTTTTGCTCCGTTGACACTGAGATTTAAGATCTAAACTGGTCTTCAAGCTTTATTTCCAACCATGGGGGAATGGGGAGTTGGGCAGAAAGTGAGGGGGCAACTTAGACCAGAGTTTGATTTCTGATAAAGATTTCCCTTTTCATTCCGTATGACTTTCTAGTTCTGAGGACGGGGCGGGAGTAACATGGCACTCTGTCCCTCTCAAAGGGACACATAACAAACCCGTTGGCAGCACACGCTGGCCTTGGCCGTGCTTCCTCCAAGGGCTAGCAAATACACGCTGGTTATCCCATCTCTGACAATGGCGTCTCTCATGTGAAAGATGAGTTATCCGCAGGTGACAGGTAAGAGCAGCAGCTTTCCAAGAGAAGCTTTCTGAGCGTCTCAGGTGAGAAGCACGATTTTGATGAAGGTTCTGTGGGGAGAGAGCGTGGCCTTGGTGATGTGCAACATGTCCGTGGCATTGAATAGAGAGTGTGTGTGTACACGTGCGTGCAGATATGGATGTGTGTCTATGGGGGGGTGAAGAGGACAGCGTGGCAAGACAGGTGTCCTTATGACTGGTGCCCTATAAGGACGGTGGGACCAGTCCACGTCAAAGAAGCACTTTAGAGTGCTTTCTAGAGATCAGATGCTTTCCTGTCAGCTTTTTGAGGCAGGCCATGATTGCTGCATGCTCTGATAAGAAATTTGGGATTCAGAGAAGCTCTATCTGCTGCCGGAGACAGAGGAGAAATTTATGGGTAAAACTGGATTAAGTGGTCAAAGCCCAGATAGGGCCAGTTTTGACCCATGAATTATAAACGAGGAGCTGGAAAACAAAACACAAACGAGACCCACACAACTCAAAGTTAGATAAAGAAATATACTCTCTTTTGCTGAATCTCAAGGGCCTCAACTTTTTAATAAATCTAAATTATCTCAGCTCTTGAAATGTCAGTTTTTGCATATTTTGTAAAATTTACAGAACAATTTATAGCAAAGTTGTAATAATTTTTATGTTGGCAAATGCCACCATAATGTGAAATCGTATCTGCGTTATTTCACATTTGTTTATGAATCCCTGACTAGCATTGTGGTTGCTGCTTCCTCATTACTATGTAGGGGCAGGAGGTGAGGGGGGAGGTGGAGGAGGAAGAGGAGGTAGCTGAGAACCATCTAGTTTTACTGGCTAATCCTAGGGCCAGGTCCCCCTGAACACTTTCAGTATTCTTTCCAGGGTCTCTGTAAATAGATGAGGCCCCAGCATAAAGAGGGTCTTTCTTTTTCATACACTACACATGTTTTCAGTGCAAGCTCGTGTCAGAACCCTCCAACTGCCACCAAATCCTGATGTAGTAGGGAAGGAAAAGAAAAATTAAGTTTTGAGAAAGCGAGGTTGCTCCTCAACTGTGAACGAAGTATTTTTCCTTTTGAAGGGGAAGTGGATTGGGCTATGTTGCTAACATATGAAGTTAAATATACTCTTTTCCTACTTCATTGCCTAAATGAATCTTTCCTTTTTCAGAGGTTCTGTACACACAGGACAAACCAAAGTGCAAATAACCAAAATGACTTTCACAAGACAAGGGAAGATATGTTGGTTCATTTTGCAATTACCTCGATGAAGCCAAATTGTTTCATTGTCACATTCTGTTAGCTTTGTTAGATACTGATGTATTTTAGGACTTTAGAATGAGTATGTGACAAGCGATTTCTTTCCTTACAAAAGTTTTCCTGCGCTTCCTCAGCCACCTGGAAGTTATCTATGGTCATATGGCTTTCCGTGGTCAAGGAAATGGGAGCCGAAGTCATGTGTCGCTTTCAGGTGGAATCTTCAAAAAGAGCCAGTCTCTTACTAGAAAGAGGTCCTTTCTCTTTCCTCTGCCATGGTGACTACCGCCATTTCAGATGGTGCCTGCTCTGTCAGCCTGGGTCTTGGAATGAAGATAGTGTGGGACAGAACCCGCAGCTGACCCTCACAGAAATAAATTTTTGTTATAATTTCAGAATGGTTTTTTACGACAGCCTAACTTAGCCCATACTGATGGGATACAAATACTCGATCCTGATTATATAAAGAGAGTCTGTGTTGTCCAAGTCTTCCAGCTAGTCACTGGCAGCACACAGACACGACATATGTTTGTCTGACTCCAGAGGTCATGATGTTGCCAAATACTGTTCTTATAGTTATTTATATCCTCATTTTATCTCTTATGCTAGGTATTCCAGGGCATCAAGGCTGACACAGGTCTAATTTGCATCCCCTTTACCACCTACCATGGTTCCTTGTTTCCCAGAGCAAAAATTATACATACATACACATAAATACATACATGATTTACATATGTCTAATATATTTAAGAGCTAATATTCATTAAATGTTGACTTCAATGTAAAAAGATCTTCCCAACCTAGTTTCCCAATAGTAGGACAAACATGGCAAGTAAATCTTGTCTCACAGATGGTATCCCAGCAGATTTTATGTTTACCCAGGATGACAAGTGGGGTCATTTAAAAATGCCAAAATTGTTCGATACTCCTCCTTCCAAAAGGCAGAGTCTATTTTCTCTCCCCTGGAGTGTAGACTTGGTGACTTACTTCTAATAAATAGCACATGGTGGAATTGGCGGGATATGACTCAGTCATGGCAGGGAGAGTGGCTTCTTTTTTGCTCTCTCCTGGGTCATTCCCTCTGATGGAAGCCATCTGCCATGCTGTGAAGACACTTGCACAAGCCATGCTGTGAGGACACTTGCACAACCGGGTGGAGAGGCCAGTGTCACAAGGAACGGAGGCTTCCTAGTGAGTCATGGTCACATGAGTGAGCTTAGAAGTGGACCCTCCTGCCCCAGTCAAGTCTTCAGATGACTATGCTCTGACTGATATTTTCATCGTAACCTCAGGAAAGACCCTGAGCTAGAACTACTCAGATTAACTGCTACTGGATTCCTGACCCATAGAAAATATGTGAGATAGCTTTAAGCAAAATATTTGGGGTGATTTGTTACACAACAATAACTAACATAATATCCACATTGACCCTCTTTTTGGAAAAATTACAGCCTTGTCTCGGCATGTGACAGGAACATGGGTAAAACTCCTGTAATAGTGAGAAGGAACACACTGCCCACAATGCCAGTAGCCAGTGAATTCACATACGCAAGAAACACTACCTGCAATGCTGATTTTTGTAAGCAGAGTTTGTGTTTTCAAAGGTAAATGCTCAATTGATTTTTTAAAATGTGCGATTTGTAAAAGGTGCTATCAACACTGTCATCTACAAGATTGGGAGATCTGGAAAGGCAGGCCTGATGTCTTGCTTCTCTCTTGTTTTATCTATTCCCTGCTCTCCTCCTGCTTCCCTTATCCCCTGTCCCACACCCCGGGACCCGCAAGTGCCCATGATGGTGTTTCACATAAGTTCTCACTCAGTGTGCGTGCGGAATAAACTAACAGTCAGATGCTTTCTTTTAAGAATTATTATCCCCTTTACCCCTGCCATGCCATGCTCACAAAACACCTTGGCCCAAGACTTGGTGTTTTGTTGTTGTTTGTTTGTTTTTGGGGTGAGGGAATCATATGACTTCTCCTTGTATTCATCTCTAAGGCAGCATGTTCTGCAAAAGGTTACTTTGAGTCATGGACCAGTGGTTTGGTAGTTAAAAAAGGATGGGTCTGATTTCCCCCAGAATTAGAGAATACTTTGTTCTCTTTTGGAGAGTTGGCCTCCATCTCACTGGCCTGTCCTTTACCACGTGCCGGGCAACTCTGCAGGGAAGAACAGGCTTCAGTAGACTAGCTTGAGATCCTTGGCCACGGGGGCAAGGCAGTGCCCACCATTTTCTGTGAACACATGGTGCACCACCCTTTGGATGTCATGCAAATGCAGTTCCAGCCAGGGCGCTCTGGCTCAGCACTCAGCCCCTATCAGCTTCGGGGCTTGCTCTGGAGTACGACAAAAAAAAAAAAAAACCCAAAAAACCCCTCCAAAAAACCCCCACAAAAAACAAAAAACAAAAACAAAAAAACCCCCTGAATTTATTTAAGCCTCATTAAGGCTGATTCCTGCTCCCACTCAGTTGTGAGTCTTCAGCTTTGTTTAGAAACTTGTGAATCATTAACTGAAACTCTAGAGCATAGCTGTGAAAATAATTGTGGTTCAATAATGATGTAATAAACTTTTTTCAAAGTCACATTAAGAATAATCCGCCAAAAAAAAAAAAAAGGAGAAAAATAATCATCTGCCAACCCATGCCACCTGTCAGCACACACTCTCTGGCAGTGTCTGCCTGCCCGGGATGAGAATCATAATGCATAAGGTTGCCTTTCAGGTTTCCTGTGCCTGGCAGGGGTTGCTACTTGGTGAGGCTGTCCCCTGAGGGGGAGGACAGCGTTCAGCCGGCACCTGCAGCTCCGCACTTGGTGTGTGGATGACACCACTCTGGGCAAAGAGACACAGAGTCAGAGTCAAGCTGCTACCAGTGGGTGTTTCTGTACACAGCTACTAAGCCACAGGAAAGTTCAAGGGGAAAATCCGGGTAGTGTAAAGATAGCCTTTGAGAGTACATGACATCCAACGTGGCCCATTCTGCTGCAGGCTCTGCACTCCCAAGAACATGCCATATGAATACTGCAAGCAAGTGTTTTAAATCTTATTGGAGATGCCCTATAAATGTTGCCACTTGAGGGATCTATTCTGGGAGAGAAATATGGCATGTCCTCCCAGGATGCCGTTGGATTCCATTACCAATATTGCGTATGGGATCGAGTGTGGCAATGCTTTTATCACGACTATAAAGTGGTTATGAGCCAATTCCTCATATAAAACATACTCAATAACATTGAGGCTTTCCCCCCCTTTTCTGTTTCTTTCTTTTATTTCCTTCTTTTCTCTCTTTTCCTTTTTTTTTTTTTTTTAAACAACAAACATGATGTCAGACAAAGGGCATCAGGACTTGGTCTTTTGTAGTACAAAACAAAATAACAATACATAAACACCTTTGTGAAGGCAGCTCAAAACCCCATGTTTTCTATTAAAAAGTCATGTTCAATCTTCACTGTTGATAGAACCGAATAGCTAACACAGAGAACATTGTATATCAGAAAGGTCAATAGTTATTATGAGCTACAAATATATTTTTTTCCATCCTTCAGGCTGTTTAGCGCATATCACAGCATGAGCAGCTGTCTTCTTTAATGCTTTTAAAATTAGAATCCCAAAGAGGAAGAAAAAATTATGGTTGCAATGATTGCTCTTTGCTTTTGTAAGTTTACTTTAATATACTATTTTATATACATGAATCTTCCGTGCAGCCTATCCATGGGGCAGGCGCCGGTTGCCAGGACCGAGTTGAACTGCCATGTTTATTTTCTTAGCATTCTGGCCAAATCTCCATTTCGGGAGCAGATGTTGTCGACATACTATATTTTAAAAAGGAGTTATATAGAGGAGTCTGGCTACAGAGGCGCTTGCAAACACACACGTATGCATTCTGCTTTTTCACTGCTTTAAAGCTCTGTGACTAACTACAACAATGCCATGTGATGAGAAACAGCTATGCAGCCCTGGCTGAAAAATCAGGTGGTGATTTGAGCCATTGATACACAAACTCTCTCTCTTCAAGTGCAGGCCTATGGACTGGGAGCACACCTCTTCAGGTTTTAAAGGTTGATCTTTTGCCTGTCCCTAGAACTTTTTGCCCTTACTCAACACATGACCCTAAAAGACAAGATGAGGTTTTAAAGTAGCACATGTAAGCACTTGTCAGATGTTTTATTATAGCTCACTTAGTCTTTGTTCAGTTATTTAAATACTTACTGAGTATCTACAATGAGCTGGAGCCATTTGTAAATGTAAGTGCTTACATTTTGGAGAAGGGGACATAGGCAGTAACTTCTGGCGGTGATGAATGCTATAAAGAAGTGCAATGCGGAGTGAGGGGCTGGAGAGCGAGGGGGTGATGGTTGGTTGGGTGGACGCAGGGGCCTCACTGATGGGAGGGCTTTGGAGAAGACCTGAAGTCATGTTGATAAGTGGGTGAAGATACCACGCACACCTCACATTGTAACTTTAGGACTTCGGACTGGTAAAAGGCTTTATAGAAAACTATTATTTGGATAGGTATGTACTAGTGACCAATTCTAGATGTTACTTCTTGCGCTTTTTTTTTTTTTTGGTCCAAAATTAAAATAAATGCTATACTAAAGACAGATAATTTAACATGTAGGAAACTGAGGGAGGAGTTAATGGACATAATCGTCCAGAGCGTTCAGTGCCTCCCAGATGTACCTACCGGTATTATCCATTCTTTGGGCAACTCCGGAAGGAGGAGCTTCAGGACAGAAGGGGGAGAAAGACTGAGTAAATAAATAAATGACCTTCTTCTCTTTGGTGAGTTTTGGTAATGAAAATAAAGAGACCTGAGCATGTTTACTGATCAAGAAGGTGTATACACTGGAAATGGTAATTGAAGAATTTAAATCTTAAGGGACATTTAATCAGTGACTGAGAAAGCCTCTGAAATGAGGGAGAAGGAAAAAAAGGAGGATGTGAGAGAGAAAAGAGAGAGGGGGGAGACAGAGAGGAGTATGATGGGAATGGCCTTGAACAACTTAATTTCAGTAGAGGACATGGGAGAAGGAGAGGATTTTGAAAGTGAAAGCAGCTACCTAGCAGCCCAAGTGGGCAAAGCAACTAGGACTGATAGAAAATAAGTAATAAAACTGCACAGTGGCTGGAAGTTGCTTAATTTTAAGAGCACTAATTTTCTAGGGTACCCTAATAACAATGGCTTTGTGGTCTTTCGAGGTAATGCTCAGGATCATGAACTTCTCCCAGGGATGGGAGCTGGCACAGTGGGAATAAAAAAAGTCCGTAGAGTGAGGGATTACCAAGGGTTAAAAACGAGCAAGTGAAAGTGACAGAGTGATGGGCTGGGGAAGAGAAAAGGGTGATGGGGCAGCGGGGTGGTGACCTGGGGGAGGCAGCCAGGAAGGGGGCTTTGTTCAGAAAGGATTTGTGAAAATCCTGTTGATGGCTTTTAGATAAGTTTATGTTCTCTCTCTCTCAATTCTGTGTTCACAGGAAAGTTGGAAAATATGAAAGAGTAAACCAGAAAATAAAAAATTATCTCTATAACCTTAACACTCAGTTACAGTCACTATTAAAACTAATGTTTTGTTGCAGTCTTATTTACTATTTATTTATATACTTATTTCAAAATTGGGACCATACCTGTGTCTCCTGCATTTTTTAATGTCAGTCATAGCTCAGTGTGTGATGATAGTAGTACTTTTATTAGATACCGCTCGGGGAATAAAAGAATATTGGGGCTCTTGGTTGCAAATCAGCTTTAAAAAAAAAACAAATCAGAAATGAGAGTATCTGCATTTGCCCGTATGAGTATCACTTCAAACATACTATTTTTACATGGCTATGTAATGTTCCATTGCTTGGTGACGAATTTCTTTGAAATTAATCTTGCTTCAACTTTCTTATTATTTCTTAGGGTGGATTTCTAGAAGTAGTATTACTAGGTCAAAGAACATGAGCTTTCTTTTTTTTTTATAGATTTTTTTTTTTTATTCATTTGAGACACAGAGATACAGAGAGAGAGAGCATGAGCAGGGGCAGGGGGAGAGGCAGAGGGAGAGGGAGAAGCAGGCTCCCCACTGAGCCAGGAGCCGGAGAGGGCTCCATCCCAGGACCCCGAGCTGAAGGCAGAAGCTTAACCATCTGAGCCACCCAGGCGCCCCATCTTTTTTTTTTTCCTTAAAAAAGCTAATGTGTACAAATTGATTCTGTGTACCACTTTGCAGAAAAGTTATGCTTTATCAATTTACATATTATCAACAGTGTTTGATGGTGTTCATATTGATTGCCCTCTTAAAATATTTGTTCTCACTTGATAAAAAAACATTAAATTAGCAGAAGATTCAGAGAAGATACTTTACTGGGGTCTTCCTGAAAAGCAGTATGTAAAAACATCTCACATGTTTAATTTGCATCTCTATTTCTAATGAAGGTGAATGATGTTTTAATCCATATTTATTGGCCATGTGAATCTTTTTCAGTGAATCCTACATTTATGTCCTCTGTTTTCCACTAGAGTTTTTAGTATCTTTCATATCAAGTTTAATGAGATAGTTACCTTTATTAAGGATATTATATTTTTTAAATACTTATTTTAGAGAGGGGGTGAGGGCAGAGGGAGAGAGAGAGTCTTAAGTAGACTCCGTGCTGAGCACAGAGCCCAACAGAGCTCGATCCCATGACCCTGAGATCAAGACCTGAGCTGAAACCAAGAGTCAGATGCTTAACCAATGGCGCCACCCAGGTGCCCCAAGGATATTATTTTTGACATACTTCTTGTAAATATTTTCCCATTTGTTTGCCTTTCCTGTTTGTAATGTGCCCTGATACATGTTTTTAAATTTTATATTGAGAAGTCTATATGTTTTTTCCTTTGTGACTTCTTTTTGTTACACTTCTATCTTAGAAAGTTTTTCTCCTTTTTTTACACAGATGTTGGGCATGTTAAGAATGAAGCATGGTTAAAAGTCAAGGGATGGCTCTGCCAATGGGTGGCTAAAGGCAAGTCAAAGAACGAGCTTTTCGAGCTGTGGCAGTCAAGGAAGTGTGTGGAGTGGCTATTCATCCTGGAAACTGTCATTTGGGCATCTGTTGCCTCCTTGAGGAGATTGCTGCACAGGAAGACTGCAGAGCACGTGCAGACGCCATTGAGGACAGTAGGTGAGTGATGTGGCTGTTGAGAGATGATGGCACTGAGAGCAGGTAATGAAGACCCTTTTTATTTTTTTAAGAGGAAATTCTGAAGTGATGATATTGGGGGAAACGGTACAGAAGTGGCAGTGGAAACGAAGTATGATGGCCACTCCTCTTTCGCGTTGGGAGACTCAGAAGCATAGGAATCACGGTGTCTACTAAGAGAGGGTTTCAAGAGTGGTGGCCTCCAAGAGAGAAAGGTTTTAAATAAGAATGAAGAGGCAGAAGTGGGGCTTGTGGAAAAGGTGGTGGCTTTAGCACAGTTTACTCCTCATTAGGGTTCCCAAATAAAATATGGGAAGCCTTATTTAATTTGAATTTCAAATAAACAATGACTGGTGTTTTTAGTGTGACCCAAACATTGCATATACATTTCAAATTTAACTGAGAATCCTATATTTTTATTAGCGAGATCTGGCCACTCTGCCCCTAGAAGGAGGAGGAAGGGTTTTGCATGGGAGCTGTCATGTGATTAACAGGAATGAAGACTGGAGAAGTTTAGAAGATTGGCCTGAGATACATTTGTTTGACAGAGAGAAAGTTCTAAATGGTTGAAAGTTTCCCCTGGAGAATGTTCGAGAACTAAGCAATGATTGAAAATTCAAGTGAATGTTGGTATAAATATGTGGCTTTTTTGAAATTTGCCTTCCCAGAGATGGGGTCTAGCACAATGGCCATTTTTAAAAACTGAAGTGTAACTGACATACAGTATCCCATTAGTTTCAGGTGAATCATCATACTGATTTGTTATGAAATGATCCCCAGTATAAGTCTAGTTACCATCTGTCACCATACAAAGTTATTACAATATTATTGACTATATTCCCCTTGCTGTACTTTTCATCCTCATGACTTACTCCATGACTGGAAGACTGCACCTGTTAACCCCCTTCATGTTGTGCCTTCTCTCCAACCCTCCCTGGTCTGGTAACCAATGGTTTGTTTTTTGTGCCTATGAATCTGTTTCTGTTTTGGTTTGATTGTTTTTACACATAAGCGAAATCATATGGTAGTTGTCTTTCTTTGACTTATTTTGTTCAGTAAAACACCCTTTAGGTCTATCCATGCTGTTGCAAATGGTGAGATTCTATTCTTTTTTTATGGCTGAATAATATTCCTGTGTGTTTGTGTGTGCGTGAGAGAGAGAGAGAGAGAGAGAGACAACTTCTTTATTCATTCATGTAAAGGTGGATACTTAGGTTGCTTCCATACCTTGGCTATCGTAAATAATGCTGCAGTGAACATAGGGGTGCATATCTCTCTCCAAATTGGTATTTTCATTTTATTTAGGTAAATACCCAGCTGTAGAATCATAGATAGTTCTATTTTTAATCCTTTGAGGAACTTCCATACTGTTTTCCAGGGTGGCTGCACCAATTTACATTCCCACCAACAGTTCCAAGGGTTCCCTTTTCTCCACATCTTCACCAACACTTGTTATTTTTTGTCTTTTTGATTTTAGCTATTCTGACAGGTGTGAGGTGATATCTCATTGTGGTTTTGATTTGTATTTTCCTGATGATGACTGGTGTTGAACACTTCTCATGTGCCCATTGGCCATCTGGATGTCTTCTCTGAAAAAATGTCTATTCAAGAGCTCTGCCTATTTTTTTAATTGGGTTGTTTGTTTTTATAATAAGTTGTGTGAGTTCTTTATATATTTTGGATATTAACCCCTTATTGGAAGTAGCCAGTTTTTATTTTCATGTGTGTGTGTGTTCTGGGGATAGAGGAGAGCCTGTGTTGGCAGGTCTCCACAAATGTCTCCTGAGTCAGTATCTTCTGCTCATTTATTATTTTTTATCATATAGGAGAAATTTGAGCAGCTAGAATTTGTTGGTTTCATTATGGTTTTAGTCCAGCATGTCTTGAAGTGGTTATTTTTCAAAATGTTTTCAGTTAGAAAAGTACTACATTAAATCCATCATTAAGAAAGGATTGAGGGGCGCCTGGGTGGCTCAGTTGTTAAGCGTCTGCCTTTGGCTCAGGTCGTGATCCCAGGATCCTGGGATTGAGCCCCGCATCGGGCTCCCCGCTCTGCAAGAAGCCTGCTTCTCCCTCTTCCACTCCCATTCTTGTGTTCCCTCTCTGGCTGTGTCTCTCTCTGTCAAATAAATAAAATCTTAAAAAAAAAAAAAAGAAAGGATTGAGGGTTATTGGAGAATATTCTAGTAACATTATTTATACTTGTAATTTAGGGGAGCCAGAAGTGGGAGATAGCCCAGTAATTATCTATAGCTTACTTTGCTAATGAATATCTATCTTGACATCTTATAATTAAGCGAATTTTCCTTTTACTTATGATCCCAGTAAGTTTCAATGACCACTGCTCCATCTTAGTACCTAAACAAAGTCTTCTAATCCTTTGGCAGAAGTAACCCTGCTTTACTGTGAGGAAGACAGGGCTTCATCATTATAACTTTGGTCAGCTGATAGATGTGTAGGCCTCATAATATATGTGTCGGCATCATTTCCATATCTGAACTCGGTGTTCGGTCATTTGTGTATTTTCTTCAAGGCTATGCATAATCTTCCCAAGTGGTGGGGATAAAAAAGCAGACATTTTTTAATGACTCCATTTACATAGTTTGCAATTAGCCTTGCTATAGAATTACCCTCTTTTCTTCAATTTAAAAAGATAAAGGCTATTGCTAATGGTGATGGTGAAAATGGGGTAGATGCATCCTTTTCTCAAACTGGGTGCAAAGCAAATTTGTATTAATTACTGCATTACTGCCCCTTTCCCTGCTTCACATATAACTCTCTAATGATGTACTTGATATTTTTTAACATCGACACTTCAGCGTTATATCGGATGGCTTCTGGGTCTAAATTTTATATTCTATAATGCCAAATAATTATTTTAAAAACTGGCACCACATATTCCTTGTTGCCTGGTAGCTGAATGATCCCACTGCATTTGTCATAATTGTTTTGTGGTTAATCCTCTCAACTGCAGGGACTCCAGGTATTTATGGTTGCCCTTGATCTGGGTCTTCAATTATTTGACCCTCCGTGAGAATGAATCCATCTGTAACAGTAGGCTGTCCTTTGCCCATTGCTCCATTTTATTATTGCATTTATTCTCAACAAACTCCATTTGCATGTCATTAGTAAAGTTCTTAGGATTTTTCAAGAGCTTGAGAAAGCTGCATTTAGAAGTGACATACAGGTTCAGGTCCTGTCCATGGAGAAAATGCCCCTGTTGTGATGCTTATCCTCATGTTTTGCTCAAAGTTATGACCGGCAGCTCTCTGTTTCCTCCTCAATCGCTTCAGTTACAAGCAAAACCAAATACATCAAGACAAGTTTCCCTGAAATAGAAACGATTTATACATATAACACTTGAGATGGAGCACTCTTTCTCTCTGCAGAGAGACCTCAGAGTATTTCCCACTCACAGCACAAATAATGCACAGGTATTGTAATGATTACTAATATTAATTACCTACATGGTAGATAGTACGGCTTTTACTTTCTTCCCATCAGGTTCATGTATTATGTTTTTGGTGTGCAAATCATGTTATATTCTTTAAATTGTGAGCAACTAATATACTGGACAAAATTAGCTTATATCCAAAGTGGAAACTAAAAAATCTCAGGTCAACCTAGAAAGGTCTTTATTCTGATAGCTTCGTCTTGCCCTTCAGAGTTTTTTTGTTGACACTAACAACCACTACAGTCCTTTCTCTAAGAGTAGAATGCTTCTCTCCAACCAGGTAAAATAGCACTGTGTATATAAGTAATTTGGGGGGAAGACAGAAGTAGTCTTAAAGGGGAAACAAGGGCAAAGGAGAAATTATCTTTTTACTGAGAGAATTAGTTTACTTTAAAAAGAATGCTCTCTCTTATACAATTTGAAGCCTAACATTTTGGTAGATGCATGTAAGTCCAAAAACATAAAATTATCAATAAAAATCCTTGCTAGTTTGACAATTATTTTCCTTTCTCCTTTTGGCTTGTTGGGGAAGAAAGAAAGCATTCAGATACATGCAGAACATGTAAGTAATCTCAGTAAGGTGATATTCTTGGGATTTTCCATATTTATATATTTTTTCCTACATTGTATTTTCACTACCCAAGAGCCCAGGCTGTTATTTTTTTCCCGAAGTCTGAAGATCACCCCATGGATTAACAAATGATTGAGGATTCTCTCTTAAAAGACTCTTTAAAAAACTGTCAGAATCAGCCTGAGACAAAGATTTATTATGAACTATTTAAAGGGCTTAATATATGTATCCCCAATGAGCCCTTGGAGCAAACTAAAAAGGAAGAGTGGAATTCTCAAAGAATAGGAAAAATTCTCCAATGCCCCCCTTTCTTCGCACCATGATTACTGTTTACTCAAAGGATAAAATGCCTAACCTGTCACACAAAGTCTTCAGAAGCCACAGTCCTGCTGATGTACAGTAAAAACAAAACAATGAAGACCGACAGTAATGTGCTTGAGAAAGGCAGCTGTAATTTACTTTCTAACCTGTTCACTAACACACTAATGTGGCTACATCTTGTAGCAGGAGATGATCTCTGACCCACGCAGCAATCAAACAACTACCCGAGTGTTGGCTGTCACAGAAGCTGGGACCGTTGCCTTAATTATACGTTGCTGGATAACAAACCTTCTCTTAATGAGCAACTTTTCTCCTACGTGTATTCCAACTCACCCCTTCTGTCCTTGAGAAGGCCTATTGCAGATCACGGCAGTTGGAATTTGCGAAGCATATTCATAAGTATTCTTCCTAACAGGTAATAAATACTACCTGAGCAGGCTGTTTGCTTTATGAGAATGCCAAGATATAATTAAAATTATAGGCTTGCGCTCCTGGGAGGCTCTAGAGAAGAATCACTCAAGACTGAAGGGAAACTTTTCAGTGAACTTGGAACCAAGCTTTTCTCTTTTCGTATTAGTAATAATAGTAATTATTATTATTGTAATGACTGTCTTTTCTTTGAGATTTATGTCTGGCAATGAGATTTTTCTCCCCCCTTAATTGATACGATGTCTGTACTAGTATTTCCTCTTCCTAGACTTGGGATTTCTTTATTTTCCTCTCATTGTAAGGACCCTTGATGGCTGATAATGCCCCAACAATTAACACAGACAAAGAGGAGGGCCTTACAGGGAGGGTTTACAGATAACCTTGAGGAGAAACAGTGCCTCTGTGTGTAAAGAAGACCTTTACCATTTAGGACAAACAGGGAGGCAATCTTAAATATAAAAGATGTACTTTCATCACTGCACGAGCTCGATGCTGGTTTGGGACTAGTCCATCAGCAAGGCGAATGGGATAGACTGGTGAGAGGACTTGGAGACGGGATCTGTGGGCTCCACTTTGATTTTATTTTTATCTTCTAAAGACTGCTTCTTTTTCTTTTTGTAGGGGTAGATACATTTTCTCTGCAAAACAGCTCTGGGGATGTTTGGTAAGACGTATAGTAATATATAGAGAGCATTTGGAGACCTCTATTGTATTTACTTTAAGTTGCCATGTACAGTGGAATACACGAATTAATTCATGCAAATCACATTTGTTGGCACATGATGAGCCCTCAGTGAATGTTAGCTTTTGTGACCGTAGCCATTGCTCCTAATATCTTTGCAGATATTAGGTGGATTGAGGAGCAGTAAGGGATGGTAATATTCAGTAGTCCCCTGGGTCCCTGAGCAGAAGATTCTAACCTGGAATAACAACACTGGTACCACTGGGCAGGATGATGGCCGAAAACACAGAAAGCGGTATTGTGTCATAAGGATCCGATACATGCCTTGGAATTAGGAAGCCTGAGTTCTAGGTTTGGCTTAGCAACCAGACAGCTCTACAGTCTTAAGTCAATCATGGATCTCTCTCCACCATCGATTCCCTTAGCCCTTGGAAGCGCACGATGCTACACGTCTTACCTAATGTCAGGAGGTTGTTGGGGAAATCAAATAAATCCATATGAAGGAAAGGTTTGATTAATGTAAGTTAAATTTAACAAACTATAAAAATGATTCCTGAAAGTAGAGTCTTTAATGTAAGTTAAATTTAAGCAGCAAACATTTGTTGAGCGCTCATGAGGTACCTGGTAATGACATACCATATCAAATGTGAATGTGATTAATACTGGGAAAAAACACAAATAACCTACAGACATGTTGCTATTTTGTTCTCAGAATCCATAGATTCACTAACATTCCAGGTTGTGTTACTATCATCAACATCACTTTGGGTGAAAGATTACTAGGCTGATAAATTTCAGAAATGGATAGGTATCATGAACCTGACTACAAGATGTAAGAAAATTTTATAGTCACTGGTTTTACTAGAAAGTGCCACAGACTAAATGTGAACATGAGAAAATGCAAATGCAAAAAAGGAGCGTAGAAGATTAAACGGGGAATAAAAATGAAGAAGAAAGGTGTTGTGTAGTAAGAAAGAAACTAGAGAGAGAAGATTTAAAGAAAAGTACAAAGGACTAAGAGGGATAAGAAAAACATAAAAACTATAGAGATGAAGCAACAATAACATGTGCAAAACAGGAACCTAAGAAGATTGAGAAAATAAGGGGAGAAAAGAGGAATGCTCCAGAGGAATAGGAATGCTGTTCTTACAACCACATCATGGGGTAGAGTTTGCAAAGTAGCTGCTGATTCTGGGGTTGCATGTGCCAATGACCTATGCTTTCCTCAGGCCTAAAAAGCTGGAAAAGCATGATTTGCCACATATTTAGATATTCATTTTTAAGAAATCTAACCATTGCCAAAGCAGGTATCCCCAAATTTGCAACATTCAGATTTTAAATCCATATATGGGATGATAGGCTAGATTTCCTTATTAGCCATTTTCTTTTGTGCACACCAGCTTTGAGGTACAGGGAATTAGGATTAATGCCAGGTGATTTACATACACATTTAATTTAGTTGTCACAACACTCTTCGAGATAAGCCCTTTTATTTTTCCCGTTTTAAGGAGGATCCATTGTCTACGACCACATACTCTATTTGAATATTTTTTTTTAATTTTTTTATTGTTATGTTAATCCCCATACATTACATCATTAGTTTTAGATATAGTGTTCCATGATTCATTGTTTGTGCATAACACCCAGTGCTCCATGCAGAACGTGCCCTCCTCAATACCCATCACCAGGCTAACCCAACGGCCACATACTCTAAAACAGCCGCTATTGCTTCTACATCATGGCTTAAACTAAGTCTAGATTTATTCATTGTAATTTATTTAGAAATCTTTAACTTTCTTTCATCTCTGCTGCAACAGGTTTCAAAGACTCCTGGTGCGTGGAAAGAAAAACCTAGGAAGTCTGGGGGAAGGAGAGTAGGAAATTGGAGCGATTGTCATTTTTACTTTATTTTCCAGATTTTATGAACTGTGTATCTGTTCTACAATAATCTCTCTCTCTGTGTACTCATGCTTGTGTGTTTAAAGGGTTGGTGCTTGTCCTGTTTACAACTTTCCTGAAATAGTCTGTGTCAGCCTGCCGTGAACAGCTGGGACTTCAGGGAAAAGTTGGTATGGAGCATGAGTAACGAGAGTGCGTAACTTGCACTTTATGAGAGACGAGGAATCACTATGCCTTTGTGACTGAACTCTAGGGCTCTTCTCTGTCTTTGGCTCTGAGGGAACTTTTCTGTCTTTGTGAGATACACAGCTAGACCTTTCTGTATCTGTCTATCTACTATGTCTCTAAGCTTATATAAATCCTAGAGTGGTTTTCAAACAGAAACAATGGTTTCCCTGGCAAACCCCTCCTAACGACATTGGCTCCCCTCTCCGATCTGTCCAGGGCCTCCTAGTGCAGTCATTTTACGAGCTAGCCCCTTCCAAAACCCGCTTTCAAAATTTTTAAAGGGTCGTATTTTGTATCTTCTGTACGGATGTTGTGTAACATACTTAAATATAACACCACAGCTTTATAAATGAGTTCAGATATAAAAATTACGCATGGATATAAGGCATAAAAAATGTGAAGGAAGGGCTGTGTGGTGGATGGCGACTGAGGAAGCACAGAAGGATAGAGAAAATGGGGCCATGCAGGGAGAGGGCAGCTATAAGGAGGAACGAAAAGGAAAAGCAGAAGTAGAGGAAAAGAAGGGTCAGAAGGAGCAAGGGGAAAACTACAGAATAAAAGAGAGAGAATTCCACTTATATGAGGTACCTAGAATAGGCCAATTTTTAGAGAGGCTCAGGGTGGGGGCGCAAATTGGGGAGCTACTGTTTAATGGGTACAGATTTTCAGTTTGGGTGATGAAAAGTTCCTGAGATGGACGGTGGCGTTGGTTGCACCATGTGAATGTATTTAAAGTTATGGAACTGTACCCTTAAAAATGGTCAAAATAGTAACCTTCCTGTCATGCATATTTTAGCACAAGAAAGAGACTAGAACTTGTATTAATGAAAAATGACATGATACCAATGGACCAGAACCAAAAAAAAAAAAAAAGAAAGAAAAAAGAGGAAAAAAAGAAAGCAAAAAGAAAAAAATGCAAAAGTAGAAGAGTATGGAATGAAAAAAAGAAAAATATAGGGAAGAACGGAGAAAGAATGGAAGGAGTGGAAAACTATGGTTTCCATCAAGGCTAAGAGGAAAGAGCCGCTAGACTACCACATTTCAGTTATTTGTTTGTTCATCAACAGCCAAGTATGAAGCGATTACTGGGGATACAGAAATGAATTATAATAGCTACTGTCTCCATTTTCAAGGAGTGTCTTGTCTAGTAATAGGTTACAAAAGTCAATGCAACATTGTCTTGCCCTCAAGGAATTCATGGTTCAGGCTTATCTAACTTCATTTCGTAAATAAGTTAGTGTATTTAATGAGATCCAGCCCTCCTCCAATGCAGCCTTGGGATGGAGGCTGGGATTGTAGTCTGAGTAAAACACACATTGGGCCTGGCACTACAAACCCATTCCAGCACAGATTTAAAGAACTAGATGATCTAGAACAACCTCGCCAGGTGCAGCAAGAAAAATGAAAGGAAGGTAAATTATTTGCCCAGGTTTACCCCACTGTGCAGGAACAGAGTTGGGAGCACCACCCGTTTCCTGACTTCCAGCCCCAATCCTCATTTGATTAATAATGATTAAAAAGATTGAAAGAAGAAAAACCGCTTGATTAGTAATCAGAACAATAAAG
This sequence comes from Halichoerus grypus, assembly GCF_964656455.1. Taxonomy (NCBI): domain Eukaryota; kingdom Metazoa; phylum Chordata; class Mammalia; order Carnivora; family Phocidae; genus Halichoerus; species Halichoerus grypus. Next base: position 90,477,386 of record NC_135719.1, on the reverse strand, counting down.
GTGATTCACACTGTTCCATCAAGTGCCAAGGACTTATTGAAATAAAATCAGAGAGGGTTTAATTTCAAGGACTCAAAGGTCATTATTTTACAGGACAGCAACCAATCATATAAATATTGAGATGAAGAAGGCACAATCAGAGCCAGATTACAAACACAAGCCAGAAACTGTTCCAGGGTGACTAATGCAATAATATTGAGGAATGTCACAGGTCCCTATTATAGTCAAAGTCACTTTAACTAATTGGCTCAGGCTATAAAAACATACAATCTGGGTCAAATGACAGAGCTGAAGGAAGCTTCTCTGCTCAGACATTATCTTAAATCAAAGCCTCCCAATAGGAAGGCAAGAGAAAAAGAGAATATCCAGTTTTGCTGGAGATCATGAGAGATTTCAAAACTTTTTTTTTTCTTTAATAGCAGCCAGCTATGTGTCTATGGACAATGATGATAATATTCTTTCTTCTTTAGTATTGCTTCATACTTCAGAAGCAGGCCATGTTTCAAGGGATACTATGGGATTTCACTGATTCTAAGACATCATCCTTCTAAGATCCTGCATCCTTTTATGAAGCTCTAAGAAAAAAAAAATACTGCCAGTTGCAGGAGCATAAGATAGCATTGATTGTAAGATGCACCCCAAAGTTAGAGATGTTGAAATGTGGGAAAAAATAGAATCAATGAAGTAAGGCATTTTTCTTGACTTGGGATAAGTGATAATTACCTCTCTTGCTTTTAAAAAGGGAAATAAATCAAGGAATACATCAGGACTGTTGATTGCTTAACCAAAACTCTTCCTGTCCTTTTTTTTTTTCCCTTAAAAATACCCCAAGTACCCATCTCCTTCTGCCTACTGCATTCTTTAGGGGATGCAAGCTCAGCCACAGACATGAATCCTGATTGGTTAAAGCCGTTGTGGGTCTAATTGCCCATAACTGGTTTTAGAACTTATTCATTCAACAAGTAGTTAATGAGTTTCTACTGGTGCCAGTCAGTGGTCTAGGTTCTTAAGTTACCAACGTGGGAAAAAGAAAACTCTCCCCAGTGGAGCTTCTAATAGGAAGTTAAAAAAAACAAACAAGATAAATAAGTGAATTATGGTATGCTAGATGGTAGGAAATTTTATGGAAAAAAGTAAGACAGGGGATGAACACAGGGGATGTAGAGAGAGTGTGTTGCAATATAAAATCATGGGGCCAGGAAAAAAATCTCACTGAGAAGGTGGCATCTGATTAGAGATTTGAAGGATGTAAGGCAGTTTGGCTATCTGGTGGACTAGTGTTCCAGGAAGAAGAAAGAGTCTGTGCAAAGGTCCGGAGGTGGGAATGTGCACTGTGTGTCTAAGGAGCAGAGGCCAGTGTGGCCAGTGCAGCGTTTGGGAAGAAGAGTGGCGAGGAGGAAGGCAGAGAGATGACAAAACAGTGGTGTGGGCTGTCCAGGATATAGCCTTAAATATGTCTGAATACGATGACAATATGATGTCAAAGCCACACGGGAGTTTTCAGCGGAATTGGGGTGCGATCATGCTCTTGAGCTGAGAATATGAAGAAAGGACGAAGGTGGGGGCACCATTACGAAGGCTCTGTCACAGGCCAGGTGAGATGTGGTCAGCTTCAGGACCCTTTTGGAAGGGACAGCTGACAAGACTCACTGAGAGATTGAATGTGGGATGTTAGAGAAAGAAAGGTGTTGAGGATGCCCCCGGGGGACCGCTGCCCTGAGAGGTTCAGGGGTATCTGCTAGATTCGGCTTTGGGGAGAAGTTTTGTGTCACCTTGCAAATAGAACCCCCCCAAAAACAAACAAACAAAACAAAACAAAACAAAGCAAAAGGCTCCTCTGCATCGGGACATTGTTGTGAGCATGTGGCTGTCGCTACAAATTTAAGTGAGAAGCAAGGCTGAGGATGGTACCCGTATGCTGAGGAGACAAGAGCAGAAAGAAGGAAAGAACCTGGCTTTTGATCACCTTGTTGGGCCACTGAATTAACCCATTTTAGCGTTGTCCTTCCTTTGGACTTGTTATTATATGGGATTACAATTTCCTTATTTTAAATCCATTGAGTTGCTGCTGAATTGAAAAACTTTTCCTTGGCAGACAGATGATAAATCCAGCAACAGAATTCAGAGTTTTGAGTGTGTGGCTTGATTTTCTTGACAGGAACGTCTCCAGTGAGGGAAAGGGAGGAGTGATAATTTTCAGGAAGGGTTGGCTCTGGGAAGGGGAGGAAGACAATGATGGTAAGTGGCCTTGTACAACACAGATTGTCTGCCTCCTGTTGGTGAGATGAGCAGGACACAAAGTATAAAAAGAAGTCGGCTTTCTGCTTTGTTTTAATATTAGAATCAGAACGAATCCACTCATTTCCAGAGCATTCACCTCTGTCCCTTCTCCTCCAACCTTTATGCCTCCTTTTTACACACGGCCCATGCTACCCACTGTAAGAATGGGCCAGTTCTCTCAGGGTCTGGTGTTTATCATAAATTCAACCAAAGGGACCTTCTGAAGCCTGGTGCAGGCCACTCACCAGGCAGCAACCCCACTCTCATAGGTCATTTTTGACTCCAGTTAGCACTGTATAGGGTATGTCCTGGGATCTGCTGGTGGGAGCTTGACATCTAGGTTATCAGAAGCAGTGGTGATTTAAAAAGCAGTGATTAAATGATTAAGGCAGGGATTTTGTCTTAAGATCCCTGTCTAGAACTGGAATGTCTTTACGTAGGAAGTTGTGCATCTGCTCAGTGTAGGAGTTGGCTTTGTGGAAACAGTTGCCTTTGTCCTGTGTGAAACATTTGGCTTCTCTCATGAACCCAGGTTAGGAAGCATGTTTGCATCTCAGGGCTTTCGTGGGCAGCCAGGACCATTTCTAGAAGATGCCATTCGAATGCACGGGTGCTATTACAGAATACATATCTGTCACATCTGCAGCTGTTGTCTTCTAGGTCATTTGCTGGGTGTGTGTTTAGTTTTACCTGTGCCAGCTCACATTGGGACATGAAACAGAAACAATCCCTTATAGGGGGAGACTGGCTGCAAAACCAACCGGCCCCTTCCCATCACTGCCCCTCTTCTGATTGGTGTTTTTATAGGTCCCAGCGATGGGAATTTTCTGAACAAAGTGAAGTACTTGGAGTGCTTATTTGCATGTCAATTTCCAGAATGCTTCTCCAACTTTTCACCATGCCATAGTGATGCTTTTGTATCTCTTTTGCTTGGGAACAAACAGAGAGGAAGGGCCCCGAAGTGGGTCAGCACAGTGTCCTGGCACTTCCTCTGGCTGAGTCTTTGCCCAGCGGGGTGCAAGCCAGGCTGTTACTTCTCCCTGGCCCCTCAGATCCCCCTCAGTTGCCGTGCAGAGCTGGGAGGTCTGCTCTCTCTATGGGGGTTTGAAGCGAGCAGGCACCTGACCATGGGAACGTTCCCGCCCTGGGCCACAGGCAGCCTCGTGCAAGTGACACTGGTGGGAGTCTGATGATTTCTATTTGCTGTGTTCCAACCATCTTTCTCTTTAACCCATCCCTTGCCTGTCTGCACATCTAGCTGGGAATAATAAATGTGGCAGGTAGGTGGTAGGAGAAAGGTAGAATTTCTTTTCCTTTGGGACAGTAGATCGGTCCTGTCATTATAGTAAATCAACTGTAAGTATCCTGCAGCACTATCATAAAACGGGCAAATGAAAACATTTTTTTCTCCATCAAAGGATTCTTTGAAGTTATTTTCTCTGGCTGAATCTCATAGAAGAGCGTGCAGGCAACAACGTTCCTTATGTGTTGGTTTGGCCCAGTCCCCTGTCATGCAGGGAAGTTCCCTACGTTACAGTCTCCAAAGCATTGTCCGGTCACATTTTAAAAGGCCCTAACTTCAGCTATTTCCCCTGGGATGCACGCATCAGAAATTTTAACAGACAACGTTCATCTGCCCTGCTCGGCTAGTGCTGTGAGGACGCTGCAAAGGAGGTGTGTTGCACGCTGAATTCCAAAGAGTTTGGTTGCTGTCACCTGACATTCTGTATATTAAAACAATATTATTAAAATCACATTAATTTTATCTTAGTAAATTTTTAATGTGCAGTTATAATGTAATCAGGGAAGTTTTATTATCCAGTGCATGCACGTATATATTATAGCAATAAACCCTTGCTTGGCAAAAGAAAAATAATAATAATAGAGAGGGGTTTCAGTCATGAAAGTGGGTGAGTCTGAAACAGGTGTTTGCTTCCAGAAGAACTTTTAAACAGATATTTCAAAAGTTTTATTTATTTAAGTAATCTTTACACCCAACGTAGGGCTTGAACACATGACCCCAAGATCCAGAGTCACGTGCTCTCCCGGCTGAGCCAGCCAGCCGCCCCCCTACGCAAATATTTCAACAGTTCTATGGGAGAAGGTTGGGTTATTACCTTAGAACCTTGGTACTTTGAATACGTTTCTAGATGTTGGGAGTATCTGGCCACCCCGTGATCTAAACTATGTATTTATAATGTATACATAGAAGAGGAGAGTTTGTTTAGAAAGTATGGTCAACTTTTTCTGGCTTATTACCGGGACTCAAAAGCATTTCCAATTGCCTTCCATCACTTGTATTATGGAAGCCTAGAATAAATAAGAATTAGTAGAGGGAGCCCCTCAGAATTTCCTGGAGACAGCCAATGGTGCCCTGTCCTGAAGCTATTCCCCACACTTGGGGATTTTTTCTTTCTCTGGGGGTTCCTTGTTTGTATGTTTTCCCCATTACTGGTACTTACAACAGAGTGATCAAGAGCAAGGCAGCCCCAGTGAGGCTAAGCCCTTTGCTTTCCAGTTGTCCAGCACACGAAGGGCTTGTTGGAGAAGAATGCTACTTTGGCTTGATAAATGAAATTTGATCATTATTTTGGTGATTTCAACCCCCATGCTCTCCGAGGATCTAGTAAGTCTAGTAAATAAGAAGCTGTGTAATTGACAAATTATACTCATTAGCTCAGAGTAACATAAGTAAGACCTCAAGCCCAACAGTGGTTCCCTAAGCTGTCTCTTCCTCATTCACAAACTTCTTGGGTCCCAAACTTCCTACCTTCTACCTTGGCTCTACTCTAGATCTGAAATGTGTGACTATCTGATGTCCCTGTATCCTGATTTATTCTCTAATTACAGATTAGAATTGGTGTTCTGCTGGCAAATTTTGCTTTTGCCACCAAAGCCTGCAAGTTGTTAAATCAAGTCTCATTGTGTTAGTAACTTCCTATCACATTAGCAGAGATTAAATTTGCTAATGTAATATGAAAATCACTAACATAAGATGAGTGCAAATAGAAATCAGAGTCTCCACAGGCCTCCTAAAGGTAATGTTGAATATGTAAACACATTTCTCCCGTGGTTTGCTCTTGCTAACAAGTGGGAGTGTCGAAGTTGCCACTTTAATTTACCTTCAATGCTCTCTTGGATGGGCTGGGGTGTGGTAGGCGTGCACGTGTGTGCGTGCGTGCGTGTGTGTGTGTGTGTGTGTGTGTGTGTGGCAGGGGAGTAGGAGAGGAGTCTGATAAATACCAGCTATTCCATATGCCTGCAGGGGGGTTACTTAAGTCCTGAGGAAGGGCAGGCTTTTTTCCTTCCCTTTTTTTATTTGGTGAATTGGAAAGAAAATGGGTTTGGGTAGTTAAAACAGCCAAGCTGGAGTTCTAGCTCTTTTGTTCGTTAACTAGAGGTGAACCTTTCTGGGCTCTGGCTTTCTCATCTATAAAATGATGGTGTGTGGACTCCCACGACAGGGTTCTTGTGAGAATCACACAAAATAATGGCCATGAAAACACTACTTAAACTGTAAAGTACTCCGCTAGTGTTACAATATCGGCCCCTCTTACGTTCTGCTGTTACTCTGCGACACCATCCAACTCAGCCACAAAAATCCACCTAAACTCTTGCCCTCCCAGGTTATTTTTTCAGAGGGTGGGCCCTCTTCTCCAGATGGCTGGGGATGGCAGAGGGGGGGCAGGAAGTAGCAGGGTACAAATTCACTTCCTGGCTTCCTGAGATATTATTCATCAGGCTTTGGGGTGGGACAGTATTTCCTTTAAATTTGAAATAGCTAGAATTTATCTTATAAGAAGCTGATTAACTTCCTATTCATGAACAACCACCTTTCTCCAGGGGACAATGACTGACTTAGACACACAGGGTATGCTTTGGTGCTATCTATAGAAATAAAGCAGCTATTTTTGTGAACAGAAAAGAGCTTTTAGTCATGTGCCAAAGGCAGGCAGAAAAATGGAATACAAAAGCCACTTGGGTGTTTTGGAGAATTGTCCACTAATTCAATCAATAAATATATGGGGGGGTAATACTGTTTCACTTGGAATTTTCCATCAGTAACAGATCTGATTCCTCAGTATTCCTAGAAATGAGACCAATTTTATTGTCCTTATTTCACAGCTAGAGGAAAATAAAACACTGAGGAGCTGAGGTCTAATAGTAGCCGATGACAAACAACGACCAAGCCCTAGTTTCAGTGAATCCGACAAAAGGACCACACTTAGGGCAACTACATCCAGTATGCCAAGCGCTGGAGAGACATGTGCAGGGGATCCCAAGCTTCTCCCTCTCTTTTCCGAGGTGGATGGCCCTCTGCCTGCTTTAGCTGAATCTTTGCTTGCTGGGGTATTTTTAATTTCCCTGTTTCTTCCCCCATGTGTCTGTGTTTTCTAGACTCTCTCAGACTCTTCCATGACTCAAATACCCTTCAATAATTCTTTTTCATCTTCCTCTTCCGGGATTGTTATTAAGCCTGAAGAAAGCTGGTATCAGCATTCTCCCCTGGGCACCCCACAATTAACCTCTTTCTACGGAAAGAAATGGCCTTTTATTCCTACTCCTTGCTTTCCATTTCTTAACTAGTTTGAAGATGTAACAGAATTTTAACACTTGCCCATGGTTACCAATTTTGTTTAATACTCTTGCAAGAATTATTATTGTTTTCATTCTTTCTTAAAGGTCCTTTGAAAGTCGGAATGCTTCACATCCACCACTTATCTCTGTTATCCATGGTTTCGGGGCCTCCTTGCAAGGTCTCCATAGCTTCTAAGTCTTCCCCAATTTGCTCTGATTCCACTATTATACTGGTTCTTTCCAGAATGCCACCTCACTCCTTGAGAGGTGAGCCTTGAGCTCCCTGTTCCAAGGCCTGTGAGCTGCCATCGCTGTGATCACCGGGGATATGGTGAAGGTCATGGTCAGCTGCTTTTTCTTTGGCTGCTTTAGGACTTGCCAATGAGGTCCATCTGTCTCTCGGGCAATGGAACATAGTTTCTTCACCTGTAGCTCTCTTTGACGCCTTCGTCGTCTTCAGGGCACAGCTTCTCCCTCGCCACCAAAAGTGCATTTCGCCTCCCCACCCCCGCCTGGCCAGAGATTTACTCCTGCTCCGCACCACACACAGGCAGAACAATAATTTAGCGGTGCTCCGGGCATCCCCCAAGCTGATCCCAGTCCCCTGACCCGCGGCTACCTTTCCTCCAGGCCGCCTCCTCTTGAAGGCCTGGTAGAAAGGCTAATCATTTGCCTTGATGTCTTTGTTCTTTGAATTTATTCTTCCTTCTCCTGCCCTCCATCTTGCCTGCTGAAGTTTATGTTCCTTTCTATTAGCTTCACTTGGGTGGGAGTTCTCTCTTTTAAAGCATACTTTTCCACCCGACTGCATCTCTGCGGTTTGAACCATACAGGTTTTTTCTTTCTTGCCTTATCGCTGCCTTTTTTGTTGTTGTTCTGGGACGGGCGCAGAGCTTTCCTCTAATCAGGTATTCCTCAGCCGCCTTCATGCTGATTCTATGGATTTTAATTTGCTAACGTTTCCCTTCAGGCAGTTTCCAACATCTAGTTCCTAGGTCTTGAGCAGCGCTGAGTACACTGTTGGCACTCAACAAATATTAAATAATCATCATCCTCCTTTTGAAAAAAAAAAGAAAAGAAAAAGAAAAGAAAGCAGCTGCTCTTGAATCCTGCTTGTCAAAATAGAACTATTTGTGTTCAAGTCCTCACTCCACCATGTCCAACCTAATTATGCGGAGGTCAGTTTTGTTTTGCGGCTCAACAGCACACACTGTCTCAATCAGAATCAACTCCTCTGCTCCTTAGAAATAAATATATTCTGCCTTATTAATCATCTTGGCTTAGGAGCAAGAGACTGATTTGAGTACCCCCAATCTGCTAGACTGTACCAAGTGGGCAAAATAAATGTTCTCTCTTCCCTAAGCCTACACGGTTTGGATGGGAGGATTGAGGATGAAGGATATATTTTTTTAATGGGTGGTGATATGTAAATGGACCTATTTTATTGCTGTTCCTAAAGCCATTTTCTTATAATAAATGACAGCCTTTTCTTATAATAAACCAATGGGCTGCCGTATATCCTTTTTGCACCAGGCAAGTTCTCACTTCCTTCCCGGTCTTTCAGCTTAAGAGGTGGTGAGAGTTAGTAGTTGAGAGGAGGACTCTGGAACCAGATGCTTGGGGTGGAGTCCTCGCTTTACCACTTGCTAGCCTGGTAAACTTGGGTGAATTCCTTGACTTCTGAGCCTTGGGTTCATCATCTGGAAATGACAGTAAGACTAGTACCCACTCCTAGGATTATTGTGATGATCGGACTATTGATAGAGTACTTTGATAAATGCTTGGCACACAGTCAGTGCTCAGTAAATGTTAGTTGTTATTGTTTAGAGTATATATTCAAAGCCATCTACCAAGTTCCTTTTTATTCTCCTAACTTCCATTCTGGTGCCCTAGCATCCACCTTACGGGACATTTTTATCTTCTTGGATTACGGGAAGCAGCAAGATCAGTGGGAAGGGCGCAGGGTTTGTTATCAGCTAGGCTTGGGTTTAAGTTCTCCCTCTACTACTTTCAGGCGTTGAACAAATTAATTGTTCTGATTTTTAGTTTCCTCAGTTGTGAAAATGGGGTTCGCACTGCCTTACATGGGTGATTGTGAAGACCAATCTTTGCACACGGTGAACAGTCCGTAAACGATAGTTCTATCCTCTCTTCCTGCTACTACACTTCATGGCTGAGTGTGGACTCACTGGGCCTCTGTCCACATAGACCAACCTTGTACTAGCCCAGATTTTGATGTAAAGAAGGGATTAAAAAAATGTAGCAGCCTGAGAGGACTGAGGGACAGAGGAAAGCTTTTATGTCTTGAGGACTCTCCCAACCACAATGCTAATGTCATCCCAGGAATTGTCATACTCAAATGAAAAGGGCTATGTGACCAGAGGGCCTCCCCTAGCAGTTACATGTGTAAAGGGGTGGAGGATTTAGGCTAACAACACATTCCTGTATCCTCAGAGAATGCATTTTTCATTGGTCATTCAGTTCATTTTTCATTTGCTATTTTTCATTATGGTATTAAACTGTGTGATAAATGAAAGGTAGAGGAACTTGACAGATGATTTGATTTCCACCCTTGTCAGATTATTTGGCTTAGTCTCCTTATGAAAATAGAAGGCAGGCCCTGTAAAATTGTTCTCGTGGATTTGTTTTTCGGCGTGTTTCCCGCCACTGCCATATCTAATCTATCTATTTACCTATGATTCAGTTACTGATCTGTATCCCTCTGGAGCCTGGATACATATTGACAAAGTTTCCCATTTGCTACAGTGCATAGTATCTAAGGAACATGCCACACGAACTCCCAACTCTTTCTCTCCATAGCTTTTCCACATCCTGTATTATTAAAGAGGCTTCAATGATAGCATACCCACAAAAGACACAGACTTTGCAACAAAAGGAAGCTGTCCATTCTTCTGTTTAAATACAGAGCAGATTTTTGCCTCCCCTCTTGGTAATGCAGAAAGCATAAATACAATATTGAGCATGTTCTGCCATTTATCGGCTGCCAAAGCAAGGGTTAGCAACATAGCTATTCATATCCCCAAACTTTATTGAAATTTATTATTGTGTGTGCTTCTGGGGGAAAAAGAGGGACCTATGAACTCTGCAGATGCTATTAACTTCATAAATAATCACACTGCCCGGGAAGACAAAGTTGCAGAGAAAGAAAGAAAGAAAAAAAGACATTCCACCTTCTTTTCTCCCCTCCTAGTAGGAAAAAAAAAAAAGAAAGAAAAGAAAAAAAAAAGGTTCCAAGATAGATCATATGTTTATCTGCCCTGTTGCAGCTTTCAGCAAAACTGATGTGATATGACAAAAACAGTCTCTAAGTAGCAGCTTCACTTAGACAACACACAAATAAAAATGAGGGCCTCTCTTAGTTTGGACAGCTTTAAAGAAAATGGAAGCGCTGCAGTCAATCCTTAAGCTTAATAATGGAGTTAATTGTGAGTTGCTAGAGCAGACAAGTGAGGGAGAAATGGTTTATGAGCCACCTGCCGTAAAGTGCACCCACGTTTTTCAAGCGTGCATGCACGGCGATGCTGCTCCATTTCCCCTCTTCCTTCTACCCAAAGCTTGTAAGTAATCTCAGGCTTTTATAAAAGCCTTTCCTTCTAAGCTCCCCATTAAACAGCATTCAGAAATGCATGCTGAAAGTGTCAGTTATTAGCCTTGGTGCACGTCAAGCCCCTCTCTCCCTCTGGTTAATGTGAGCAGTTACTCTGCTCTTGACCTATTAAAACTTTGTTTGCTATTATACTTGCTGGCAAGCTAGTCATGTGGAAAGGTGTTGAGGAAATGAGCCGGTGTGTTCCCCAGGTGATATAAACACTTTATCAAGCTGATCCCTGCCATGTTATGTAAACTATACCAAGTAGCATTCATTTTAAACAAAGAGATAAACAGATCTAATATGCTTCAGGGCATCATGCTTTATGCATGAACTCCTTTTTATTTTTATATTTGAGGGTTTTTTTATTTTTTTGTTTTTTATAGAACCCACTGTAGTGGAAAAGTAAAATAACGTCTGAACCACCACCGGGGCCGCACCTCCAATTTCCAGGTTCTGAGAGTGATCTGCTTCATTAATGCCACGTTAACTTTTTAAGTTCACACTTAACAATTAATTTTTTAGCTAAAATACTATTGATAGTTGCAATGAGAACAACTCAAAAGTTAAGCGAAGTAATCTGCAGAGATAAAAATTATAGGTATACACATTCCAGTTTTGATATACTCACTATCAAATCTTCTATTAGCCATCTAATTTGTCACTTTCATACATTTGTTATCACAAATCTCCATTCTTTATTTTTCCAGAAATCCCCTAGATTTTGTAGAACACTTATGTGCAAGGTAATGGGCCATAATATGAGTTTTACTTTGTGCTTTTCTACACGGTTTTCTTTCATCCTCACTGATCCTTTGACGTGGCATTATTATATCAATGTTACAGATAAAGATATTGAGGCTTAGAAATAAAAGAACGTGTCCAAGGTTACCCAGCTCTGAGATGACATTCAAAGTCAGGTGTGTCTGACTTCCTCAGAGGCTTGCCTTTGATACAGAGAGGTGGAAGAGAACATGAGCTGTGGGGTCAGAGCATGGGTTTAAATCTTGATCCTGCTACTTCCTGGTGTGAAACCTTGGGATAAGTTACTTAACTTTCCTGACTTTATTTGAACTGTCTTGTAAAATGGGGTTAATGGGAGTTCCTACCTCAGTGAGTTTGGTGAGATATAATGGAATAATGTATGTACCTTGCCTGGCACATAGAAAGTTCTCATTGGTCATTTGCTATTATTGTTGTTATAAATTTTATTATCACATACTACTGCCCCCCATACATGATAGTCGTGGATTTTTAACCGTTATAGTTTTTCAACCTAGGAAGTTCCCTGATCCTGGAAGAACGAAGGCTAGGAGAATTTTTTTAATGACCTAATACTCTTCACTAAAATATCTTTTGGCCACAATGTTTGTAAATTCTACATTAAATAGTACAAAAATTCTTCTACTCCAACCCTGAACCCTCCTCCTTCTAAGTGCGGTTTCCAAAGAAAATAAGTCGACTCAGGAAAGCATTTATATTTCATTACCTACTGTATTAAACTGAACGTTCTAATTCAGTCGGGAGGATGTTTGATATATATGAGGCCATATAATGTGACGTCTAGCTTAAATTGAAATTTTGGGGTTGATACTTCGTCTATAGAATTGCCACCCTATGGCCTTTATTCAGTAACAGAGGACGAAGCATGTCGACTCCCATCCATGGCTTCTGCAATCCCGATTTGCAAGAGTTGTAATACGATTTGTCTGCCCTTCAGAGAGCTGGCTGGACTTTGATGCCTCTGGTCATGAGAGGATGAGGTCCCCGTGTCCCTGCTCTACCACATGCCCTCCCTCCCCTTCCCCACACACATCGAGGGCAGGAGTTGGCAGATGGCAAGTTGCTTTTAAAAAGATACAAATCCCTACGGATCATGAGCCAACCCGCGGTTAGTGTTCTTCCAGGTTGTATGTAGCGCAGTCGTGTTGACCGGAAGAACCAGACAGATCCCTGGATTCAGAGTTCAGCCACTTGCCTCACATGGACACAGCTTCTGTTTTTCAGTTTTCTTATTTGATAAGTAAGCGCTATTAACCCCACAAAGTATTGCTATTTGTGGTGTATTTATAGAATAATTTGTTAGGATTATTTGCATCTGCACTGAAATTGTTTTTGAGTTCTTTCCAACTGGAGAGATCCATCAAAGGGGCTGAAAATGAGTGAAAATGACAGGAGTATGTTCCAAATGCAACAGAAAGCCACTCTCCCACCAAATGCAGTTTTGGCTGAATTCCCTCCTCCTTTATACAGCCAAGATAATTCTGCCCAAGGGATAGGGATAACTACCCGAGTTGGGTGGGAGCAGTAACCAGATGACCAATACCATGTGCATTTTTGAAGAGAATCTGAAAGAGCATGACAATTAATGTGGAAGAGAGGACAGAACTGAAAGTACTCCTTTTAAGCACTCTTCCAGAATGTTCCCCAGTGTTGATTTCTGCATCTCCCTCTAGAAGGCTGAACAATTTGATAATCTACTTTCTTCCTACCACAACTTAATTTCATCTTGCATCTTCTACACAGTTGTTCCCAATTCCCTTCTCTTAGTCGCTGTTAAGATCCTTGAGGCCAAGTCCCATTTCTTTTTCATCTTTATATCCTTCAAAGCATCTGGTAGAAACCTTTGCACATAGAGTTTGGGTTGAACAAACAGGTCATTAACTTGTTTGATTACACATTGTACTCATGGGTAGAGAGTGACTCAGCAGGAGGATTGTAGGTACTCAAATGCTTAAGTGAATGAGTGAATGAATGAATGAATGAATGAACAGATCACTAAAGAGCTGCTTCAACACCCTCTTTGTGAGCATCAATGAGACCAGAGGCAGCTGGTAGTGGAACATACCCTGGAAACTGTAACTCTCATGACATAGTCCCTGTTCTCTAGGAAACATGAAAACAATTTAGTGACCTAAGTGAAAAGCTGCACATAAAAACTGATGAAAGAATCTACTGCAACAGTAATTCTTACTGTGTTTGGGAATCATAGTCCGCTTTGAAAATTTGAGCAAACCCTTTCCCAATGCACCTTTGTCCATACACCCAGTTTTCTGTACAGTACTTCTCTTGACATGGGTTGACAGAACAGATTCCCAGGTTAGCAAATTCTGCTCTAATAAGGACAGACTTTGAAGTTCCGGTTTAAATTATGAGATCAATGTGATTAGGCAAAAAATTATTTTTCTGTTGGCAGTTTTCTATTTGTAAAATGGAAATAATATACTCCTAACCGCACAGGATTGTTTTGAAAGTCAAACGAGCAAACATGGTCATGTATTTAAAAATATGTGGTAAACTGTAAAATACCATATTCATTAAAGGTATCACAATGGTGATTCTTCACTGCACTGGGTCAGGGTAGGTATTGGAACCTTGAGTCAGCCACTTCTGTGCTCTTTTTCTCTGCCCTTTGTTTCACAGACTCCCTTGTATTCTTTGTTTCGATGGGTGCCTCCCCTACTAGCCTATAAGCTCCCATAAGGCCGGAAGTGCAATTTTATTCCTCTCTTTGTCTCTTCTCCCTCCAGATCCTAGCATACTGTCTTATATGTAATCGACAAGTAAATAACATTTAGAAATACATTTTGGATGGTACCTAGGTCTCCCACATTGGTTTCAGTATGTGGTGGGATAACTTGCAGGGAGTTTCAAATATCTAAGTGGATTGGTCAGATGGCCCCCATTTCGATAAAATACTGTATTCAGAAGCACAGTTGCTTTATAGGTCCTGGATACAATCACCATCTAGAGAAGGGGTGATTTATTAAGTGGCTAAAACATTCTCACAGCTATAGGATAAGCTCTTCAGCCTCTACCTCCTTTTGTGAGCAACTAAAAATCAAAGAACTAATAAAATCCAATCACCCAGAACTTCTTCCTGTAGACAGACTGAATTATAACTTTTTAATTTAGGCAGGTAAAGAATTATTACAGTAGGACTCTAGGGCAGGAATGTGTTAATAAAATCATCCTCTCTGCCTTTTCATTTAAAATAATCCCTTGAGCTGATTAAATGAAATATCACTTGTTTAATAACTGACAGAACATTATTTTTAAGCACAAATGTTTTGCATATCTCCGCTTCCCATTTTTAATTCCAGGCACAGAAGGGCGGAGGCGCTGAGATCACACCCAGGGAGTCAGGCTCTGCGCTCGGATGCGGTCTGCCCTGTCAGCGTGGCATCTATAATTTAGTGTGAAGCAGCGAGGTAGACAGAGCATTATCATTAGAAACCATTCTGAACAGGGATATAAAACACAGTCGCAATAACACTTGTCAGAAAGGTGACTCCAGTCAGAACTCATATCCACGAGTTTCAAGATAAATGCTGACACGGCAGCCATCCTACAAAGACTATTATTGCTTTAAAAAAAAAAAAACAAGCCAAACCCCCAAACAAAGCAAACCCGTGAACCTTCCCCAGAGTGAACAAGTTAGTGCGAAGTTTGCATCTGGGGTGGCATAAACTTTCCGTGATTTACAGCAAGCATAGCCCGTCTCCACTTGGATAAGGTATTTTATGATGCTACAGAGGAAGGATCCAATAGCATTTTGGGTTTAATGATGTTAAGCTATTTGGAATTCTTTCCCCCCTGTTATTTGGAATATATGAGCTGTGCCCCTAAAACAGGTCATTAGCTGTGCTGTGGCGGGTTCACCGCCTCGCCCACAGGACTGCTCAGCTGATGCTTGCATTCACTCCGTCTTCTACATTTAGAAAAATCTCTTGGACTTGGTACTAGGCTATCATTTAATAACCTTGTTCTGCTGACTTCATAAGCTGTGAGACCTCAGAGAAAAATCCCAAATCTGAAGTACAGTTCTAATTACTCTAGCTCGGGCAAAGGGTTTCGGCATGGAATGTTCCGTTAGTGCCCGTTCCACACGGAGCACTATTTGTTGCCAGAGGTCACAGGGTTGCGTCCTGATTCGCTTTCTCCTCCTCCACGAATGCAGCTGCTTCCTGGTGCCCTTTCCTCTGCAAGCTTAGAGGAGCTAACTGCTTGGTGATTCAGTGCAAATAACTTTCTCGGAGCGCCTAGAACTAATTTAGAGAGTGCACTCTGGTTTAGGAATAAAGGACATATTATAAATGCGAATTTACAATTTAGCAGGGCTGTTTTCCTTACACAAGGATCCGCTGTGATATCCAAGTATAATTTAAGAAAGCTATGGCCCTTTTACTTGATTTTCATTAATTTTATCTTAGAATAAGTTCCTGGTTCTCTTGGCTTTTAAATGTTTATTTTCTGACAATTAAAAACATGAGAATAGAAGTGAAAGCGGGCACGTGGTAGAAAAAGGAAAAAGTTCAAGCACTACAGAAGATTATACGGTGAAAACAAACTTGGCTTCAGACTCTGCTTCCAAATTTCCTAGAACCTCTCCCAGAGTTTCTGTTGTGTCCCCAATTTCTTATATATCCCCGCAGAGATCTTCCATGCATTTGTCAATATATGTGTCTGCAGTTCGCTCGGTGCACAAATGACGACAGCCTCTGCATGTTGTTCTGCCCTTTGCCAATTTTTTGGCTTCATAGCTTAGAACCTGTTCCATATTCAAATATGCGTATACAGTCCACATTTTTTTTTTCTTAATGGCGGCACAGTATTCTAGTCTATGGGTGGAACTTCATTTATTGAGTCAAGTCCCCGCTAGTTATAGATCAGTTCTATGCATTTTTGCAAGAGCAAAAAAGTTACAATGGATATTCTTATGTTTTTTTCTTAAAGAATTTTTTAAAATAGGTAGTTCTAGAATATGTAAGTTGCCTTTGTGAAATCTGTCTGAGGAAGGGAATTAAGGTTTTACGGGTAATATTTAGGGCAGAGGACCACCAATTCAGAATGACCTGAAAGAAAGAGAGAATGTGGACACTTAAAATAATGAGAAAATATATTTTTTAAGTTCTACAAATGTGATTTATCTCCTTTGGGGAATAACATTCTTTTACAACATAAGATACTCCTGTAGCATTCTGTGAATACTTTCTGAGTGTTGGAGAGGCCTTTAATGAGATCTATCTCTTGAAGCAAGTAGGCTTTGATGAATGAAATCATCAAGAAATTGCCTCCTCCTCCCAAAGAACATAAGAAACTGCCCAATTTCATGGCAAAGTCACATATATTTGATACATATTTATAACATGTATTTAAAAACATTCTTTCCTTTTATAATCAAAAAGGGGAATCAAAACACTTAATCTTTATGTATCTTCTGAAAATTCTGAAGGTCACCCCTGTTGTGTATCTTGACACGTGTAGTTGTTTTTTCTGTCCTGTGATTGTAACTGAGTGACGGCTTGTGTAACTTGTCATTTACCCTCTCGGTGCCCTACCAGAACCCCAGCTCCTTGAGGGCAGCTCTGCTACAGGGCTTTGCAGATAGTGGGATGTGTGAGTTGTAAAATGAGTCTCTGTTCACTCAAAGTACAGTAGAAAGAAGACATTCTCCTTAAGTATTAGGTATAGGGAGTTCCTCCAGAATGGAAGTTCTCATAGTCATTTACTGTAATTGTACCCATTTGAGAGAAAGACACACTTGAGGAGAAAAACTGAACTACCCTGTCTATGCTAGGTTGAAGAACACAGTTCTTTACCAAGTTTAACAAGCTCTTCAAAGTGTTACCACCATTAATAGATCCATATATTAAATCAGTATATTCTCAAGAAAAAGAAAATAATTTTTCTTGCTTTGATATACATGGATATGTGATTGATGTGCTTGTTCCTAGAAACTTAGTAAGTTAGTGGATAAGTTACAACTTTAAGACCTACTTCTCTACCATCATTTTGGGTATCGGTTTACTGTACTTTCCTGTCACCACATGAGAAGACTGATTAAGGTTCAATCTGATCTGGGTTAGTTGCTTATTACAGACTGAACTTTTATTTGTAATGATGCCAGAAACCCATTGCCCTCAACTTCCCCCCATCCCTCATAATTCGATTATATGTCAGAAAAAAAAGAAGACAAGGTTTTTTGAGTTGGAGAATACATAATTCAAAACCTGTTCATCCTAACTGGCAATGACTCCAGTCAAGAACAAAAGTTCACCCTCCCACCCCCCCACCCCCCATGGTCTGTTGTGTAAATTCTGGCTGTGTGAGTCACAGCAGCCTGGGGGCAAATTTGGCCTTCAGAGAAGGTGAACAGAACTGCGGTCTGATAGACACGGGAAGCAGGTTTATACAGATGACAGAGATGGCTCCGGAAAGTTTCAGTGATGTAACCAGACATCGGGGTGTCC
This sequence comes from Halichoerus grypus, assembly GCF_964656455.1. Lineage (NCBI taxonomy): Eukaryota > Metazoa > Chordata > Mammalia > Carnivora > Phocidae > Halichoerus > Halichoerus grypus. The sequence continues at coordinate 90,459,665 of NC_135719.1, read as the reverse complement.
GGGGGTATGATAAAAATCTTCATTTTGAACAAGATTCTCTAGCAGTCTAAGAGAACTCTGGCCTCAGAAGAGCAGCAGCTGGCTTCATCAACACAAAGTGGAAGAAAGACAAGGCTTTTGTAAAGCCCAGAAAAGACCCATCACAGAATGTATCATTACAAGAGAAACACGGACTATAAGCTCATATATGTGCAGAGAAAACAGCCCTGGGAGAGTAACTTGGTATTCCAAGTTGATTTGGGTGACTCAGGAGTAGGTAATGCTTTTATAGCGCATGATCAGCAGATTCTAGATGCAAGGGTAACCCTTCTACTTCTCTTCCCTGAACAAATCACCATGAAGTCATATATATTATATATGAAACAAAAGCAATAAACGAAACGTACTGAATTTTCTTGCTGGAAACCAGGAGTTTGGGCTTCCAGCAAATGTACTTTCCTTCTCTGGCAGCAAACTAAATTACATACAGATTAAGTTAGTGGGGGAATGAATTTCATCAAAACTGTGTTGGATAATCTAACTCGGATGTTGAAATCTACAGCAGCTGCTATGGATATGGTATTAGAGTATAAAAATCCTAGCGACCATTATTCACCTACAAAAATAGAAAAATCAGAAGATAGCCCCCAAAGTCTTGTGCTGCACTCTTTACCAAATGTATTACTCTACTGAGCTATTTAAAACACTTCGGGGTTTTTAAAGCACTTTCAAATTTATTATGTCTGTGGTGCCCTCAACAACTCTGTGAGTGAGGATTTGTTTGATTCTGTGGGTAAGAAAGGAGGCTCAAAAGGTCTCAATACATGTGTAAGGTGAGTCAGCTGGTAGGGACAGACCCGGGAGGGGAATGTGGGTTGCTCTCTCCTGGTAGAGGATTTTTTCTGTGATACCTCATCTGTCTCATGAAAGGACTTCATTGACTTAGCACATAGTAGGTGTTGAACAAATGTTAAATGAGTTGACAGAGTAACAGTGACAGGTTAGGTAACCACTAGGACCAGGGATGATGCACCTGGGGAGTTAGAAGAAGACAGCACTAACTGGAGGAAGATGAAAAGTCACCACCGCTATTAGCAACTACTTTCGATATTCTCCTTCAGTCACAAAATTGAGGTAGAGGGTTTTTAAAACTGTTGTAAGGATACCCAGTTCACATTTCCTAAATGCAGAGAAGATCAGAAAGCAATGTTTCTTCTTTGAGAGGAATACGGTTAACTCCCCAGAGATACTAGTATGGAAGCCCCCCCGCCCCCTTATAACAATATAAGGGTAGCTCTGTATTAAGCGCGACCTGACTCACACAGGAAAATTCCACAATTAAAACTACAGGCATGAATCTGGGTTTTAATCATCAGCTAAAGTTTAGGTCATTTTGAAAGTATAAAAAGGAGTTGTGTGGCAATCAATTCCTTTTATTTGTTCTTTCTTTTGTCTTTGTCACTTATGTAGAAATAGAAAACAAATTATAGCTACCCTATAGCTCTCACAAGTCAGAATAATTTAGTTTCAATAGACTTGGTGATACTGTTTAAACCCTGAAAGTTAATAAACATGGATTTGTAGAATTAAAAATATTGAACTATTGGAGTGCTACTAACTCACAAAATTAAAGTTTTATAACCCAAAGTTGAAGACTGTATTCCACAGTTTAAATATTTCATATCTGACATTTTCCAACTCGACAATGTGAAGTCTGATTTTGATTTTTCAATCCAATATGAGTTTGGGAGTTTAATTCAAAATCAAGATAAAACCATTTCTGAGACTACTTTCTCTTTCTGTTGTTCCCTTCTTACTATGTGGTGTATTATTTTTTTTTTTTTTCACTTTGGGAAACAAACTTTTCTAGCTAATGGTGGTGTACATATATTGGACAATGCTCTGCCCAGGGATAAACCAATTATTGCATATTGCTAAAGGGTAAGAACCTTGGCAATCTGAGTCTCTAATGCAGTTAGTACACGAGCAGGTTTAACTATAAATGATATTGAAAGAAAACATCTTTTGTTTATTTTTAACACTATGAGCTACTCTAGAAGGTCCCCAGGAGTGGCCATCTCAAGCAGAGACAGGAGTTGGAATGTTGGGTTTGTGGTTCTGTATGGTCTTCCCTGAAGAGCCTCGAAGAGCCTCCATGCTGTGGAGGTACTTTGATTAGTTGTGTGGGCCGATGAAGTGACGTGGTGGTAGGGTTCCTTGCCACTCAAACGTGGCTGCAGCCAAAACCACTCTGTTCTTTGCAAGGCCTTTGGATTCTATTCAAGGCATTATGTACACTGAAAGAGGCTTCTACCAAAAAGCAGACACAGAGAAATAAAAGATCTGGAAAGGCCATCAGGGTTCATCCAGAAAGGCAATGTAACACTTAAAGGGATTTCTTACCTAGGTGACCTTGCTCTTTGGGAGTATCTGATGGAAGTATATGCTTTGACTGTAAGGAAATGAGATAAAATCAATACAGCTTGATGTTCATAGACAGAAATGAAGATCTCCATGTAAATATCGGTACCATTTTGTGAGGGCTTTAGGTGGAACCAAGGAACGCTCATGTTTCTTAGCTGTGTATAAAATGAAGGGCAGGTCTACCTCTGAGGACACTGGGACATCAGTTACAAGAGATCTCAGACATTCTATCAGTTTTCCCGTCATCATTTCTTACTTAGAATACGAATGGGAAGAGCCCCTCAAACCTCACCAGGAGAGGAAACCTTAAACTCCAGTTCTCTCCTATGTTCCTTTTGCCAAATTTAAAACTTTTTAGGGGGCTTTTTTTGGCTGTAGTTTAATGAAGAATGACAGAATGCTAACTCCAAGTCAGCAAGGATCTCCTTAGACCCATTTTGTTGTCAAATTCACTTTCTGAGTAAACGGAAAAACTAACACGTATCATTTCTTAGATAATGTTTTAATATCCTGCATTGAATAAAACTTTTTTTTAATCAAGTTGCAATGGTAGCACGGAACTCCACAAGGGGCTAGGGGGTTGCAGATGGCTGCATTACTCTGAATGTTCAAGCTTGACTGACCCATTTCATCAGCACTGTCAGAGCCTTGCACTGATACATGTTGACAACATTTAATCTTAAAAAATTGAAAGAAATGAATTAATATGCAAATTTCATCAGCTTTGTAATAAAAATGTCCTTGAAAAAAAACAGTGAACATGACCCCTGAGGAATTGTGTGAATTATCCCAGCTCAATTCTTTAAGTTAGTCAGAGGTACGCGGGTCCGCAAGGAAATCAGTGCAGATTTGACTTGGAAATAATTATGATGAAGAACAAAACACAAGCAGGTTGAATAAATGTAACAACTTGGGAAAAAGTCTTAGTCCTGTTTGTTATTCACTTTGAATTAACAGGATTAGGTTTGGTTTTTGAAAATAAAGGAACACCACCGTGTAATTTTAACACCTAAGTAATGTGAAAACAATATTTTTTTAACTATCAATTTTAGTGCATATTAAAAAATCACATCTGACAAAGTCAGGTCTTTTTTGGGGAGAGATGTAACAGAGTGCAGCTTTTTGACAGAGGAGAGAATTCTAGGAAACTCTTAAATTTAGACCATGGTTTAGAGGGGATTTCTGGATTAATCATTTTGACAGAAAAGTATAGTCAAGTCACTTCTAATACAAATAAGGTTAACTGATTTTTGCTGATACCGAAGTGACCAGTTATTTCACTGAATTTACCAAACTGATGGGATCACATAAACATAGTCTCTAGATGTGAGTCTGACTTACAGTAATCTCCACAAGGGCATGTGGAGGCTCACTATTGAACCACAAATGCATTCCAGAACAGTCGTTTAGGTAGGCATGCAACTACAGCTCTCTGGCTTTGGGTCTGGACTCAAGTGTAGGAAAGTGATAATGGGGGTTGGGCATAACAATTGAATATCTGTATGTAAAAGTTCAAAGTTTTTAATGTCCTCAGAGGAGGAGATAGGAATGTTAACAAAGGAACATCAACCATTAGAGAAAAACAAAGAAACCTTTTATCAATAACAGCTTACCAGAGGTCAAAATGAAGGAATGAATGAATGGTCTGAGGATAGATCTCATTTCCTTTTCCCAAGTAAAGTCTCATTAATTTAAATAGATGTGTAAATATTAAGGGAAGACACGTGGTTTTCACATCAACCTTTGCATCTTTGTGCCACGGGCTAGAACATTTTTCTCCCTGACCTCCCCACAATGAATCATCCAATCTCTGGGGTCTGACAGGAATTCACTTTGCCATTGGTTTTCAGTTGTTACGCTGGGCACTGCTGATTTTGCCAAGGTGAAGTTTACACAAATTAAAGCTCTTTTTAAGACATCGGTATGATCTCAATGCTTGTTTAAAAAAATAAAAATCACACCCAAATCGACAGTCTCCCATGAAGACCCCAATCAGGGTTGTTCACCTGAAAAACTCTACACTGTCTTTCAGAGGCTCTTGAAATCCTGAAATTTTCCTGTTTTCATATATCCTTGGAAGACCGAGGCATTATAATACAGACTTTGCCCAGCCAAATTAATCTCTTCTGTGAGCTTTTGTGGTTCTCTACAAAAGGCTTTTAAGTTTCTCCTTTCTTTCTTAATCTACCATCAGTAAAATCCTACTTTTATAGTGCCCTTTGCACCTGCTTGCATAAAATGAATAACCCAACAGTTTAATTATGCACTATGCCATCGGTTAGGAAGTGATATAAAGTTGCAGATAGAAAAAAGAATAAAAACCTCTTTTGGTATCCAAAATTAATATATGTCAAGCTCAGGGTAAATCTTAATCTTTTTGAAACATTTTTCTAAAATAGATGTTCTTTTATCATCTGGCACATCAAGACCCGTTGGAGGGAGGGAATAATAATAAAAAAAAAAGGCGTTTGGTTAACATGCTGCAGAACAGCACTCTCTTTTCCACCTCACTTCAGGCTGTTCTTGAAAGATCTGAACAGTTGTATAATAATGAAAAATGGGCAATCCTTGTGGGGCATTGCCTCCGCTCCCACACCTCCGCCCACGCATTCATCATTCTGCAGGTATTGTCAGTGAAAGTTTAATTGCATAAACACTCTGTAACTGTCCTGTCATATTTCTTGTCAGTCTGGATTCCCTCTCCGGGCTCACTATCTCACAAAACTATAATTGAATTGCTACCAAATCACAAGAGTTTCCCCCCCGCCCAAATAAAATCTTTATGAATAGAATTTGTTTCCTATCAGCAGATTTGACAAATTATGGCAGAGGAAGGGCCTTGGTGATAATTTGTGAGTTTATTCTCAATCTAGCTATTTGCTGAATGCTCTTATCTATTTTTAAAAAAAATTTTAAAGCCCCAGTGGCAGGGGGCGGGGTAGGGGGAGCATCCAGCAAGCCTAAGGGGCTCAGTGGTAATAATTCTGCAGGACCAATGGAAGCCTGTGGAAAAATGGGAAGATTATCTTTGCCCTACTGTGAAAGGGCACCGTTGGTAAAAGAAAGACATATGAATTCAGAGTGAAACTGGGAATCTGTCAAAACGAAGATTCCACCAAACTGTGAATTCTTAGTTACGAGGTACTAAGTACCCAATTTAGTCAAGTGTTTATTCCATCAAACTCTCCCTTCTTTTCTCCTTGCACCAAACTTTTCAGTGATCATTACTCATGTATAAGCTCTGAGCAGCCAGATTCTTTGACAGATTTTTAGGACCATGAACAAATGAAAATTAATCAAAGGCATGACATGCAATTTACTAAATATGTGATCATGACATTTTAATGCATTTACAACATTGTCAAAGTATTAATAGCTTCCCAAAACAAGTAAAACAGAATGTATCTGATGTGGACTAAGGATTATCTTTTGTCTAGTCTGCTTCATTTTATACTCTTGTAAACCACAGCCCCATCCCCCCCTTCCAGTTTCACAGTATGAGGTCTCAGCAGAGACCTGAATTCCAGCCATTCTCTTTTATAATTCTATCGGTAGTATGGGCATGAAATATAGCTCCTGGTGAATAACTCTTAAATGGGACGGGGCTTCACCCAGATTGACAACTGTCTGATTGTTTATGTTTTTTAAATGTGCTTATCAAAACCATGTAGGATTGATGGGTGTTTTTAGATGAAGTTATGTTTTTGCAACAGACTTAATTTAGGACTAAGGTTAAGGCTTAGGATAAATGAGTGCATTAGATGATTAAAGAACATTTGTCTTGTGGGACACTTAAGTCATTTATTTATGACACTTAAAAACAAGCTAGGAAAGAAAGCACCACGGGTTTAACGAAATCAGTTTTATACAAATGTTAAACTAAAACTAATGACTTTTTTAATGGAACTCCAAGATATGCCAGTTTACTAGATATCCAGAGGCAGAATCAAATGTGCAGTGGAGTAAACATGATGAAAAAATACTGGAATTTAAAAAAAAGTCTCAATGCTGTGTATATGTGTGTAGGTATACTCATGTGAACCTTCTTCCAGAAGTTTTTTTTTTTTAAATTGCAATTGCTTCTTTATTTGAGGAACTAGGTCTGCCTCTCTTTAAAATGCTCTCTTTTAAATGGAAGAAGATTTTCTGATGGTATAGGAATCTGGACTACCGTACTGCCCTGTACTAGGTATGATAAAATACCTTGTCAGGGACAATGGGATGGCTCAGGGGATTGGTAATGGGATATATAGAGCCTTTCACCCATAGGTCATTGGCTTGAATTTTGTCCAGGTTGGCGGTGACTAAAAGTCATTAACATCTCATGACTGCTTGGTGGCCTATGTGAAATGAGTTTCTTAATTTATTTATTTAAGTCCATATATAGTACCTATGGCTGGGGCATCTGGGCATCTCTCTTGCTTTTACAGAAACACTCCACAAAATCTACACTCATTTCAGTTCTCAAGATTCGTGATGAACTGAAGCCCTCCTACACAAAATAAAAGGATTCATTTAAAGTTCAAACCAATAGCGGAGTACCTCTACCTATTCTCCAGCACAGACTGGAAGGATGCGTGAAAGCTGATCTGATAGTAAAAGGAGCCACAGGTTGTGGAGATCTAACATCCAGTTTTGTGTCACTTAGTCTCTTGTGGAGCATGATCCGTGTTGTGGCCATGGTGACATCATGACGGCCCAGCCAGATAAAGAGGGAGAATAGCAGTCAAGCACATCATGTATGCTATGTGTGGGCTAAATCATGCGGTCCTAAGCAGAACACATTTTAATGGGCCAGGCTAGAAGCTGTAAATCTTTGGAGACCAACATCAAGGTCTATTCCAAAGTGGACCTGGGCATGGGCAGCCTCCAAGCTAGCCTCAGAAAAGGGGAAGGCAGCAGGTATATTTTGGTGTTCAGAATCTAGAAACAGTGGGATGGGCCTCCGAGAACAGGAATTAGGTGCCTCTGTTATGCTTTAAAAAAACTGAGGATACAAAAAAAAAGTGAATTTGCAAAACAGAATCTGTGCATTAGAGAAGCTGGAGGAAGGTAAATTATGTATTTCTGAAAGAGTCTTTCCTCTTAAATGGAGGCTTTCCAAAAGGACTCCACTTAAGGGGCAAGGGGGAGGGAGGGAATTTTCAGAAGCACACCTATTGGGTACTGTGATCCATGTAGAGTCTGAGCCCTTTAAGTCACATAACTCCAACATGGTGTCAGTGAAGCCCAAGTTTAAGCCTTACCTGTACAGATGCCAGCTTTATGTCACTTAACCCCCGGCTAGCTTTTCCATAAGGAATAACTTTGGTAATAAGAGAATACTTAGCTCAACACAATTAATAATAATGATAATACTCGCTGAATACTTATGACGTGCCATACTACTATTCCAAGCATTTTATTTTTTAAAAAATTTATTTATTTTTAAAGAGAGAGAGAGCACGTGAGTAGAGGGAGGGGCAGAGGGTAAGACAGAGAATCTCCAGCAGACTCTGCGCTGAGCTGACATGGGTCTCGATCTCATGACCCTGAGCTCATGACCTGAGCTGAAACCAAGAGTCAGACGCTCAACGGACTGAGCCACCCAGCCATCCCTAAGCATCTTAGATGTATAAACTCACAACACCCTTATAAGGTATGCTAATATGCTAATTTATTTTTGAGGTTAAAACCAACAGGTGATTATTCCTACCCCATTCTCCAATCTATACAGAGAGCTAAAATTGTATAATAGGCAAACAGTGGTATAAGTTAATTAACCTGCTCAAGGTCACATTTCTAGTAAGTGACAGAGCCCGAAGTTCAACCCATGAACACAAGCTATCTGGTTCTAATACCCTGTGTACTTATATATTTGCAACTACTACAGAAATAATTTAAGGGGTATGTTCTACAATTGGGGTTAGGACTGTCCTCTTTTGTCATCAACTCTTAGTTATTAGAGTAACCTGCAAGTTAACAGGACTGCTGATTTTTAAAATCCATAATATGGGTAAGAGAATTGAATTAAATTGCTACAAACCAGAGAAAACAACCTAGTAGCTGATGACCATGCCATACTGCGTCTCCTGTCCCACAGCTCTGACATATGCCCTTGCATCTACAACCAGTGGTAACTGGTTGGGGTTATCACTCAGGGGAGGAAAGCCATGGACAGAGCTCTGGGCAGCCATAATCATACCCTTACACCATAACCTCTCGGTGTATTGCTATGGTGAGTGGGAAACCAGAGACTTGTGCTCTGCCTGTGTAAATGAATAGGAGGGCAGGGTAAAAGAGGGATGGATATGAGACACTGCAAATGAAAGCTCAGGGCTGCTCTAAAAATTGTGAAACTTGGAGCAGACAGGTCTTGACTTAAAACTTTACAGTTGATTATGAGCTAGATTGACCTAGGAGCTCACGTTTAGGAAAGCTTGAAGGGCACCCTGAAGACCAGTGAGAGATATTTGGGAGAGCTAGCAAAGGAACTAGATAATTTGACCACTGAGGTGAGTGGTTAGAGAGTGATCCTGCTTGCACAGGAGTGTCTTGGAAGAAGGAACAGGCGTGGATGGGAAGGAGTGGCATCCATCTGGCAGAAACAAGATTGTGTGCTTAATCACGTGTTTCTGGGGTGTTAGAAGTCTCTCCCTCTAAAAAAAATATTAGCCGTGGTCAAATAAATTGGGAAAGATGAGTTCAAACAAAATAGACTTATCGATCAGAGAAATTTCAAACGTTCATTAAATTAATGCTCGTTACTCTCCAGTGAGAAGATATGCTACGAAGCTTTTCCCTCTGCTCTTTAGGGAACTTTTTTTACAAAGAACATCTCACAGGGCAGGTACAATAAGGAACACATTTTGGAAGTACTGGCTTAAAATCTGTGTCAGCTCTGCATTCTAGAAAGCAGAGGTCAAGAGGTCCATTACAAATTGATGCATAGATTTACCTCTTGTTTATAAAATGGAGACATCTATGAACTGAATCTTTCAACAGAGGTCCTTTTGATTCCTTCTCATCAGTTGGCGAAATATAAGTTCTGTGAGAGCACGGACCTTCCTGGTAACTAGTATATTCCAAGAACTGGAACAGAGCTTGACCCATCCATGCACATGCAATAAATAATGACTGAATGACTAAAATAATGAATGAATGAATGTTTTTCAAATCTTAGACTACTGGGCTTATGTTTTTACACTTTTATGTTACTTCTGTGAAATGGAAAGTATTTCCCTACATATTAGTCAAATTTTTAATTCATTTTTATATGATCAATTTTATCAATTTTTGCCTTGTTTTGACTAACAGTAATTTAGGGGATCAACAGATAATTTTGATTCTCCTCCAACATCAACACTCGCTCCATTTAATAAACAGATGGCTGGACACAGGAAAGCAGAGTTTTAATCTTTTATGATGTCACTAATTTTACCATTGCTCTTTCTGGTATTTTTATTTGGAGAGGAAATCCCGACAAGTAAGCAGCACTGACCAGTAGACTGATATTTTATCACAGGCACGTGATACACTTTAATAAACCATAAAGAGGAACAGCTTTGAACCCCAGGGGAATTTATATCTTAATATTTTATGATCAATAGCATATGTATTTTTATAATTTTTAAATTTTTCCAGACTTTATTACGAGTTGATAAAAAAGAGTGGACAGATGGTATCATCAATCCTAATCATGTGAAAGCTTGAGACTTGCATAATTTCTAGAATATTAGCCACTATTAGCTCCGGGCTAAAGACTGACCACAAGGTACATTTCTACCTTTTTCTATTATCTTATGTCCAAATCACCATTTCTTCTGCTGCAAGGCCCTTCAGTATTTCCTCTCAAGATCTACCCACTACTTTTGGATTAAACAAATGGTCTCTTGAATGGTTTCCTTTACTTCCAGTCTGCTCTATTCAACATATCCTGCATATTCTTGACAAAATAAAGAATCAGGTATCAAGTCCAGTGAACATAAGCTACCTGCAGATAGGAATCAGCGTAACACTGGGAAGACTATTCTAACAGAGCTGCCTGGGAAGGATGGAGGATGTGGTCTCAGTTAGGGGTTGGACAGCTATTTTAGATAGATGTTGAGAAACACTTTGATGGAATGGTTAAGGATGGGAATGCTGATGTCAGGCTGCTTGGGTTCAAATCCTAGGCTTTCTACCTACTAACTGTGTGATTTTTCCACATTAATATTTTTTTCTCAGTTTCTTTTCTTCATCTATAAAATGGGAAAAATAATGGTACTTTCCTCATTGTATTTTGTGAGGCATGAATGATGCAATTCATATACTAGGTTCAGTGGAGTGTCTGACACTAGGTGACCATTCAATGAATATTAGAAGTTATGTTGTATAAGGGATTCAAGAGTCCACAGCTGGTCATGTAAGATGACCCACAAGGGAGGATCCTTCCAAACTCAAAATTTATTTTTGTATTTTTAAATGATAAAATAATGTTTTTATTGGGTCACTGCTCTGTTTAGTAAGTTATACCTGGTCAGTCTTTAGCCAGGATCTCATACCATTCTCAGATGCTTCTCCCTGGCATTCCAGCTCCTCTAGGATCTGGCTCCATCCTAGATGGGCATGCACCTTTGCTTCAGTGAGGAAGACAGGGCTCCTTCCTGTCTCCCAAATGCATCCCACTGGGCCACTTGGGGTGATTCACCTGGTAGATCATCCTACCTCTTTGCTCTTAGGTCAGTTTTCATGCAGCACATGCGAATCATCCCTTCTCATCAAAGCCTCCCACAGTCACTGAGACTCTCCCTGACTTCTTACACCTCTTGCCATTTTTATGCCCCAGTTGAGGGTAGCAGCACTATTGTTGTTGTCGTTCCTCTGGCTGTTGTGGGTAAGTCTCCTACTGATGATGATCAGTTTTCTAAGGGCAGGTGTCGTATCTTCTACCTCTTGTGTTCTCTGCAAGCGCCCAGCAAAGTGCTCAAAACAAACACATGGCCCAAGTTCAAATCCTAGGGCCACGGAGTCCACTGTGGTGTGAGGCAAGCCCTTTACTATCTCTAGTTTTGGTTGAGGGTCATAGTGAGAAATACATTACTTCAACATGCCAACTCTTGTAGTTGTAACACAGAGGTAAAACATGGTAAAAGCTATTTGTTAATATCATCATTAATGTTCCTAGAGTATTTGCAACAAGTTATACCTTGGGTAGAAAAAGCTAAAAGAGTCAGTATAAATTTCCAAAGCTAGCATTTCCTGAATTTGTTAATGAAATCAGTGGGACGGGGATAGTTTGGGAACACCTCCCATTCAGAACACTCCTACAGAGCCAAAAAGAGCAATAGTCAGAAGAATGAATATTCCTGTGAACCGATCATGCAGCAGACATTTTTTAGGTTAATTAAATAAAGAAAACAAAACAAAAACCAACCAAAAAGCCCTTGATAGTGTGCATCAGAGTCCCTGACAGTCATGGTCTATGTATGTTTGGGCATGTCAAAGCAGCTCGCTCCCAAAGAAGCAACACTTGTGGGCTGTTAATTTCAGGGTTGACATTTCAAACCTGAGACAGTTCTCCCAGGAATGCCAACAGCAGTGGCTTGTAATACAATGCTGCCCTACCCATACACCAAAGTGTCCTGATTGTCATCATCACACTCTTGCATTGTAGTAATAATCTGTCCCCCTCACATGATGGTCAGCTCCTGGAAGGCAAGGAGCTTTATCTTTGTTTCCTCTGTGCTTTGTATAACATCTGACACATGACAGATATGCAATCAATGGTTACTGAATAGTCTATAGAATCTCTAATATCAGGTGGGCCTGGATCTTGAATAAGCATTCACTCTAGTTAATAACAACTACAGAAAAGACACTGATTCTTCCCTTCTCTCAAGCTAGTTTTGTCAACAGAAGATAGGCGATGTTTTCCATGGGTCCCAAGAAACTATGATTGTGTTTCCTGAGCAGATACCTCCAGGAGGATATGACTGACTCCTGATGGACCCTCGTGTTCTTCTTGTTCTTTTTCTACATCATGCCCATCTTGCAAGACTGGTTCTGAAAGGAAGAGCCTGGAAAAGCTGCCCAGAGCCTGAGGCAGAGCCGGGGTCAAATGCACAGAGACAATTTTGGCTGTGCTTTTGGCCGAGGAGGCACACAGCTAATGGGGACCAAGAGACTCAGGGCTGAATTTTGCCTATAATTGATTCAGATGCTACTGTTCACTGTAGCGTGAGGAGCTTCAATGCAGGGATGAAGGAAGGAACAAGGATCAGATGGAGGATTTTAGTCCTAAGTGAGAGACTATATTTAACAAAAATGTGATTTAGCCAATGAACTATTTGCATAAGGGGATAGTTAGGTTTCTCTCTGGATGCCAGAAGCCTCTTGGAAAATATTCCTCTCTAGGGTCTGCTTGGAGGTCTGCTATCAGGGTTTTGTCTCCTTTTTGTATCCAGTTCCTAGGCTTTGTACCTACTCCAACCCTCATATTGTACCCTTTACTCTAACCTTAGCTGCTGAAAAACGTGTGGTTTGCGGCAAGCCACTTGGAATTTCCATCACTCCCTGCACCCCCATCTGTAAAATAGGGCTAACACACTGACCTGCCTCAGAGGGACAGTGTGTGAATTAACTCCTGTAATTAGTGGTTTCTGTGCTCTGCACACTCCAGGCAGGATGTGAGTACCAGCCGTGTCGCAGTGGCCTGAGCGCACTTCGCTTCTAACGCCGTACTCGGGAATAACTGTTTGGCAAAGAGCTGACAACTGGAAGTTGCAAACTTTACACAGAAGCAATATTTCCAGTATTTTCCCCAAGCAATCAGGAGTAAATTGCTCACTAGGGGTGGAAATGGTTTCTAGCCAGCTCTGCCTCTTCTGATCTGTGCACCCTGCAAAGCTCAGTCAACGCCAGGTAACGGATCCTTCGTAAATCTGCTGTTTAGTGCAGATGAAGATTTCGGAATGGTATAATTTGGACAGGGATGAAATTTCTGTGCAGCGATATGTATTAAAAGCAAATAACTTGTGATTTGTTCAAGGCAAGAGTTTGAGAAATAGAATCTATAATTTGTGATCATCCAATGACAAAGACAGCCACTTTTTTGTTGGTTTGTTTTAATGAAGAAGGACAGGCCATCCGTTAACAAGTTGTCTTGGGTTTCATCTTAGAACCTCTGAAAATGTACCCCCTTATCACCACAGGTAAAGAAAAGTCAAAATTATGACCTAGAAAGCTATATAAAATAACTGTTAAAAATAATGGGTTTAAAAAATTGATCTTCTAAACCTTCAATAGAAGGTTTAGGGAAAAAAAATGCTACATATAAACGGAGTAAAACTATTGTGTATTTCGATAAGAGTCCTGTGCTTCTATTATTGAACAAACCATTTGCTACCCCTTAAATACCATGATATTAATTTATATAAAAGCTGCACTTTTTTTTTTGAGTTGCAACCACTGTGATTTAACTCTGGGAAGAGAACGTTTGTTTCAGCATGGCATGCAGAACTCTGGTGAGATCCAGCATCTTCTCTGGGAACAAAAGGGAGGCTGTTCTCTTGTAGCTAAGTGAGTCACCACCATGGTTTCGACGGGTCAGGGTGTCAAGCCCGGAAATGTTGTCATGCATTGCCGCCATGTGACCTGGGGGCTGGCCTGGAAGCGCCGAGCTCAGGTCCCAGGCCGGCACAGCCTGGTGGGAAGAAGAGATTTTACCTGACTTTTCTTGAGCTCCCTCAGGCAAGATCTTAGAAGTATAAGGCCGCTTTGAAATGTCCTCATCACGCACAGACAAGCTCACCGAAGTGAGCTCACACCAATTAAGGTGATGTGTGCCTAGGCCTTGAATGCCAGAAGAGAGCTCTGGAAAATATGGATTCCCTTCTGTGGCAGTTCCAGATGCTCTTGCTTAGCATAGCTGGGGATAAAAGTGACATTTAAAAATAGTCTTCTTTCTGCAGGAGAAAAATAGTACTGCCTCAGGGTAGTGTTTTTTGAGGCACAAGAAGCACTCTGAGTTTGACAAGGCAGTCTCCAGAATAGCACTGACTTGTTTTTAGCATAGATGCGTCATCTTCATTCAGGAGTGGCAAAAGATAATATTTATTTCGTTTCAAAATAACGATGAAATAGCTAAGGGAAAGAATTTTGCGTATGTATTTTTTGGTATAAAGCTGAGTTTATGCATAAATGATGATCTCTTTGGGTTATGAAAAGATTAGTTTTTGTTAGGCTGCTTTCTGACTAGACTTGACACATACGTGCGCACGTGGGTATTAAGAGGGGGCAGGCCAGTGTTGGGTAATCGTGAACTCGTCTGGATCATTGCTACAGTAGAGATGCATTTTATATTCAATCCATCGGAGATAACCGTGGTACGTTATCTGGTGGATTTATCTTTGCTTATGTTGTATGAATATGGAAAGGAATTAAGTGTGTGTTTACAGTTTGATAAACATTCAACATAAATTATACATTTTAATTTCATTTATTAGTTGGGGACCATGGAAAGCAGAAATTTCATTGCATACAAACTGCCATTTAGATGGAAGGATTAGCAGTTTCCTGAAAAGGTACACTAATTGTTAAGAACAAAATTCATTTCCATCTCAAGTGAGTCACTGTGTGGTTCGTGGTTACATGGTTTGTAGTCAGAGTTTTAGAAAGGCAGAGGGAGAGCGCAGCTCACCCTAGTGACTAGAGTTCGTATTTTATACTTCCGGTGGAGCCAACATTGCCATCAAGAGTAAATCTAGTGCTAATCAACGTCTTACGGTAGACAACTTGAATGTTGTCATTACCATGCACATTCTCAAGCTCTGTTGATGTCTGAAAGAACTTGGTCTGATCTTTGAGCATTAGCATGCAGAGCAGTCTCCATGATATTATCTTACCATATAACGACTCCAAAAATCTCACAGAGATTAATGGTGATAACATAATTCCAGAAAGTTGCCACTCTATATGTAGAAATATATTGGCAATAAAAACCAGTCACTGTGTGCCTTTCCCCAGTAGGGGATCTCTCACTTTTCTTTGATTTTTAAAGGCTTCAGATCAATAACTGGAGTGACATTATTAACAGCTCCCTCAACACCTTGGCCAGCGCTAATATTAAATCCATTACACCTTCTGTTTGACATTTGCAGTACAGCGGAGAGTGCTGTAGATACAGTCACGTTGTCTGGGGACCGAGGTTGGATGTGGGGTTAGTAAGATGGTTTCCCTTGCCTGACTTCTAAATTCAGTTCATTGATAGGAAACTTGAACAACAACAACAACAAAAAAATCAAAGAACATCCCCCACCCCCACCAACACTATACTAGACAGTAAATAATTCACCCTTAAAGGTACAAGTGTATCTCAGCAGTTTTTGAAACAAAATAATGATCTGATCCTCAGATAAATTTTTAAATTCTTTATTGTTATTCCTAAACATTTATGCATCTAATTATATCACTTATTATGGAACTGGCTAATGAATTCAGAGGAATTGCGTTCCTGTAGAATCAAGTGCTGATCAAATTTACCACGGCACAGACGCGTAAGTAGAAAATGCAGATTATTTGCATTCAGACAAGGACTCTACTGCTTCAATTTTGCTTGTCGTTAAAATATTCAGGACATAGAGTGGGCATAATAGCATTAAGATCATACTATACAGTGATTATCTTCACCGCCCCCCCGTAACAGGGCAGGTCTGTCTGAAACTTTAGACGGAGCACGATAACCTCTATTTTAGACAATCAATGGTGAGCCATGCTGCTGTAGTTATTCTTGACCAAAAGTACTGTCTCATACATTTTGCTCAGTTGTCTAAATCCTGGCGCAGTATTGATTTCTCTCTCTATGAGCTCATACCCATTCAATAAGCTGCAAGAACCTCTTGTCCTGGCTGAGTTCCCTCTGAAGCAGGACCCAGGTGTGTGACTCCTGCCAGTGCTCCTACAGTTGGGACTTGATTGTTAGCTAGTGGGAAACAAACCACTGGAGTGGCTCAGTTGGTTAAGTGTCTGCCTTCGGCTCAGGTCATGATGTCAGGGTCCTGGGATCGAGCCCCACATCGTGCTCCCTGCTCTGCGGGAAGCCTGCTTCTCCCTCTCCCACTCCCCCTGCTCGTGTTCCCTCTCTTGCTGTGTCTCTCTCTGTCAAATAAATAAATAAAATCTTAAAGTGAGAAACATGACAGGGAAAGCTGCTTGTGAGGTTAAGTGGAAAGGCAGAAGCCTGTATGTTATGATCTTATTTCAGACAAACAGACAATGACCCCCCCCAATACTACATACATATATATAAGTATGTATATGTTCCTATATATATAGGAACAGAAAATCTGGAAGGATAGGCATAGAGTATATACATATGAACAGTGGTCATTTGGGGGTAGTGGGATGTTTGGTGGTCTTTATTCTTTGTTTTCTGCATTCTCTAAAGTTTTCACAATAAGAATGAATTAATTTTAGAATTAGAAATAAAAAAGGAGTAAAGCCCAATTTTATGACCTAACCTAAGGAATATCAGGAGATTTTTAAAGTTCCTCCAGGATTTCTTAAAAGAGCTGCTTTTTTATTTATTAAGCATTTAAAGATGCAGCACTGAAATTTATTAAGAGAAGAGGATAGCACTCATAATCCTGAGATTACAGAATCATTAAGAGTAATGAAAAGATATATGCAGATCTAGAAAAAGAAAAGGGACCACCCAGACATCCCGTTCCAGAGGTTCTGTGCTCCCCCTGGTGCGGGAGCCTGCAGGACAGCACAATCTCTTCCAAAATGGTTAGAATCTCCATAGACACTCTAGAACTTTATAACTTTACAAACAAGGCCACCCATGTATTTTTCTTCTGCCTGCTTTAAGATTTCTCTAAAAGAAATACAGTAGTATTTACTAAACTATGAATAACTAGGCATATGTGTAAAAGATTTATTTGGATTTTCAACAGTCAAGAGATTCCCTGCTCTCCCCCCCCCCCCCCCCATTATCTTGAGACTGGTTCAAGATAAGACGATCACAGGGCTGGCAGTTCAGAGAAAGAGAATTCCTATTATGGCACAGTATCGCTGCCTCTTAGGCTGGTTTAGTCACTTATTTCCTTTTATTATAATGCCAAATGTTATTTAGATTTCAGTCATTTAGTAATGCTACACTGAACACATCAGGGCTTCTGAAAAAGTCCATACCTCCATTTTCATAATCACCATATACTGATATCCCCTTTCCAACAAAATTACACTACTATTTAAAAAAGAATCTGTGTTTCATCAGAGTTTAAAAGATTATGTTGCAATGAACAAGTCCTCAAAAATGTCCCCTCGTATTATTAAGAATTAGGAAATCTTGTTAAAATTCTTTCAGCCTTTAAGAAACATAAGCAGCTTTGGGATGTAGTGCCTGTCATGAACTTTTTAAGTAATTCCCTTGGAGCAGTGATATGCATTAGTGAAGATATTTAGTTAAAGGTAGCACCCTACACTGCTTTTCAGTATTTAAAGCAGTCAATCTAATTGCCTTTTAAGCCTAAGACTGAAAATAACCAATGCTACAGAATTTTAAGGCAGAGTAAGTTTCACATTTTGTAATGGTAAGAGCTATACTCTTCATCAAGGAAGAGAAACCCTTATGCCACTGTTGCTAATAAGCCCCAGTGGCTAAGAAATGTAGAAAGCAGAATTTTCAATTTTACTAGTTATGATGGCTCCAGGAAGGCTGGGAGGGCAGGGGAAAGCAACCCAAGTAAATTGTCAACCATACTTCAATACTGAATGACAGAGTAGCTCTAAAGGAGATACGCCATTCTCCTCACAGTGTGCCTAGAACTGTTTTATGCATCCTGGAGCCTCCTGGAAGGCACGGGATTGATCAGAGTTCTTATAATCAATCTTAAACCAGTTTGATTTTGACTCTAGCTTACGATATCCCAGCAGAACTGGTTTACAGGCTGTGGATTTTTTTCTCCCGATCAAAGTCTTTTCCAAGTGACAAGTTACCCTTAACATGTGTTTGGGGAGAGATCAAGCTCAACGGTGTGATCTGGTCACCGAGAGAGGAGACAGTCCCTCTGCTTTGTACTAGTCCAAATACATCCAGAGGGCTGCACGGGAGTTCTCAGAACCATATTCTTAGAGGGTCACTAACAAACTGAGGAATGGCTGGCGGTCTCAGGAACATGCCATTGAATAATGGTTGTCAGATGAAGGGCTGTTTGACCTGCAAAGGAGAAGGAAGGCAGGAGGGAGGGAGAATTTGGTATATCTGACTTCATGTATTTGAGAGGCTAGGATGGAGAGGAAGGAGTAGAGCTGAAATGAGATCCCAGAGGACAGACCTGGGATCAGTGAGGAGAAATTGCAGCAAACTTAGATTTTGGCTCCATATTCAGAGAACTGTTCTCTCAGAGCTGTTCGCCAATGGAACGGGCAGCCTTGAGGTTTCTGAACTTCCCATTGGGGTGGTTCTGCTGGAAGGTTAGCTGTGGGCTTTGACGTAGAGGGTTGGCTCCCCTGGTCGAAGGTTGGAGATCATCTAAACTTGAGAGTTTGTGAGTCAGGGAAACAATGAGGGTTTTATAAACTTGAATTCTTATACATTGAGTGTTGAGGAGTATGAGCAATCCAGGTTCCCTAATCCAGGAAAGAGTAAAAACTATTTTCATGTGCTGTTTCTCAAATCTGCCCAGGTATGAATATTTTCATGATGAAATGCAGTTTCAATGATCTCACTGACATCTATTCAGCGAAGTCAGTGAGCAACAGAAGGTAAGACTTCCCCGGGAACAAAATTATTTTCATTTTTAAATGGTAAAGAGTAGTCTTAAATACTCTCTCTTCTCATGCCTGGTGCTCACTGGAGAAAGATGCTCACCAATGTTGCAGAATTATGCCCTAGAAGCTGCAGTTAACTTACACGAGGAAATATGAATTGGTTTTAGATGGAATTAAAATATTTCCAAAAAGGCAAATATGTTTTTTTTTTTCCCATCTGTGTGAGCAAACATACTGTGATTATTTTTAAGCAGGCCAAATTTAAGTATTTTCTTAGGATCATTTTAGTATTAATCTTAAGACAGGTTTTTTCCACTTTTCTTTCTATAAAATGAGTTTGTGTTGCAAATCTGTTTTAAAACAACATGTCAAGTAAAGTACAAGCATCTTTAAGGAGTGCAAAAATAATTTCCCAAGTAAGCAAATAAAACTTTGCACTTCAAATCAGGCCCTGATTCATTAAAAATCTTAAACTTCTCATGAGAAAAATTAACATTTAAACCACTGCTGCTTGGCCAAGCACTCCACCACACAAGAATATGAAATATCTCCTCTAAAAAAGTACAAAAAGGACAAAACCACAAATGTGGAACTTCAATTAATTTAAAGCCCCAATCAGCAAAGAATAAATCCTTCGCAGATCTAATTACCAGCGCTCTCGGAAGACCCAGGCCGACCAGCCAATCTTCCCCGTGTTTGAACAGCTTGATGAACTAGGGGACTGATGGATATCAAGTCATTTTGTTTAATTTATAAATGGATTTTCCCCTAATACTTAAATTATCATCAGTACAACACAATGAAAATGGGAACATTCTGAATGCAAAGTCTATAAGAATCCTGGAAGGAATCCCAATGAGGAATGTCACCTCTGTTCATTCCTCTATACAATTGATCTAATTAAATACTGAGGGTGGAAAGGCAGTTTAAAATGTAGCCATTTCTGTTTTCTTTTTAGCCTTAATTTATCTGTTCACATCTTTCAAGTACCTTCTGATGCTTACAAAAAAAAAAAAAAAAAAAAAAAGAAACCAAGATTTCTGCAAGTCCCTAATATTTTTAATTATCTACAAGCTAATATTCAAGAAGCCTTTATCATAGATTTTGGTGAATAATAAATAAATGCATTGCATTTAGCCACGGTAACAATACAAAGAAGAGGGCTTTCCAAATCTGAACCTTTTCCCTCTAGTAATCTGAAAGAGGAACTAAAAGAACTAGTACCTTCTCTATGTATTGTTCAACTGAAATTAGATCTCTGGATTATACTTATTAAAATGTCTCCTTATTTTCAAATCTCTTCCTTATTTAATTACTGCATGGGACAGAAAGCTGCATGGAATTGTTAAATACCATTAGACCTATTTATAGTCTCTTCACACTGGCAACTCGAGTGCAGTCATTGGCAAAGGTCCTGCCCACCATCCCACATGTTGGGATTGCAATTCCCACCTGGCTCAGGGGTCTCCGACTGGGAGGAGGACGATGCGGAGCTGGCTCCGTCCTCAGCAGTGCCCTGTGAGAGGAGACCCCGCCCGGGCGGGAGCTTCATGCCCAGCTGCTCTGCCATCTCCACGTGGTCCCCCGGGTGGACATAGTCAAAGACGCTACTGCCTGTCAGCTCCACCTAGAGGGGGAAGAGAAAGGGTGGGAGAGAAAGGTGTCAACGGCTCTTCTGTTCTCAAATTCAGCACCCCTGTGACTCAGATCTGGAGCAGAAAAGGAAACAGATGCAGACCCCAGCAACAATCCTAGTTCTGAGTCTTCATCCTTAAATGCTGAAGGATTCTTCGAGTTGAAAGATTTTTTTGTGTGTGTGTGTGGGGGGGGGGTACGTATTTATTTAGCAATTGTTTAGCCCAGTTTTTTTCTCATATACCGTTGTTTGCATAAAGCCAAAACACTCTGTGAAACGTGGAGGAGCCTGCCCGGCATTCAGCTGTTTTGTCCATGCATCATCAAATACTCGCATGTTTCGTGTCAACCGGATGATTGACTGAATTCTACGGTTTTCTTATTGAGAAGTTTGGGCTTTGTATAGAAACAGCCGGAGATAGCGGAGGAGTATTTTCCTTAGAATACACCAAATTCCAAGATGTGTATTTATACATATCAGCTTATTTCTATGTAAATTTAGGCGAAAGAAGTGCTGCTTACAAATATATGCAAAGGCATAATGTTTTCATTAAATATTACTCATTAGCTCGGTAATCATATGGAGAATTTTCCATGCAGAAGAGGTCAGCTGGGGTCTGAACCAGCCATTTTTTTTTCTGCTAGTATCAGCTTGTTTTGCCTTCAATCTAATAAGATACATGGTACGAATCTCCTTGAGGGCCTGAAAAAAATGTTTTATTTGGTATACTCTTTGTATCAGGCGGATTCTAAAGGTAGAGAGTGAATATCAAGTATCAGAAGAGGGTCAGCCTGCAGTGAAGGCAGGCCTATTTCCAGGCTGTCAGGCAAGGCCCCTGTCTAGGTTGCCTGCTGTCTAAGGGACTGGCCTTATCTCTGTGCTCTTCTGATGGTATAATTCTTACCTCCTTCCAAGAAGAGCAATAATGCTCCTAAAATAATGCAGGGTTCAAGGTACTATGACCGGGAAAGGTGTGTCAACAACAGAAAAAGAAAAAGCTCTTTCCCAGGTCCCTGATGGGTGGGAGTTTCATGGTCTCAGGCCATGATGTACCCCAGTGCCAGAAGTTCAGACTATCAGAAGTTTCTTGCTGGATGTTTACCTAGCACTCCTTCCTACCTCCTCTCCCTTTCCTGCGTAATGTGCAGCATCCCTCCAAATTCCACCTGAGAGCCTGCACTCGTTTTCTTCCAAGAAGGAAGCCTGGCAGTGGGCGAACTGTCACAGAGAGCATAATACCCAGAGCAATTATTATCCCCAGAACTCCAAGTCCCAGTAAAATGATCACATCTACTCCCAGACACCATTTGATTAAAATTGTAACAGGCTACACATCTTCAACATCTATCAATTAACAGAGGGAGAGCCAGAAAAATGGGAGGCTAAATTCAGTTTGGTTAATAGCTATTCCTGAAAAAGGCTCGCATAACTTTTACCGAAAATGAGGTACTTTCTCTTTGCTATTAAATTACATTCTCCTACCGTATTACCCGACTACTGACTCTATCATTTTACAATAACTATTTCCTCCATTTGATATTGTTACAGAGCGTAAATCAGGATTCATAAGTGATCAGTTCCTACCCTCTGGGAGGGAGGGATTACATGGAAATAATCTCTTTAATGTGCGCCTTGCCTCTAAGCATTTCACACAGCAATAAATGGGTAAACTGACTTTGAGCAATTAAGAAATTAAATGAAACTAATAAAATGTGTGTTTTAATATTTCTTGATGGTTATTTTGTTTGGGGATTAGTGAATATGAGAAAGTCACTGGCATTCTGCAGCGAGTCCAATGGCAGCACTTTAATATTGTTGTCACTTCTCTCCGAGTCTTCCTTTAATACTGCAATGTGCCTTTTGGCACAGACCACAGATTGTGATAAGATGACAACACAGGTGGGAGATTAATAGATTTTTTAGGGGTGCTGGCTATTGAATATTCATGTAAGCCAGTCTTAACAGCGGCGAGGAGGCGTAGGCCCCTGTCTCCACAGCCTGCTTGGCTCACTTATGCAGGCATTTCCTTTCCATCATATAATGGCCCAAGTATACACATCTAGAGCAAGACTGAGGCATGATGTGCCACATCACATCCCCCCAGTGCCCTCAAGAGATCTTCCACCAGGTACCCCAGAGTCTAATAGTGGACGGAAAGGCTGACACTGAGAATTTGATTCTATCTCGGTCTTTCTGTGTGTGCTATACTCAAGGTCACACGGCAGAGGGGAAGGCGCAAACTACTTGGGGTCGTAACTTGACTTGGAGATCAGAATCTTTTCCTCCTCTGCTGTGTGACCTTGGACCATTCACTTAACCTCCCTGGGCTGGGCAGTACGGCTGCTCTGTGTGACTCGGGGCCGGGGGGGGGGCACCCTCCATGGGAACGGTGTAAGGCAGTGGCCCGAGAGCCGAGCTGAAAACAAGACTTTCTCTACCTGCCTCGGAGCCTGGTTTTGAAAATCTAGTGAAACCATGCAGAGGAAATCACTTTTTAAGAAAGAAGCAACACGATGCTTGCTGTATCCGCCAAACAGTGTTTGGTGGATGAGAATGGGTGACCCCCAGACATGCACACCCCTACATAACTACAGTGAGGGTTTGGGTGGTGGCTTTGGGACGTAGCTTTGATCAGAGGGTGTGGCACGCGTGATGCACGCTTTGAGCCCCAACTACACCAGTAACGCTCTGGGGGGCTATCCACCGCTGTGTATGAGTACTTTCCATACTTTTCTTGGATTAATTCTCATAACACACACTCTTTTGAACTGTTCTGATGCCCTCTTCTACAGAAGAACTTGAATAGAAGTGGCTAACAGTGGAGGCAGAATTTGGTTCAAAGTCTGCCTTGTCATCCTACCACTTCTCGGAGAGCACGTCCGCAGTCAGGGAGGCAGAGCAAGCAGGGACCTCTGAGCTCCTCCACCCTTGAGCTTCACTTTTATTCAGGAGAGAACTCTGAGCACCAGGGTGGAAGGAGGGTGAGGGCAGGCAGCCCGCCCAACGCCAGGCCTGAGGATGCTTGGCCCTCATCTCTCAGGCCAAAAAAGGGCACGAAAGCAGGTATACTAAAGGGAGATAGACATGGAGATGGACAAAAGTCTCTGAGCCCAGGGTCCTCCTCCTCTTCTTCCTCACTTTTTACATTTGTCTAGCACTTTCAACATTCCTCGCACTGCTTTTCACTTCACTTTCTTAGATTTTAGAGCTGGGAGAGACCTTAAAAACCATCCACGAATGCCCTCTTATTTAATAGGTGAGAAGTTAAAAGTGCTTGTTCAAATTTACCCAGCTGCTTGCTGGTAGAAGTAGGGCTATCAGCCCAGTTGGCAAACTCTCAGTTAACCACTTTTCTTACCCCTTGTCTGATTTTTCTCTCTTAGGAAGACTGTTTAGAATTCACCTGCCACTAAATTCTGCACCTCAAAGTACACTGCAGGAACCAAGAATGGGGATCTTTCACTTGATGAACAGACATGACTTCATGCTACCTTGAAATAGGAAAAATAAACAGAGCTCCAATCCAATGTTACCAAGTCTTCCAAAACTTGCCCGATAAGAACTAGGACTAGTGTCTCCTACACAGTAGGTCTATCACAAATGTTTGCTGAGTGCATAAAAGATAGATATTTAGACCTGAAAAGAATTTTGCTTTATCTGTGCTTGATTTGGACAAGTTTAGGTTGGTTCTTTTATATTATTCATGGCATTATTATTATTTTTTTCTTTTTTAGAGAGAGAGAGAGAGAGCACGAGCAGGGGGGAGGGGCAGAGGAAGAAGGAGAAGCAGACTCCCTGCTGAGCAGGGAGCTGGATGGGGGACTCAATCCTAGGACCCTGGGATCATGACCTGAGCCAAAGGCAGATGCTTAATGACTGAGCCACCCAGGCACCCCTCACGGCATTATTATTATAACATTATTTGTCCTGTAAAATGAGTTACAATATAGCACCATGATATATTTCCAATAAGTATTTGTTGAATGCATGGAGACCTCGACCTTCTTCTATAAAAGCCAACTGCAGGGAAAGAACAGGTTTTAAGGCACTCTTTAATACAGCCATCTTTTGTAACCCCCTCTCTGCAATCTACGGCAGAACTGTGGCTAGTTGGTTATCGAAATGTTCACAGAATTTCATAAAAATTATTTCCTAACCATCCCTTCAAATTAACAGAACTTTGGAGAAATTTCATTTTATGTTGATTAGGATCTACATAATGGAAAGGTATAGCCTTTCTCCACTTAATATTGTGTTCTTCTGATTGGTGCAAGCTGGATGGTAAGGCAAATAAATACAAGACCCTCTTCATTTTATAGTAAGTCCAATCACCTTATGTGGTGCTAAAAAAACCCAAACATGTTGTGTTTATTTTCATTCTGCCTCATCGTTCTGATATAGAACCTTTCTTTCTTCTTGTTCTACTAATTTATACATGTATTGTATACAGACCCATGGGACTTTGAGTTGTCTCTCCAACATTGCTCCCTGGATCTCCCTCTACTCCCGTGACACGGAGAGAAATTACTCTCTCACATTGCTTAGTGTATTGGAAAACTGCTGAGAATGTACAAGGGGCAGGAGACAGGCAATGAGTAATAAGCAGTCATTTAGTCTAAAGTCCTTTCTCCCTGTGCTCCCCACTCAGGCTACCTACCACAGATTCCTCAGAACAGACTGTAGCCACGAGTGCCATCTGCACAGTCAAGCTAAACCATGGCTTTCCCCGACTTTAATTCACATTCTGTTAGCTTGCATGCAATTTGCACACTAGACACAGTTGATTTGGTAACTCTGAAGTTTCCCAGGAAAAAAAAATGTAAATATATTGTACAGTGGTTTGAGTTGACTTTTCCATGTAGGGTCACTGTACCCTGCTGGTAGATAGGATGGGGGACTAATTTGTCTTTTCATACATCAAGCAAGCATGTCAATAGCCTTTGCTTGGCCCCCTGGGGTGAGCAAATACTTTTTAACTACAGCAACGCACTAACACTGCAACTCATTGCATCCAGTGCTCCTTCGATTGAGATGGTTTGGTACAAATGAGGAACAGGCAGCAATGTTGTCAGTCCTCTCCACATTGGAGCAACTTGAGAAAGATACTTTTATAAAGAAAGATCATAAAACCTATTTCTTTAATGCATTATTCATTTTGATCACACGAAAAATATCATTCAAAAGCTGCCATTTAAGGTATAATTTCCTAAGCCTTTTATAGGATTTTGTTTGTTTGTTTGTTTTTGAGGGCATTGAGATTGCGGGAGGACTCGGAGGCACTGTGGGTTCAGCCCTTTTCCCAGAGTCCTTTGCAGCTGGGCCCTGCTCCTACAGGGATGCCAGTCATATTGTGATAGAAGGTCAGACCTGAGAGAGGACGATGTTAGTGGCAAGCCGTTTGGAAGACGAACTCCCAGGTTAGGCTTTCAGATCCACTGTAAGACCCTGGTTAGAAAATCCTGACCCAGGATAAGATGGAAATTCTATCTCAGCATGGCAGGTTAGGATTTGTAGTTTTTTGGGGGTCACGTTTATATTATTGAGGGATAATAAAGTGATAAAAGAATAAAATATAATAAGATGTGATAGCTTGATTAGCATAGGTTTTCTTTGGATTTACTGGTATCTTAATGCCATCTTCATAACTTCCTACATATTGCAGAACTCTACTGAATATTTATGAACTGTTTTGACAGAAACTTGATGTTCTTTACTGCTCTGTCTCATTCTATGTATTTGCTGACTTATCTGAAGAAAAACGCATAAAAGCATTGGGTCTGTTACAGAAATACATGTATAAATTAGTAGAACAAGAAGAAAGAAAGGTTCTATATCAGAACGATGAGGCAGAATGAAAAATCCTTTCAATGTCATCAAATAAGAAAATGAATCCAACTCTCTTCTCACAGATATGTTAACAGAGCCTTCCCTTAGAAGAATTTGAGCTAAAAGATACCATATCATGTGTTTATCTTCAGAAATAAACATTTCAACTCCTTTGGGAATCAGTGAGGCCAAGTACTTCTCTGTTGGTGTATTTTTGTATACTTTTCTAGAACCCTTGGAGTGCCCGACTCGAGAATGTGCAACCACAGTATCCGAAGAGAATACTGCATAACCAGTTCTGAACTTTGATTAGGAAGTGCCAGAAGATAATTCCAGTGGATTTCCTAGTTCTCAGAGAAGAAAATGAAAAAAGCTGTAGGAGAAATGGAACACAAGAGGAAACAAAGAACAGATTGCAGATACTGCTTCGAATTTAGGCATAGTTCTATGGAACACTACGCTGCTTTTATGACTATCATTCCCAATAGCTGAATTGATCAAGGACGCTGAATGTTAAATATTCAGAAGTGTTAGCTGGATCATTACTCAGACTACAATTGAGCATATTTGAATACTTCTAGAAATAGCCTGGGTATAAAAGAAATCGGGACTTTGAAGTCTCCCCCATTTTTTTTCTGCTTAAGAAATAAGTTATATACTGTATTTCATTTTTTCTTGTGGTCCTATAGTTCTGGTATTTCTCCATTACCCTGTATTATGAAGGCAGTGGTTTTAAAATAGTTTTGATATGTCAATATCCTTTTCCTTTCATTAAGAGACACTGAAAGAAGAACCTAGAGAATGCTGTAATACTGAAGGGACATTACATCACAGGAATGAGCCCAAGGATTTGTGAAAGTGACTAAATCAAGAAATTTTAAAACCTCACTTTACAAGGTTCCTATAGTTTTAAAGTGTCTGTAGAGCAGAAAAGGCTCTATAGTGCTGGGAAGGAAAAAAGGATTTTTTAGTATTTATCACAGTGCTGGGAAGGAAAAAAGGATGCAATTGGAGGTTACAACATAGTCAAAAGTGAAATGATGCCAAGAAAGATGAAGAATCTTAAAAAGAAACTGAAGTCAATCTCTCTTCTCTGAAGATCAAACAAATAGTAAGATGTCACTTTCAAAGCTTCTTCATTACCTTGGTAGTAAGGAAACCAATCAACATAAAATACTTGATATTGGCATAGTTAATCCATTATCCTCAAATTTTACATGGTTCAATATTTGTCATTTAAATCTAGATACACATTGAGATGCATGTTATGCATAGCCAGACTTCAGTATCAATATATCTTCATTCTTGTTTAATTGTTTTTGTTATTCTAACAGTGAATTTTGTCCTTCTTCTTTGGTCATGTGAATAAGAAAAAGTAGAAAATGCTTATAAGTTAAGATTGAAATCGAAATTTTGCCCTAATTCTAAACAGCCCTTTTGTTTTCAAGAAAGGTAAATGGATAAGGACAACACTAGTCATTATGGAGTTGCCTTTTCCATTTGTGTTTTGAAAGTTAACACATGATTATTTTATTCTAGTCCTAGAGAAACAATGTAGCTTATGTGACTAAAACTCTGGATATGTTTCATGCGCACAAATAATAGAGTTAATCATACCTGATTGTTTTTAAAGGGGCTACTCTATGACCGAAGCCCTCACCAGGAGCTAAGTCCCAATGTTTAAGTGATGCTGTTGGGAGAAGAACAAGAATGACAAAAAAACCAAAAAAACAAAAAACAAAACTAGAAAGGTTTAAGAAAGAGAATTTGTCTGTAGACCTCAAGAGAGCGTCATGTTTAAGAGAAAGCAAAACAAAAGGAGGAGCTTGTTCCACTGACATCTTGGTTTCCCTGATTTAGGTCATGCCATAGCTGCTATCTTTGCAACCACCAGCTCTCCTCCTCCAGGTCATTGTGAGGGGTCTTGAAAAATCTCATCCAAGAAGATCACAAGGTATACAAAAATATTTTAGCCATGGGGCGCCTGGGTGGCTCAGTTGGTTAAGCGACTGCCTTCGGCTCAGGTCATGATCCTGGAGTCCCAGGATCGAGTCCCGCATCGGGCTCCCTGCTCGGCAGGGAGTCTGCTTCTCCCTCTGACCCTCCTCCCTCTCATGCTCTCTGTCTCTCATTCTCTCTCTCTCAAATAAATAAATAAAATCTTAAAAAAAAAAAAAAAATTTTAGCCATTGCAGGAAGTGGGTGTCAAGTTAACCTGGAGTTTATAACCCAACGAAGAGAACAAGAAGGAATAAAACGCTCTGTGCTGTGATCAATTAATGACCCTTCCAGAACATTTCCTATTGACATGTTTTAGTGCATCTTAGGAACTTCCTGAAAGCCATGTGGGCACATAGGTCTAGTGTATCCTTTATTCCTAGTGAATTACCGTAAGAGAAAGGCCTGATATACTTCTATTTTATTTTGGCTGTTGTAACTACCAACTGTGGTAGTGTTTGAGGTTATTTTCTATGAAACGAGTCAATACCCTGAGCAGTCTCTAGGTGCTATTTTAAAGGAATAAGTTAAATTCACAACTGTTTAATAACAGACTGTGAGTTAGTCTTGTTAGAATAGGGAATGTAAATAGAATTGGCAAGTAGAGAAAAGGAGTCATTCCACGGGCTAAAAGCAGTGCTGTGTTTCTTAAGATATTTGAGGGTAGGAGTTTGATGGTGGTGGGGGAAATAAACCTCTTTGGGAATCTGATAAATTCTGTTCTTCTGTGTCACCAGAAAGATGCTCTGACAACACACAATTTAGCATTTTATTTTAGGGCTTTCATACACCCCGGGAGTTTATCCATGAATAGTCTTTAGAGCTGGGTAGTCCAATAGGGTAGCCACATGTGGCTAGTCTGAATTAGAATATTCTATAAGGGTAAAATGACACTAGGTTTCAGACTTAGTGTAAAAAATTAAAAGATTGCAATATATTTTATATTATCACATATTAAAAAATTTTCAAAAGATTAAATACAATAATTATTAAAATCCATCTCTCTTGCTTATTTTTACTTTCTAAAGTTACACATGTGGTTTGTAGCATATTTCTACTGGACATTGTTGCTCTAGAACCACTACTCTTCTGGAGTGGAAGAACATGAGGTATTAGAATACCATGAAATTGATATTAAAGAGGTGTGAGAGAATAAAAAATAGACATAGAGGATTGTCTTTAGAATAAAAGGACTGAATTTTTAGATTTAATCTATTTAAAGACTTTAGTCGATCAAGTATTTATCAGTCATCTGCTCTCTGTAAGACACTGAATTTGGATTATGGGCATAAAAAGAAACATTAAAACTTAGCACCTGCTCCCCAGGAGCTTACAACCCACTTTGAAGTGATAGGGCAAACATTTGCAGAGTTAAATGATATGACAAAGATATCTGACAGCACAACATAGTATACGAATAAGTTGTAATTTGAGCATTATAGGTCACTCCCTGTCAAATTGTCTGGGAGGGCAACTCCTCTGCTGGTTCTATGTAGAGAAGAAAATTAGAAAGGACAGGTGACAAAAAGGGAGCTGTCCAAGACACCATGGGGTTCTAACTGCACTGAAGCTCAGAAGGGCAGGGGTGGTGGGCTACACAAGCCCAGGACAGCGGGAAGCATTCGGTAGAGGCTCAGTAAACACTAGATGATGGATTTGGGCCCTAAGGAGATAGATCTATGCTAGTCTTCATTAACCTTTTTATTTTTCCCTTTTAAACTACTGAAAAACAGCTTCAATAAGTCATTTACAGGAAATGTCATATCTTGCTTTTCTTCCCGAGTGTGCATCTCAAACACAACTGACTCCTATAAACCTAGGGCTGAAATAATCGCCAGTTTGAACTTCTTGTCCCACATGCTAAAGCCCTGAATCCAAGATCCTTGTCTCATTTGTTCCAATACTTAGCATGCTGTAATCAACTCAGTTTTTATGATGGATGGTTTTTAATCTAGCTCCTTCCTTCTCCAAAGAGACTTAAATAGGTTTGTTGTCTTTTTACCTGACCATACAATCCCCAGCAGAGGTATTACCCAACTTCTCCACCTAGGACAGACAGAAAGAGCTCAAGATAAGGAGCAGCTGGTTCATGCTGGGCAACCACAAACTCTCAAGGCATTTAATCTATTATCCCAACACCAACTACCTTAGCTATCTGCATATTTCCAGGTTATTTAGAGATGGTTCTATGGCTCAGTAACTGAAAGCCCTTTCAAACTTTTGCTCTGGGTGTGAATCAACCGATATTTGTAATACACATCTGCTTCTACAGAGAAACATGGGTATACTGGAAATTAGCCAGACAAATCACCTGTAGTGTGGGCCTTTACTGATTTGAACTGAATTTACCAATTCATTTGACAAGCTTTACATATAGTTATCAAAACCTTCAAGTTTTACCCTATCCCATCAGTTTTGCTTTAAAAACCAATAGCAGAACAAAAAAATATATTGGTTGAGAAAGGTTGGGGTGGGTGGGAAGGGAGGGGTGAAACTTATCAAAAGTAAAATTGGATTAAGAGTCAATCAAAATCCAACTGTGAATTTATCATTTCAATGAATTTCAATGAATGGTTTAAAATCTGTTTGAAATCTATTTGAAAATGAATATGTAATAATATAGACATATCTCCTTTTCAAAGCCAGTATTGTCAGATGTATTTGGAGCATTATAATTCATGAACAGAGTAGATGACTATTTGAAAAGTATTAAAATGAGCTGACTTTTCAATACAAGTGTCTTCACAATAAGTTTTTCTATTCTGGGCAATTCAGAAATGTAGACAATTGTGCTAGAAAAATAATATGTATTGTAATATTCATTGTACAGTAGTAGTGTAGTAAGTGGCAATTCTGGACATTACAAGAGACACAAGGATTATTTTCTGTGATTGCACAGAGAATACTTGGATTTCTTGTGAAGCTTTTGCATTGGAAATGAGATTCATCAGTCTGAACAGGGCAGGGTTAGAGCCCTTAGCAACATGCTTATTTTGTAGAAGGTCACTCAATAATAACTTCCTCTGCCCTCCAAGCTTATTAAGACTGACTGGCATATATTAATGAAAACACCTGATTCTCCAACCATAAAACCCAGACAAAGACTTTATTTTAATATTAAGGAAGGAACCCTTAATTAGCAGGGTTTCAAAAATGTCAGCTTCTTCTATTAGCTGTTCTGGTCCATCAAAGCCATAATCCCTACTGTCAAATTTCATCACATGATAGACAGTTTGCTGGCTGTCTTTTTTTTTTTTTAACTGATCATACTGACTGAAGCTTTTTAAAAATTTTTTATTTTGCCATCACATTTAACAACTCATTGTGCATTTGCCTGTTACACTCTTGATTTTACCACTTTCAAAGCGTCTTAGCACATGTCAGCTCAAAAAGGTGGGGAGGGAAACACTGCAGAAACACAAGTATTACATGCGAATACATATGCATTCTTAGACATATAATTAAGGATTCTTGGAAGACCTGGGCTTGCTTATATTGATTGCCTTCGCGAGTATGTAAATGTGCTGTCCCGAAAACACAGACAAATAAAACAGTCTCAGAGATGATTTCCCATTTTTGACGTGTCAAGGAGAAGGGGGCACATTCTCAGGAAGAACCCAGGATTTTTAAGGTAAACATTCATCACTATTAACCACTAACATACCTGTGTGTTGCAAGCAATTCATTAGCGCAGCTACGGCTTTGCATTGCCCTTCAGAAGCAAGATAAAGTGACTGCGCCCAGCAGGACAGAATAAACACATAGCTCTTAAAGTATTCGGGTTTTAATCTGATTCAAAACATTTGCTGTTGATTAAATCCTTTTGCAAATTGAAATTTTCATGCTATCCATACCGAGAGGAATATAAAAACACAAAACCAAATCAAAACAAGGATGACTCAAGGATTTCATGGACAACTTTTGTGAAGACTCAGCTGCAGTCTTCTTTATCCACGAAAGAACATGAAAGCCTCAAGGGCAATAGTTTTAGTGTTTTGGAATGAATTCTGATGAATAAAAGCTCAAGAATAAACTGATGGAGATGGTTGGGACCTGGCAGCCTTAACTGCTAGAGACTGGTAAGCTCCTACCTGTTCTCTTTCCCGAGGATCTGGGACTTCATCAGAGTATGCAGTGTGTCTTCTCAGCTCACCCACTAGGCATCACCTAAGCAATGGGCAAACTGCATCCATTTTTACTAGCACCCAGGTATTTATTTTCCTCCTAGGCTCCTAGGATAGTAGAAGGGCTATCCCTCTTGTAATTTTGCTTATCCTTGACTTATCCATTTCCTCCATGTGGCACACTCCAGCTCTTCTCTGAGCTTCAAGAGAACCAGGGAGGAGCTGGGGTGATCTCAAACCCACAGGCCAAACATTCAGAGGTTTTCAAGTTAGTGAAGCTCCCTTGGTTCCTTTATCCCTGGGAAGAAGTCTTTTGGTTTCCATCATTGACCATCCCCTTGATTTTCTCAGCATCTAGTGTCTCATCAGCCTTACATATCTATGGACACGAAACAAAGTCAAATAATCCCAATTTCAAGTCACTAATGAGTCATCATTCCTGTAATGCTTCCTTCTTGCTTCCTTAAGATGAAATCGAGATTGTTGAAGGTATGTTTTCTGGTAATCTATTAGCTGAATTTACAGCCAGCCCTTTCATACTATCTAATGGCTATGGGTGACTGTCCACAATTACAGAGTCTCTTGTTCTAGTTTTAATTGCATCATTTAGAAATAAAGTCCCCTAGCTGAGACTGATGAGTTCCTGCCTTTTCTGCTGAACATTTAAAGAGGCACCTTCCAGGATAGCCAGACAAGAAGGGCATGTTACCTGGACCAAAAGCATTTGGTCAGGCATTCAGGATAGCCGGCTGCAGTTTAATGACTAATGGTATATGCAAAGTGGGCTAGGTTTCAGAAGGTTTTTTAATATGTACTTTTCCATGCTTCTAATGGAGACTATTGGTTAGGAATGGCACATGGCCTGGGATCAAAACCATTTCCCACCTTGGGCAAGTTACTCTACTGTTTTCTCAACTATAAAATACAGGTAAATAAATAATGGTTATCTACCTAGCTGTCGTCAAAATTAAATAAGATAACGCATGCAATGTGCCAAACAAAGCATATGGCATATATTGAGTGATCAGTGAGCATAACCATCTGTTAATTCATTGGAGTAAGCTTCCTGAGGGCAGAAGCCATTTCTGTCTAATTCCCTGGTACCATCCGTGGTACATAGTAGGTATTCCCTTTATGTTGAGCAAGTGAATCAATAGCATTGCAACTGTACTGAGAAATGAGCAGATTTCAAGGGTTTGAATCCCAGAGTAATATGGTGGCTTATTGATTTTGCTTCTCCATTTATCATATTAACAGAAGCCCAGGCTTGGGCTATCAAGTCTGATCAGCCGGGACTTTCAATCAAAACTGTGGCACAGTCATTAGAACCTCAACAAAGCCATTTGAGTCTGATGCAGAAGCACATTAATAAAGTACGGTAAGTGGGAGATGATCATGAGTTTCGTGTTGAACAGAAAGATAAATACCCTAGACCTTTCTGAGATCATGGAGCCTTTGAGACTCTGATGAAAAGCATAATCTCCCTCCTCAACTTCTCCTTGGCATGGTAGAGGATGAGGGAATCTACAGAGCCTTGGAGCCAATTTAAGGAGCCCCTGAGGTACCTTTGAGGTGCTACCCGATCACTTTCCAACTAGAACAGCTCTATGTTGGTGTGTTTTGATTTTGGTCTTTTGAAAAGGTTTGGCTTGAAAGAAAAAGTGGTATTGGGAGTAGTAGTGTGAGAACCATAGTCCTTGACTTGGTGCCCTGGTACAGTACGTTGGGGTATCTGGAAGCAGAGTTTTGGGAATAGAAGGGAAGGACAGAAATGGAGAGACAACGTTAAGGTGATACTATGAACGTCTAAAGGCATAACATGAACTACTGACTTGAGCATTAGCCTGGGCACCAGAAGTCTGTTTTCCTTGCCCCCTCCCTTGTCACCACTGATTCTTGGAATGAGGGTGGACGAAGTACTGTACCTTTTCTGTCTCTCCATTTTATAACTTGTCATTGTGAGAGATAATCCCTGCTTCCTAGGGTGGGGATCGAGAGTGAATTAGCTAACAGCCATAACATGTTTGAAGTACATACAGAATTTCCCTCGATTTCTACAGCATCTACTCACATCAGAGTGGAAGCCTCGAAGGTGAAAGGAACAGTGACAGCGAGCTCACGCGAGGCTCGCTGCCTTTTCGGGCTGAGGAACGGGAAAGCAGTGTAGTTGGCATCCCAGAAAATCGATACTTAAGCTTTGTAGGAGCTTGGAGGAGTGTGCACTTCAGAGTGAGAGGCAATCTTTGGTTGGCAAAGTCAGCATTTCTCTCCCCTCCTGCAGTCAGTCTGACATTCCTCAGCTGGAACAGAATGTTATCCGCGAAGATGTGCTCCTTCCCACCCCCCACTGGACAGGTAATACTATTATCTTTTTACATAATGTACATAATTAATGTGTATTTGGACAATTTCATGTGCAAACTATATCTCTGGGGACTATTTTTGCCATTCACGGCCAGAACAGCGTGGAGTCATCAGGAACTGGTCTGGGGAGGTATTAATGTGGGGACGGATAAAATATGTACTGACTCCCTCGTTCTCGGTCTTTCCTAAAACAATTGAATGTGTGCTGTAGGAGAATGTTCTCTAACCAGTGTTCATCTCCAGTCTTAAAAATGTCATACTTGTAGAAGAACTAGAAATGACTTGTTCCAGGAACTGAAGGAACGGAACACTTTGCTACTGAGCTATCGGCATACTTATTATGAAACCCTTTTCTAGAATGCAGGCTTCTTAAGGTCTGGGATGATCTCTTATTTATCTTTATAGTCTCCAAGAAACCTAGCACTGTGCTCAATAAATATTTGTTGATTTGATTAAACTGCTGATCTCAAAATGCTTTCTGGTATGTTGCCTCCCTCCTCTCTGAAACCCTGGGTTAGTATCAGTATAAGTCAGAGAGAAGACCTTAGATCCTGAACTTGAGGGGGATCGATCAGGGCCGGGAATCGCTTCTGCCTCACTTTCCAGGGTTCTGCTTTGAGACATTGCATTGACTGGACTTGGAAAGGCCAGGGTTTAAAACCTAGCTATGTCAATGTCTGTGCGAGCCTGAAGAGCTTGCTTCACCTTGCCAAGCCTCCATTTTCTCACCTGTCAAATGGGGATTTTGCTACTTAGGGTTGTTGAGGTGAGTAATGTGCTTGGCATACAATAGGCAGTTAATAAATGGTAGCCATCATGATAATAATTACCCATGTGTACTCTTTCACCCTGAATCAGAATTCATAAGACAAATCAATATATGCTCCACCACTAGCACAATATTTTGCAAAATATTTACAAATTTCCCAAACTGTTACAACTCATGTTTTCAATGTATCTCAACCATAATCTTCTTCAAGCACATCTAGTTGTGAAAACAGCCTGATTAAACAGCGGGAATTTGATACTATGCTTATTTTTTGCCTCATGAGCACAGCAGTATGAATAGGGATGGGGGCGGGGGGGGGCGGTGGGGAGTCCATGGGAGGGCAGTAGGGGCAGACCCACTAAATAAGAAAACTGGTGACCCTGGAAGGTAGATTGTATTCTCAGGAACTGTTCTCATAATTTATTCCTGCTCATAATGAAAACAGGATGTGATATTTGTTTTCAAATAGATAGAAAACTGGATGCAAACGGCATGTAACAACTCTGCAGTTTTCTGAGACCATGGGATGAAACACTGAGACTGGCCACCTTAGACATGAGGATTAAACAAGGACTCCTTGCAGCTTTGTGCTCATCAAATAAGGGGGCTACAGGAGAAAGGAAAAGCAAACAGCAATAATAGCCAAACACTAAATGAAAAAGGATTCTTCCAGCTTCCTAAGTCACCTGCATCCTTTTGCAAGGCTGAGTTAATGTCCCTCGTCCTACTGGCATTTGTACAATTTCTTCAATTTCACAGTTCTCTCTCACTCACTTTTTTTTTTTTTAAGGTTTTATTTATTTATCTGACAGAGTTAGCGAGAGCAGGAAAACAAGCAGAGGCACCCCTCTCACTCACTGTCTTTAAGTCACATTTTTTTGGTTTTCATATATTCAGACAAGAATGTCATAAATAGGGGCGCCTGGGTGGCTCAGTCGTTAAGCGTCTGCCTTCGGCTCAGGTCATGATCCCAGGGTCCTGGGATCGAGCCCCACATTGGGCTCCCTGCTTGGCAGGAAGCCTGCTTCTCCCTCTCCCACTCCCTCTGCTTGTGTTCCCTCTCTCGCTCTGTCTCTGTCAAATAAATAAATAAAATCTTTAAAAAAAAAAGTCATAAATATGCGAATTGGGTGGGGAGCGGAGAATGGACCGCAGAGAGCTCAGAGCAGAACCACTGGCGCCGAAAGCAAGGGTCCCAGCAACCACCCCCAGCCCGGCTCTCACATCAGAGGCATCTGGCAGGGTGAGGGGGAGACAAGAAGGTCATCCCAGCAAAGGTTTTGGGAACAGCAAAATGGTTCAATGATGTCAGAAACCTACATGGTTTCATCACCAGGAATGACACTGAGGAAGATGTATTTGTATGCCCCCCTGTCATAAAGAACCAGGACCCCAGGAAATGCCTTCCTAGGGTGGGAGAGGGAGATGGTGGAGTTTGATGTGGAGGAAGGAGAAAGGGTGTGGAGGCAGCAAATGGGACAGGCTCTGGTGGAGTTCCAGAGCGAGGCAGTAAATACACAGCAGACTCTAACCATTAAGATGCTCTCCAGGTCTCAGGGCCCTCCCCCCCGCCACAACTCCCAGTAGAATTACCTGCACAGGGAGAGTGGGGAGAGGAGAACAGGTGGGAGAGGGCCCCCACAGTTCGGGCCCTACTGCAGGCCATGTCTCCCACGTGGCCACTGGCACAGAGCCGAGGGGCAGCGACCATAGTCTTCCAACCCTCCCGTGCAGGGAGAGATGCTGGGGGGCCCTCCAACCCAGGTGCAGGAGGACAAGGTAGACCAGTGAGAGTATGTATGGCGGTTACAGACCACCCTGCTGCTGGGGGCCTCCTCGCCAAAGACCGCCTGGAGAGGACAGCAGTGAGGAAGACAAGGAAAGTCAACGAGATGAGACCTGAGGTCAGCAGCCACCTCCGTGCCGGTATCCCGTACGCTGCAACTTCAGTGACCCACCCAGATGCCCAGAAAACCCTAAACCACAAGATGGCAAGGTCACAAAAACAGCCGATTCACCAGCTGAGGATTTGTCCCTTCCGAGGTGGAGCAGGGCTGGCTTACCATCTCTACCATCATCCGGTTTGGTCAACCACCAAGAAGAAAGGAACATGAAATTCCAGCAACAAGATAATGAACAAAAGACTGGAGCTGAAGACATTAAGTGCTTGCTTTTTGCTCACTGACCAGATAGCTAGAACTATCTGCATTATCTGTGTGGCACGGGGTTCTTATTTTTTACCTTAAAGCCATCTCTTTTTGGTAATGACAAATGCTTTTTTTTTTTTTTTTTTTTAAAGCCTGGTTTTTCTCAATACACCTTTAAAGGTTTTTAAATTGTTTCCTATCTGGTCAAGTCGAGAGTTCTAAGAACCTCATTTTTAATTTGTAGTAAAAGTTTACAACTTGATTTTTTCAAAAAAATCAAACAGCAGGCACTTGTTAATAAAGTTATATATTAAAAAGAATATTGTAAATATGCTATTGTTTGTATGAATTTCCTTCTACTAGAGGGGAAGGTATACATCTACCCTGTTGTGTAAAACATTTTACTAAAGCCACATGCATGCATCTTAGGAAAGCAAAAGAGTTGAACTGGCTTGCTATAACACAAATAATGCACAATGAACTAATAAAGGTGGAAGGAAAATGGGTATGCTGTTTTTTACTTAACACCTTTTCAGGTTGCCTGGGTGGCTCAGTCGGTTAAGTGTTTGACTCTTCATTACAGCTCAGGTCATGATCTCAGGGTCTCAAGATCCAACCTTTCCACTGGGCTCCCCACTCAGTGGGGAGTTAGCTTCTCTCCCTCTGCCCCTCCCCCTGCTCTTGCCACAGTGCACACACGTGTGTGTGCACGCGCTCTCTCAAATAAATAAATCAATCTTTAAAAACAAATACCTTTTCTAGTCTGAGCTGGTCTCAGGAGGTCTTAGGGAAAATTCAGACACACCCGAGAGAAGGTGAAGGAGATGTGGGTTCCAGCCTCATATTTGAGACAAACTCTGTTATTGTGTGGGGCTTATATATTCTCTCTAGGTTCAGTATGTTCCTGTGTAAAAGAAAGGGCCGAATTAAAAAGATGGTCTATCTACTCTGCCTCTTTGAACTGGATCTTCCTCAACTTTAAAATGAAGTAATTGTATTTATCTTATCAGGTATTTTGTGGACTAAATAAGGTTGTGTGTGTAAACCACCATGGCAATGTCCAACAGAACATATGTACTCAAAAATCCCGGTTTTCCTCCCTTCTCTAATTTTAAGTTTTTTTCAATTTAGAACACTTTGGAATAATCAGGAACATGTGTTGATCCTCATTTGCTATGTTCCTGAGTAAGGCCATTATTGCAATAGGTACACCTGGCATCCATTCCCTGAGAGTGACTTGACACATGATTTTTAGAATCAAGGGTCAAACTGATCTTTCCAGTGCTGAAAGAAGCCCTATATAAATCACTTGAAATATAAATATTTATTCATCAACAGTTGGCTAGTCAGCAGCATGGTATGCTCTGACATATTTTGATAGCAGATGGTTTATATTTTTTAAACTTAAAATGCAACAATAAAGACAGAGGTAATGTCTGAAAAGCCCTTTCACTATTGGAATTTGACTTTTCTTAGAGCTACAAAGCCCAAATCTTTGGGAATTAAAAAAAAAAAAAAAAAAAAAAGGAAAAGGCAAAAGAAACACACACACACACACACACACACACACATACAAGAAGGTAATCATCACTTCTTTTTCTCACCATTAGGAAAGGTTATGCCATAAGAGGTGTATCTGGTAGTCCCAGAGAGTGAACTGAAATTCATCTAAGATGCAAAGGAGACTCTGGTAACACTGGCAAATTCAGGGCCAGTGTAGCAGAATTAATACAATGTCAATTTTTCTTTGTGTCTGTAACAGTTTCCTATTATCCTGATAAGTGGGTAGCCATTTCGCTTCTTTTATTGATATAGCTGTGAAAAAGAATTAGATTTCAACACTTATGTAACTGAGATTAATTGATTGATTAGATTATTAATTAAATATTCCATTAAATTTTCTTTTGAAAAAAAAAATGGCATAGGATTGTGAATTCCCTAAGGTTTTCTTCCTGACCCATGGAAGAATAAACAAGGAAATGCATAACTAAACATTGTATCTTATCTTGTGAGAGAGAATTAAGCAAGCAGATACATTGCTATGTAGAAAATGTACTCTCTGCTGGCTGGCTGTCTTGTAAGACTACTTTATCCATATCCCAGTACAAAGCGAAGAGACTTTTCTCCTTTGTGAATAACCCACAGAAATCAGTGAGCAGCTAAGAAAATTATTTGGGTATTGCACAGCCAGGCACATCTATCTATCTCCACACAAAACCCGGCCTGTTTTAGTTGGGAATAAAATGGTTTACCTAAAACTTCCAATCATACAGTGTTTCAGGGATCTGTGGAAAAATAAAAACAGCAAGTGGCCTTTCAGGTAACCCATAATTAAAAGCAATTTTGAGCTGTCTTTTCAGGGAACCCACCCAGGGGAAGTATTTGCTACCTGTCTGACCTTCACGATCGTGAGTCCTTGGCAGTGTCAACGACCCTCTGAACTGAATTCAAAACTAATCTCTGACAGAAAAAGAGAAACAGAATTCATGCAAATCATATTAATTCCAACATTTCCCCAGTGAGCTGGGTATAAACTACAGCCTAATTAAATATTTTTTAACGATGTGAGTAATTTTTGCCAAGGGGCGGATTCAGGGGAAAATTTAATATGAGATCACAAAAGCTGTTCCCAGCGTTGATTCTGTAAATTAATGACTATCTGCCTTATGATAAAAACATGCTGCCAAGAATGAAAATGAAGTCGGCAAAGCTTGCTCTATTTGTCTAACAACCAAATATACAGAATGCAAAACTTTAAAGGCAATGGGAAATTTCCATTGTGTTTGTGTGATATATTCAGGATAAAGATGCACCATGCTGACAACCCAATAACCAGCTTTAAGATGTTGTCAGCAATATGGGGCCATTTTTAGGTAGTTGTTGTCAAGGTCCGGGGACACATTTTAAAGCAGCCAGTTTGTTAAAAAAAAAAAAAAAATGACATACAACTTGTTTCCAAAAGAGAATTAAGGTGGCTCACAATAAGAGACACATGCACACAAACGTTCAAGCCAAAATGGAAGGTCAGAAACATATCAAGGGCAAGTACTCAATTATTTGGTACAAATGTTGCCAGCATTATAGCTCCATGGATTCCTTCCTCGGACTGACCATTTCCATACATACCCATCTTGATCCTCAGGGCAGTTCATTCTGGAAACCTGAATTGGATTGCTGTCCAAGGTCATGGGGGTGAAAAATGGTGGTGAATACAGCAAGCAAGGGGATGATGTCAACACGGCCCTGGGCAGCTGATTGCATCTGAATCTATAAATGGCAGCAGACAAAAAGGGGGCCTGGTAGAGAAGGCTTTTCTTGTCTGCTTAGGTCCCATTTGAGAACGGAGCTTCCCCTTGTGTTCAGACTCCTGTGTTAGGAAGCATTTTGACAAAAAAGCAACTTGGCATCTGTTACAGGACAGCAAGGCACGGTGCCCGGATCAAAGCCAGGGGAAACGTCCTTCGTCTCACTGGGCTTCGTGAAGGCAACCTGCTTCTAATGAGTCCTGTAGTTAACACCCAGAAGTGGCCGGCGGTCCCCTGTGACAGGTGACTTGGGCTCTGCTAGCCCCTGGTCATCAGGCCAGCCCATCACAAGGGCTTTAGGAGCTATATTTATTTAAATTTCTGTCGGTGCCCAGCGATGGAGATTGAATTTACAGTCTTTCAATTAGAAGGTCATCTGTGCTTAACTAGTGCACCACTGCCTCATTATAATCATAAAATTAGTGAGAAAAGACTGGCATGAGTAATATGGAAACGCCAGTCCCAGAGGTGAGAAGGTGCTGCTTCCTCGGGTTACAGCAGAGGAGAATGCAACGGCGTGCTCTTGATCAGTAAATACTCCCCTTTAGAGCAAAGAGAAGTCCTCGAAGCCCATTACAACGAGAGAGAAGGATGGTAAGATAATTTTGTACGAAGACCTACAAATACACATCGTGACTGTTATTTACCGAAAGAAGTATTTTTCCTATTTACACACAAATTTTCCTTGCAGATTAAATGTGAATAAAAGTAGCACCGATGTCTCCGGAGCTTAGCTTTTGATTTTTAACCCTGTGTGTCAAAAAATCCAAGTCGATCTTTAGTAAACAATTCAAAATAAAACCAATGCAGCGTGCGCAAGGCTGAGAGGGGGAATGTATCGCGGCCTGGTGTACAGGGGGCAGTGCTGAGCCTTATCGTCCTTAAACTTTCCAAGAACTATTTTTTTTTTTTTAAAGATTTTATTTATTTATTTGACAGAGAGATAGAGAGAGAGTACAAGTAGGCAGAGAGGCAGGCAGAGGGAGAGGGAGAAGCAGGCCCCCCGCTGAGCAGGGAGCCCGATGTGGGGCTCGATCCCAGGACCCTGGGATCATGACCGGAGCTGAAGGCAGCCGCTTAACCGACTGAGCCACCCAGGCATCCCTCCAAGAACTATTGTGAAGTGGATGCTATTAATTGAATCACTGGGTGCTACTTCATTAGTATTTTTGCACACTAGAAACGTTATTTTAAGACCCAGGAAAAGGAAAATAAGCCACCAAAAGTGGCTCAATCCAAAATTAAAAGGGAAAAAACACTTGAGTGTTTACATCTCTCAGGGGCTCTTACACCAGTTTTTCTCATATAATCCTCCTGATGACCTTATGCAAAGGGGGTTTTATTATCCTTAATATATAGGGGAGGCAA
Source organism: Halichoerus grypus (assembly GCF_964656455.1). Taxonomy (NCBI): domain Eukaryota; kingdom Metazoa; phylum Chordata; class Mammalia; order Carnivora; family Phocidae; genus Halichoerus; species Halichoerus grypus. The sequence goes on along the minus strand of NC_135719.1, from coordinate 90,416,991 downwards.
CAGAGGTGTAGAGAAAAGGCCCAATTCTTGGAACTGCAGCCTGGAAATAAATGCTAGGGATGGGCTAGAGAGACCCAGCTCTGACCTCAAAGGCCACCCTTGTTTCTTGACAGGATTTTTATCCTAATTTTGAGACATTAATTGAGATGGTACTTATTTTAAGTACATTTCAATTTCCCTGACCTGACGAGACAGTCTTGGGGGACTCTGCTAATATAAAACTTAGCAACTTGAAGAACGGGTTCTAGGGAGGAAAGAATGATCTCACTCCGAATTCCACAAGTATGCACGGCCCATCTAGTCTCGGGCCAGCGTTACCCTATGTGCTGCCAGGAAGCAGGATGAACACAGCAGATCTTGGCTCCCTGAGAAGTGGTCAGGTAACCACCCGATTCAAGGCAGCAAACAGGAGCCCCAGTACCGAGGCACTGAGGGGGGCCCTGAATCCATGCAGAAAGGAGAGGAAAAAGGATTGCAGTGTAAACCGTAGAAGGTATGGTGCTTTCTGCCCGGGTGCAGGCCTTGCAAGTAGACAAAGTCAGAAGAGGCAGAGAGATGGTTGCTGGCCTGTCGGCCTTCAAAGACAGCCACAGTCTTCGTCTGGCTGCCCTGTGCATTCTACCTGGCCTTTTTGGTTCTTTTTCCAAGTCTCCCTCACTCCCTTTCCTCCTCTCTCCCCCCACGTTGCTGGCATCCTTGGGCCTACAAGAAGCATTGGCGTCGCTTACAGACTGCTGGCTCCAGCCTGGGCCCTGCTCCTGCAGCAGCAAGGACCCAAGTCCTCACGAGGGACAGGCTGGAGCTCCTGGCAGAGGCACGGGCCCGGCACCAAGCAGCCTGCACGGAATGAAGGCTAGGGAGGAGAAGATGCTGTTGTTCTGAATTCCCCTCTGGAAGGAACATGGCATTGAGCAGCGGCAGCAGGAACAGCGTGAGGAGATTTCTTTTATTCTGCAGCCTAAGTGCAGGGGCCTACAGAGGGCTGTGCTCGGAGGAGGGGAAGATCAGAGGTGAAAGCGATGAATAATGTGCACGTGGCACAGTGACAGATCACTTGTAGCAAATGCAGGATGACCCTCCAAAGCTCGGAGTGCACCAGAGCCTCCCTCTAATTAAAGATAATCCAGAATTATCATGCTTAATTATTTTCAGAGGCTTCTTTGAGGTGGCTTTTTTTTGGTCTCAATTGGGGTAAGGGACATCTCAAACTGCAAAGGGCAAAGGCTGGTCTCCATCCAGGAAACAAACTTAAGAAGCTTGGCTCGATCTTCCTCCGCTGTGCCTGCCTGCAGCATCTCTCGTTCTGCGGCTATAATTCTAGGTCGCTCTTCCATGTTTCCTGGCTGGGTTCACAGGGCATATTCCTTACCTACAAGCACCTCTGTTCTCTTCTAATAAAGTTGATAATGCTGTTACAAGCTATAAGATTTTCTTTGCTTTGTTTGCAGAGTTTTCTCACAGTAAGGTCTGAAGATCACTTGCGTCTGTGTAAAAAATGCAAAATCATCTGGCCTTCTTAAAAACATTTCCCTGTTCTTTCGACAGAGGGAAATCAGACTGTCTTGGGATGGAGTCAAGGAATCTGCATTTTGAACAAGACTCTTAGGGTATCTGTCCCACATTAAAGTCTGAAACTCACTCATTGGGTGGCTTGAGCTTTTGCCAGAGACTTCATTCTTCAAAATCCTTTCCCCAGGCTCCTCCTGCCTTCCATAGTACAACCAGCCCACCCAAACTTGGTGTCTCTCTCTGCAGTCTCGCACCTTGAATAGCTCATCATTTCTATTATTGTCCCCAATGCTCTATTTGTTATTTCCTTTGTTGCTCACAGTCTGTTTCTTCGACTCTTCTGATTCATTTTGTTTTCTTCCAAATTCTGTCCCTCTACCCTCACCTCTTTTGGCCTTTCTTCTTAGCTCATAATCACCGACATCAGTGTGTTTTCCCCTGTCTTTCTTCTTATTGCTTACCACAGAATTATTAGCATTCAGCTTTGTTCTTCCACCTCATGAAGCTTTCCTCACAAAAGGACTAAAAAAATAAGGTTTCAAGTATGTCTTACGCAATAACCAATTTTCAGTGGAGTTTATAAAACAATCCTTTGGCCATGATCTGTCCTCAAAATCAGTGTCTAAAAGCCTGAGACAGGAATGGCATCTTTTAGACCTGTGTCTTGTACCATACCATCGGCCTCCCAGACATATTACATCAGATTATGAATGGTTTCCAGCCCTGTGGAAGCCTCTATGGCATAACTATGCTGGTTTTTCAATGTCATTTTCTCTTGAGCTCGTTCTGTTAGCTGGCAGGTTGAAACCATCCTTTTGAGGTGAGAACATCTGGCCAACTGCTCTAACTCCCATGTTTCTGTTAAACAACCACACATGGGTAATTGAGACCGTGGGTTTGTTTTGCACAGGTGTTAATTGTCCACTACAACTAGGACAGGAGGTGCGAGCAGAGAGACGTTCCCAGCATTTCTGGTACTCCTTTGAGAGAAGCAAAACGTCCTGTACAGTGGGATTGTCATATCAATGAATACGTAACCTACAGGTCACTGCCTGTTGCCCCGGGGAATGGAAACCAAGCAAGGACATCTTGGTGGGAATGACCTCAAATGTGAGTTATTACTGTATGGAGTAGCTCCCTCCATTCCCCAATTTTAACTTCTTGGGAACCTGGGTACTCTTCTGGAATGAGTCTCTCAGCAGGGGGGAGCCTGCAGGCCAGGGCACACACAGCTACCGACCGGTATTCGGCTAAATGCTGGGGGCAGTAGCAGGCCATCCCATGCCCCTCTGGTGCATAGCAGCACCAGGGCAGTGCTGACAAATTCAAGTGCATTCAGAGCAAGCAGCCATGGCAATTGAGACTCCGGAGGGGTTAACTTAGGATGATGGACCATGAGGCTAAATGAGGCCGGTTTGGTCAAATGACCCCTGAGGAGGAAAGCAGGATAAATGTCTTCCCCTCTCCCCACACAGAGGCCATCTGAGCACCTCATGTCTCACACAAGCATTGGGGACACACTCAAGTCTGTGCCCATCCAGGGGACAGAATCACTCTGTGCTGTCCCCATCAGTCAAACTACAGCACTTTATAACCAGGCACAAAATACATGAGTTAGGCTCACTTGGAATCTATCAACTGGGTCTTCAAAGATGGTTTTTTCACCCTTTACTAGATTTCCATAATTCCTTCCTTTCTAGGGGTTTAATATTATGCAACAGGGGGCGCCTGGGTGGCTCAGTTGTTAATCGTCTGTCTTCGGCTCAGGTCATGATCCCAGGGGCCTGGGATCGAGCCCCACATCGGGCTCCCTGCTCCACGGGGAGCCTGCTTCTCCCTCTCCCGCTCTCCCTGCTTGTGTTCCCTCTCTCGCTGTGTCTCTCTCTGTCAAATAAATAAATAAAATCCTTAAAAAAAAATTATGAAACGGGTTTTCACTGAAAACTGTTTTAAAACATGAAATAAATTAGAGCTGTGAAATGGTACATGTAGAAGTTATTTTCTAAAAGCCACACAGTTGGAAGGAGGTATACTTTTTTGTGTATGCAGTCCTCTTTGGATCTGAGTTTTCAATGGACCTAAAATTTGGTTGTAGTAATTTAGATGGTTTACATTCACAACACAGAGCTGGTCACACTCATGTTATCAGCATTCCTTCTTGTAGCTGGCGGACAGCCCTCAGACAAATTTATCTCACTAAGCTTGCTTCCTGGTGGGTTTGGCAAAAGGGTACCCCCCCACCCCCACCCCACCGCAGGCTGCTGGTCTCAGTCTGTTCCCTAGCCTTCTTTTCTCAGACTCCTAAGCCTTTTTTTTTTTTTTTTTTAAGATTTTATTTATTTATTTTGACAGAGAGAGAGAGAGAGAGAGAGAGAGAGAGAGAGAGACAGTGAGAGAGGGAACACAAGCAGGGGGAGCAGGAGAGGGAGAAGCAGGCTTTCCACCAAGCAGAGAGCCCGATGCGGGGCTCCATCCCAGGACCCTGGGATCATGACCTGAGCCGAAGGCAAATGCTTAACGACTGAGCCACCCAGGTGCCCCACCTAAGCCTTTTTTATAACCTGGGGGCAAAATAAAAGTGAGAGGGCCAAGAGAGAAAACGGTGGCAGGGGAGATAAAATAGGTTATCATCCAAGAATGGTCTTCAGTGACTGTAAGGTAATGAACCCACATTGTGTCTGTAGCTGGAAAATTATTTTTGAAGGTAATTTCCAAAGAGGAGTTAGCAAAATGTACTTATGGGGATAGTCATTTAAGTGAATATGTTTATCTGGGTACATGAGTTCTAGAACTTAAAAAAAAAAAGTTAATGGAAGGAAGAAGCAGCGATGGCTGAAATCAACCATATGGTAGAACATGCGAGATGAGATCTGGGATGGAGAGGTGAGGCTTGATGATTCAGGACTCAGCTCGCCCCTGAATGCTTTCCAGTCTGGCTACCATTTAAACCACAACTCGGCGGCCTCCTTAACATAGTGAAATAACAATGTGGTGCTGAGTCAGAGAGTGAAATGCTCAGTGTAAATAGGAGTGAGTTCATACATTAAAATTAAATTGGTCCAAGGGGAAATGATGGGTGTTAATGAGATGGGAGTTCAGGAAAGATGACCAACAACTAGATCTTGACTTTTTTTTTGTTATAGGGAAACTACAGTAAGAAAGCAAAGGCAGCCTAGTGTTATCAAGAGGTGACAGGGACCCAAATAGACTTCAAAGGTGCTGGTCAGAACTATTACTAAAGGAAGTCTTCTTATTTTCATGACCCGGATACAGGTATCCCTTCACCATTTACCCAGAAAAATATAATGGAGGAATTGAGAAGATATAATAAACTGAATCAATATTTGTATTGTTACTCCATTTCATGCATTTTAGAAGGATATATGCTCTGCAGGGACTTAGACTCTCTAGTTCATTAAGTTAGCATGCAAGTCATTTATACCACATAGTTGGACATAAATACGTAAGGACATAAACACTGCTTCCATGAGAACATGATATGCCTAACTTTAACATCATTTTGGTCAACAGCACTTTTGCCAGAAGTATTAAACAGCATTACTACAAGGGTAGCTCAAAACACAAGAACAGCTCATACTGCACAACGCTGTCCCCTTATTGTTATCACAATGTATGCACAAGGACAATAATAATCCTTTCTATACTGAACATGTAGGAAGTACATACATAGAAAGTATAACTATGGGATCTGCTGGTGATGAATCCCACTTTTCTGAGTCCCTGCATCCATAGAGGTCTACTGACTGCCATGAAAACAGTGAAATGGTAATTTTATGATTGCAATTTTAATAAAAAGGCCATGTCCAAATTTTGGGGTACTCAAGAATTGCTAATAGGTGAGCAAATGGTTAAGTGACAATGAGTACTGCTTTGCTAGCCCACAGGCTTCGAAGACCACAAAGACAATTTTTAAGTTGTTCTGGGAGACATTTGCTAAAGAGGGGATGGAATCTTTAATGGAATCTTCAAGTTCTGACAATTTGCAAATGGAAGAGCTAGAACATCTCTGTGGTAAGAAATCTAAGTCTTATACAGGACCAAGCCATGAATCACTATGAGATCACATGATTATATACATCTTACTTCTACATTTTGTGATTACTTAAACATGTTATGAAATACAAAAATAGTAGGAGCCAGATGTATTGCTAAATTATTTTGATAACCTTAGTTGGATCCACCAATCATCTATGCAGACATCCACTTACTAGGCAAAATGAATGGCAAATACACAGAAATTCTGGGGTTGAATAGTATGACTCAAGGTTATAGATGGAATGTGTTAAAGATCCAGTCTTAAACTAATTTAGGAAAAGTTAAAGCAAAGTTTCATGGAGGTATTCTGATATATACCATTTCCCCTATCCCTTTGTAAATATGATATCATGATATTTACATAATGAGTAAAACAAGGCCCATGGAATAAGTAATTTTGCTTCCTCTCTCCCTCCCTTCTTTTCTAATAAATGGAGAAACAGGATGGCCCCCATTCCCAATTTTGCCTGGCTAAATTCTACCCGGCTAAAACTTCATTTTCTCAGGA